>NC_140923.1:32962781-33233168 GCF_045865225.1 Trachurus japonicus | reverse complement strand
ACACACACACACACACACACACACACACACACACACACACACGGTCAAAAACTCTGAGACCACTTGCCTTGTATCCACACCCTGTCTTTGTAGGCTCGTGCAATCGCTCTGGGCTCGTGCAGCAGCTGCTTCGTCACGTGACGTGCTGCCCAACGGCTGTCAGCTGATTGAAATGATCAAATTTCGGCAGTGAAGTCTTGAGGCTCCAACACACACACACACACTCTCTGGCTGAACTAAACCAAACTCTATATTTGTCGCATTAAGAGTTGAAAACCCCTACGTGTAAGTCTGCAGTTGCTGCCTCACTATAGCTAACATGTTAACGAGTTAAATGTCTTGGTAAAATGACCTCACTCCATGTGTGTAAGTTGTTAACCCGTCATTTTCAAGTCAGGAGAAAAGTAAACAGGCACAATGAACACTTTGACTCACCATGTCTTTACGTTTTTTGTTGTTTCTGGTTGTTCCTGTTCCTCTCAGGTTGTATTTCTTTCCTGTGAAGCCGACCCGTGCAGGTATTTAACGTCTGTTACCTTTGTGCTGATAAATGGAGGCAGACACAGTTGAGGGCCAGCTTCTCCTCTATGCTAAAGATGGCAGCTGCTCTGACATTCAGAGGCTCCTTCAGTCGAGGATTGACCGGAGCATCTCTGTCCACATCAACTGCAGATGTACGTAGTGAAAATAAAATAACATCACCATCCCCAGGTACCTCTTTTATATAGCCTGCAGTCTATGGGTTACACAGGAGACATGTTCATTTATTTCCTCTTTGTGTCACTTTCTGTAGCCAAGTCCAAACCCAGCTCAGGGTGGACACCCCTCCACCTGGCCTGTTACTTTGGACACAGAGATGTTGTGGAGGAACTATTGAAGGTGAGAGCTCTACTGTATGTATTACAATATTATATTCACTATGCTGTATTTGCTGCCAGTGAACATCTATTGTATGGATCTCATGTCCAGGCAGGTGCTGATGTGAATGTGCAGAATAACATGGGAGACACACCTCTACACAAAGCAGCTCACACAGGAAGGAAGGTGAAAATACACCAGGCACATTAATGTTGTGGTATCACTGTCACAGATTCCATCTAATTTTCTCCAATTGAAGCTTTAGCTTAATGATACATAATGGTTAGTTTTTTTTGTTGTTGTTTTTTTTTACTGTGGATCCTGAAGGAGATTGTTCTGTTGCTGCTGCGGTATGATGCCTGTGCCAACATAATCAATGGAACAGCTCAAATCCCTAAAGATGTCACAGAGGATGATGAAATCATTACAATGCTGGAGGGTATGAAATGATGGGAATATTTGCTGATGGCTTCTCATCACTGTGGATCAGCTGCCGTTGTTCTCAAATAGTGTTTGTTTGTGCAGCTGCAGAGAGGAGGGAGACAAGGCGGCAAGAGGAAAAGCTTCTGGAGGCAGCCAGAGAGGGGGACATCTCCACTCTGTCTAAACTGGTTAGCATCTGAACCTTTGTTGAACCTTGGCAGGGTGTCTGTATATTGGTTTGATAACAATTAAAATGTTACAATCCACATAATAAACCCCAAATGGAACAACAGACTTTTAATCTCTCCGCGCTGAAAATATTAACCAGCACCACTTATAGAAATATGGTTTATCTATTTTTCAGTTGTTAAAGTCATATTTGATATAGTCAAAGGTCTAAAAGGTCTGAGACTCGGTCAGTAGCCTCTTCAAGACACACACACATACTGTAACAATGTGTGCCAACTGTCCTTGATGACCTGCAGTATCTTTTTACTAACCAGATCAGAGCTATAATTGGCCTTAATTGTCTATAGTGTTTTCCTGATTTAAGGTGGATTGATTATGGGTGTGTTTACTGCACAATGTGAAGCTGCTTCCCTGTGGTTCAACTGTCCTCTATCTTCTTCAGCTCAGTGGAAAGGAGGCTCCAAATATTCACTGCAGGGATTCAGTGGGTAACACACCCTTACACTGTGCAGCCTACAGAGGGCAGAAGCAGTGCATTATAAAGCTGCTCAAGTCTGGCGCCAGCCCGAGTATCAAGAACAACAATGGTACATCAGTTATCAATGTTTTCAACATTATTTTTTAATTATTGTGAGTGATATTTCATTAGTTCTGTAATGTTTGTAACAGTAATCCTTGGATTCATAACATGATAAATTCTGCAGATTTAAATGCATATAATGGTTTGTTTGTATGGCTGATTCTTTTGCAGACCAGACAGCGCTGGACCTGGTCCGTAGTGATGAACTCAGACACATTTTAGCGGCCTATCAGGACAAGGTGAGGGCAGATGAGTGTGTTTAAAACCTTCTATTCCCTTTGAATTATCAGGTCACTGCTGCACATTCCTTTGACATGTAATGCCAAAACTCAGTATATTTACTTTTGACTCTGGACTTCAGACAGTGTTATATCTGGTATTTGATTCATGGTCCATAAACAATGATGGATTTATTCCTTTGATTACTGATCCTCCGGCCTTTCCTCCAGCACCTGGCTAGAATTAAGCCTGGAAAAATAAAATCCACCAAATAATTTTGTGAAATTGGCTGACCTTGTTCATGTTTCCTTGAGGATTAACAGCTCCAATCTTGGGCACTCCATGAACTAATAACTCATTTTTTTGTACTGAAACTGCTTTGTGTGCTCAGCACCTTAATAGCAGAATTGATGTCTTAATTTTCCCTTGTAGGAAAAACGGTCTTTGCTATCTGCACTTGGCCCCAAGTATACAGTAGATGCACAGCCATCTTTCTGTATTTTTTCTTTTCACACACAGCCGCTCTGTACATGTTCACTTGAGGTCTGGCAACTGTGTTGGAAAAACCTTGCAAGTCAGCAGTCCTTGCTCTTGCCTGGATGTCTGATAAGCCTGGCACAGTGTCAATACAGAGAATTGCATAGTCACGGTGGGGAATAAAGAAGACAAGACAGTATGCTCTTAAGTAAATTGGAAAAAATTATTTACCCCTGAAGCTATGGAGGGTTTAGTGTAATACAGAGGGACTCAGAAACATCTTCAAAACTGTCAATCAGGCTCTGTCTGACATTTTTCTTCTGCCTACAAAGGATGTGAACAGTGGGGTGCAGAAGATTGAAGGCCCTCTTTGGAAGGTACCCAGATGTTGAAGTGTATTCTTGACTATTCTTTAAAAAGAAGAAGCATGAGGCAATGTTTTGTTCAGACTGACCCAGATTTGATTTTGTATACTTTTACTTTTGTCCTGTTAGTCAACACACATCATTATTAATATTATTACTGTTGTATACAGTAAGTGTCCCTCACAAAAGTTTTGTGTGCCTGTTTTCCTGAGTTTATTGGTTTATTTGGAATGGTACAAAATTAATAATGATCTCCACCTTTCTGCACAAGGTATTTTATACATTGACATTATTCACTATTACCACACAGTTTCGTACATCTGCTATTGATGTCATGTGTCCCTGACAGAGTTCACGGTTTCTCGGATGGCGTTCCCACTGGGTGGTTATTGAGGATGGAACTCTCTCCTGGTACCACAGACAGTGAGCAACTTCATCAGTACACAGTCATCTGAAGTTAAAGCATTATAGTTTGTACAGAGAATGTGTCAAAGTCTAAATAAAAGGAAATCTCATTCCTTCAAAACAATTCTTGCTGGAGATGAAATGGTTCATCAAGCAAAGCTGACCTTTTAAATAGCGACTGTATCTGTATTTCATGTAGATTACTGCTGTGATTTATTTGGTACATTGTCCAGTGTTTGTGTACTTTCTATTTTTTTTCTATTTCTAGGGCTGATGCACGGGCTGGTGTCAGAAAACTGGGCTCTAAGTCTCTAACACGGGCCTACTGCATGGTAGGTAGAAGAGGTGATAGGCTCATTGTGTTTGATTAACCTTCATGACTACACATAGATGCTCTGGCCTTAGATGTTTCATTTATGATCACATTAAGCTCATGACATGATGATGTTTGACATCCACTGCATCAGTGCATGGCCATAAGTGATTCTATGTTTGTCATTCCAGGTCAAACCATGGGATCATTGCTTCTTCATGCTCAGGTGCTTTGATGACAGTGTGCTGTATTTTAAGGTCCCCTCAAAAACAGATTCAATCGCAACAAGAAAAGTGAGATGAGATTCACCTTGCCTACCCTCACCTCCCGAAATAATCTGACCGATTCAGCTACTTGTCACGTGCACCAGTAGACAAATTTACCAGTATTTCTCTCCTTAGAAATGGTTGGATGCATTTGCGGCCCATTCATCCTATAGCACCCGCCACTGCACCCAAGAAGAGATTTTTAGTGATGATGACGGTGATGGTGGTGTGGCCAACCTGACACAAGCAGTTCAGGTAGGTGTTCATGTTTTTTGTAAGTGCAACAGTGCAATTTAGAGCCTTTGTTTCAACAATGTTACTTTTTAAAATGCATGTTTGTTGAGCTGTGAAGCTTCCATTGTTTAAGTGCCTCTTTCATGCAGGCTGCCAGTACGTGCCAACAGAAACTGGAGAGTGAAGTTTCAATATTTCTGTCAATGGTGAAGAACGAGCAGAACTCTGGTAAGTGTCCAAGACTTTTGACACTTACCAATGCAGTGAAGGTGGTGATCTACCTGTATTATGTCTGGGGTTTAGTCAGTTGGTGGGATAAATCAAGAAATTAGGTCATTATGGGTTCTGGACAAAAAGTCAGCAAATTCCCCTTTATTTTTATATTTTATATCATAGAATAAACAATTAACATAAATAAATAAAATAATTAAAATTATTTATTTTAAATTAATTATTGTTAACTCTTTCGCGACTTCAATTAATTGCTCATCACGCATGTTTTTAGCTATTTGTTACCTTTTTTCAACATTGAAGCTAACTCTGTACACTGTACAAGGCCCAGAAACAAACGGTTTTTGCGTGGTTTAAGAGTGAATTTCCAACAGGCTCCTCAAAAAAACTTCACCGTTTCGCTCGTGAGCACGAAGGAGAAGAAGAGAGCCCAGTTTCTCCAAAAATAGAGCTCCCACTCAAGTTTCAGAGAAAAACACACTTTGTGTTAGGTGGCAATCCTGGCAGTGTGACATGTCTCCCAAATGATTTTGTATGGTTAAATGCACTGGGGGCAGCTAACGTTATACAAATGGGTCAGATGTAACCTGACCCTTTCATCCAATCTCGTTGCCCACCGGTTGCTGGGGGAGGTGCTGTTGTTGTATCTCAATCTCATCTCAGATCTGGGATCTGATATTGTGGGATTCCCTATTCATATCCGAGCATGTGTACGGCACGCTACACTGGTCACAGATTTTTACGAGTTTTCACGTCCAAGGTCGCCAACATTCGGGCATGCGAGAAAACTTAGAGTTAATAATGGAAATAATCACACATAATTTTCCATTACAAAATAATTCTATACATTTTAAGCAGCAATAATATTGTGTCTTTTTCTGTTTAAGAATTGGCTGCTCCTCTTCTACTTAAAGCCAAAGAGACCAGTGAGCTTTCCTCTGAAACTTGTGCTGCCCTCCATCTGTGCCTTGAACTGCTGTCAAAACAAGAAGAGGTAGGCACACAAACAAACACAATACAGTCAAATTATAATGTCATACCGTTCCTCTGACCTAACTGCTGTCAAAACCATGTGTATATTGTTGGGCTGCCAAAGTTAACACTATAATAACAAGGCAAATTACTTGAAACACCACAAATCATTTTGACGCGCGATTAAAGCATGTACAACAATACATTAATTGAGGCCGCGGCCACGCAGCAGTAAGGTGTGGATGGCAAGTAAAAACAAACCTCAAAAAATTATAAATATTATGAACAGCAATTCCAGCTTTAAAGTCCTACTAGATGGTTCTCTTAACAAGACCAACTGACAAACAGGCAGTGTTTAGTTCAGCCCAGTTAACCGTCACACTCAGGTGCAGCTACAGTTGAACTCTGGTGGGTCCATTTGTTATGTGAACATGGCCGGGCCTCTCTTCATTCCAACTTCGTGGACCTGCCCTGTGTATGATGTACCACACATCTTTTTCTGGTCAGTCGTCACGAAACATGATGCTCCGCCCATGGTGCAGCGTTTAGACCAGAGTGAAAACAAACATGTGTGAATGCGAACCATACAAGCTGAAAAATCTGGTTTCACTCTTGGTCCGCACCGGTATGGACAACTGTAACCAACCCACCTCAGAGGTTATTCTGGAGAATATTCTGGACAAGATTTGTCCTTGTTTCAGATTGCTGAAATAATAATAATACATTTGCATAAAGCAAACATATCTGTCCACTCTCATGTTAAGAGTATGAAGTATTTGAAAAATATCCCTCTTAATGTGGAACAGAAAAAAATGTGATTGCGATTAATTGCGAGTTAACAACGGAAATAATGCGATTAATCACGATTAGAAATTGTCAATCGATTGACTGAATATATATTGTAATCTTTCCTGTGAAAGTGAAGTGGTGTTCACCTCGAGATATACAGTAAAACAGATTTCACAGAAAGTTGATATCTAATTTAATCTAGTTATATAGCTGCTCATAGAGCCTCTATGAATCCTCATCTCATTGATTCCCCTACCCTAACCCACGTGCTGCACTCCTATTGGTTGAAATAGTATTGAATGATTACATAGCTCCTCCCTTTTACGTTATCTCCTCCATACCAATCATGTTTGAAGTTTTCATGTGAGTGCGTGTTGGCGTCCCTGTCCACCTGTCCTCGTGGTTATGCCATGCCCTTGGGGAGGGGGAGCAGTAGAACAGTCTGGTAATCACTGGCATGTCTGTAGGAAGGACACAGGCAAGATCCGCTTTTATGCTTAGGTCTGCATTCAGCTTGCAGATCAGTGTAGACACTCGCGCACACAAACACACTCACACACACACACACACACACACACAAACACACACACACACACTTGGATTTGGATCCACACACTCCCGCTCCAGGGAAAGGCTGTGCATTGAGTGAGGGAACCCAAGTGTGTGCATATTCACAGGCTCAGCTGGCGATACATGCTTTCACCCTCCAACAGTGAAAATACACGCTCGCAGGCACACTTCCACATGCCAGAGCATCCGAGCGCAGGAGAGAGAAGAGACAGCAACGCCACTTTCTGCACAGGTACAAACCAAATAGTTTTTTCTGCTTTCCTCTCATCATTTTTTTCTCTTTTTTTAAAAATTGTCATCTGAATAACTGGCATTGTTTGTGGGCTGGTCCCAGATGACTTGGCGTAAGGTGTTTGAAGTTTGGCATCAGTTCTGATGTTTTTAGTGTACCCGTTGATTCGAGAGTTGGTTTGAAGCTTTGGCACAAACGAGAGCGGTTTATCAGTATGCGCAGGTCATTACTGTGGATTTAATTATCAGAATTTTCGCCTGTGAATGTAACTTGTTTGAAGTGGTGCTGAACGCTCTGTTCATTGCATCTTTTTAATGAGATCATGAATTCTGAGTCAAACTGATGGTATGGAGATGAAATTGCTTAGAGGACTTATTTGTTATGGTGATACATAAGGTTTCTTTAAGATATGATTGTGTGTCTGACAGACAGTAGCCTAATGCAGCACCTCAATTAAGAATTCAAAGATTTTATACGCCTGTGTCAAACTCTGTTCCACTGCCAATTAAGAGACTGTATTGCATCATTCCTGAGTGTAGCATGTACTACACATCTCTTAATTTAAAATCAACTAGGAAGTAGAAAATTAGCTTAATATGGAGACATAACTAAGGACTTTGTATCATGGTGTTTGTATAATAAGGTGCATTAAAAGTAAGCTAGATTGTTCAACAATGGCCAAAAGAGGCATGTTTACAACGTGACGTGTGCATTGCCAAATCACATTATCTTTGTATGAACTGGCAACAGCTGCTGTCCTGTCACATGGAAAACCCCACTGTTGTTATCACAGGGAAGCTGAGGACATTCATCACGGTCTAATCACCCAGGAAGCATTGGAAATGTTGTAACAAAGGACACTTAATTCACTTCTAACAACCAAAGAAAATGTCTTAACAAGCATGTTACAGCCACCAGTCTTCTGTTAAGCTTCTGCTACTACGTGCACTAAATGGATTATATTTTCTACACTGCTGAGATTGGCTGTATTAGGCAGTATTAACTTTAATCCCACATTCCCATTGTCCTGCCACAGATGCCGCCGTTGGTCCCACTAACACATTTGTTTTTCTACAGTACATAGCACACAGGAGTCACGTGCTGTGGAAGCTGTGCTTTGATTTCCAGGCAGATGTGTAACAGAGGAGCATGAATTATATCTCAAAGGGTTTTGCACAGTATTGCCCTTCAGCAGAGTAGATGCAGTCTGACCCATTTCAGCAGCTGCTGCACAGCTAAAGGATGCCAGTCAGAGCAACCACATTTATTCGGAGGGACACATGACGGGCTGGCGACTGGATAATATTTAGGGAGGATGCTAACTTTCTTCGCAGAGCATCATAATGAAGGTTCAGCTGCAAATGGGCAATTCTGAGCAGAAACCATCTCAGAGATTGTTACAGTAATTCAGACAACACAGATTTATAAGCCCAACCTTTCTGGCATTCAGGCAGTAGGCTTCCACATCTGTCAAGAAAACGAATGGAGGCTTTTAGCATGAAACCACTTAGTGTTGACACACCAAGCGGATCTGTCACTTTGTTTTGCTCTGAAGGCAAGAGATTGTGGAGTAGTTACTCATAAATTCGGATCGGCATAGTGTAGGAAAGCAGATTGTCTTTACAGCCTTGGGAATTGGGGGAAAGACAAAGTACAGTTGGACCTTTATTTCAACCGTAGCTGCATGTGTTACTGACCTTCCAAGTGTCATATCATACCCAGGAGAGACAGGCTTCAGTGAGCACTGCTAAACGTTCCTGTAGGTTCCTGCACCGGCCCCTTTTTCAGGTCATGAGATGTGCATAAGATGAGGAAGCATACATTCATTTTTGGGGGGATGCAAGTTGTGCCTGTATATAGAAGCACAACCTTATTTCTGTGTAATTATTTGTCATGTCTCTCGGCAGTTCCTCTGTCACACTCCAATAAAGTTTTTTTAGTTGCTTAGCTCCCAGCCGACATTGAGTCATGTGTTGTTTGATATACAGTTACAATTAGTTGGGGACAATAGGGTATAACGGTACCATATAGAGCTGTAATAAAAATTTCCCTCAGAGATTTGCTTCCCCTTCGGCAGAGGAAGCAAATTTTAGAACAAAGTAAATGCTCTACCCTTTGGGGTGTTGGCCAAGGAGAAGCATCCCTCCCAGGCTCCAGCTCCAGCTCCAGCTCCAGCACAGAGCCTCAGCAGGGCTTAAAATAGCACTGTTTGTGCTCAGGCGAGAGGATGCAGTGAGAGCGAGAGAGCTGGCTGGGATAGTTACACAACAAAGTGTTGTGTTCCTGGATGGGCTCTTAAGCCAAGGGCCTGGGACATGGAGTGTTAACATTATGCTTCTACACTGTGAGTTCATTTATTTCATACCATATAGTGAAAGAGGGTTGGATTGGCTGATGTTTTTCAAGGGCGATCTATTTATGGACACACATTTGATGTGTATAATGGTTTTATTAGCAAGCGTCACACTGTGCCTCTGCTGTAGTTCACTTTTAGGCCTATTAGGAGTCACGTGTGGGGAAACTGGAGCACACAAACAGAATGATGTTGATTTTCAAAGTGTTGGATATCCACAAACACTGTTTTCCTATTTTCAGCCAGAACACAAGCTGAAGCACAAGCAATATAGCAAGTGTGATGATAGCAAGAGTGAAAGTGTTAGGTTTATCCTTGTAGGTGCCAGACGACTGTTGAACCTCGTGAGCAAGAAGCTTCTTGTGTCAGTTACAGGAGAAGTGTCAGTGAAGTCTGTGTTTACAAGGATGTGCTATACAAAGTCATCATGGCTAATACATCAGATGTGCAAATGGGGTAATATGTGGTAAGGTCACAAACACATCAGTGGAGACGAACAGTCAGTTAAGAAACTTAATGTGGTGTGACATTCTGATCATAGGAGTTGCATGGCTCGTCGCACATTGTTGTATGTAAGGCATCCTCACATCCTCTTCGCTGAGTCAATTATGGAGCACAAAAGAAATTGTGTCTACATTATGTATTTCCAAAATGTACCTACAGTAAGCCCTTAGCTGGTGTTAGGTGTGCTCCAATTGGAATCAGATCAATATTCATTACAAATGGATGTATTAGCAGCCTTGAAGTTTGCTGATCAGAGAAAAAACTAATCTGCAAGTAAGTAAATGTGTGTCTCTGTTTCCACTGCCTCATCCATCTCCACCACACAGGCACCTGCAGGATTTTTGAAGTTGAAGCTACTAAATGCAATGGGGCTGTTCTATATACACGGTCTTATATATTATCTTTTAATTACACAACATATCGTCAAATGAATTAATCACAAGACAGACAGCCACTGTTTTTATGTTAATGGGAAGCACATCTTTGAATTTCAGAACCATGTTATTTTTTTGTTTACCTTATTGGTCACATAAACAATGGTTCTAGGCACAATATCTGAGAGGGGAATGGTGAGCCATAGATAGACTTGGTTACAGTCAGTGAATTACAAAAAAAACCCACCTTGAGCACATCAGCAGACTAGTTGAAAAATGCCTCTTTGTGCATGACTGTGCCCACAACAATAACCTCTCAGGCAGTGGAAGAGATGAGGCAGAACTTTTCATCTTTAATAGAAGATACTGGCCTTGCCTTGCTTTGCAGCCTCAGAGTTACGGTGTAATTCACAAGCTCCTATTTCTCTCAGATTTCAATCTGTGCCCAAGGTGACCGTGGGAGTTCTTTTTTTAATGATCAGTGAACTTTGTTTTCTGTGTGTGTTTTTTCTATTTTCTGTTATAGATAATTGATGTGTAAATTGACTTTGTAATCTCTTTTAATTGTTTAAGCCATCCTTTTATCATCTATAATAGCAGCTGTAGATTTGTCTTATGTATTTATTTAAATTATATGTCTTTTATTCAGTTAGAAAAAGATGTACGACAGCAGTGTTAGACAATAGGAAACATTGATCTAGTTTGTCCCACACTGGCCTGGCTCAGGTTGCTCTGACGGGACACTCAGTCCTGGGCTACAGAGCTCTCAGAGACTGGGGTATTTGGTTCCGACTGGAGGAAACCAGATCTGTGGGCAGGGTTACAACAATGCCCCGCTATCAGAACCACTCATTTCAATCCATCAGTCAATATTTGTTAGTTTCGTGCTGTACTCATGCATCAGAAATGTTGGCTAAAAATAGCTAATCATATTCCCTTCTTAGACTGCACTGTCTGTGCTTGCAGGTGTGGAGCCTGAAGTTAGAAGAGGAGGCAGAGAAGAATAAAGCTCTGACAGAGGCTCTGCAGACGGTGGCAACTGAGCACGACGAACTCAAGCAGTCGCTGAGCAAGAGCAGGAGGTCGTCATCAACCCTCAGCACTGTCACCAAGGATGACTTCTATGACGCTGAATCAGGTCAGCAGCCCTTACTGTTAAGTGGTCAGTTAGTGATGTACGGTAATAGAGTAAAGAGTATCTCACTGAGGTCACACAAGACCAATATACTGTATAGTGCAGTTTTTAATGAAGTGTCTTGGTCAGGTGAGAAAGCTGCAGTCTCAAGGATTGTGTTCTCTGATAATTTTCTCATTTGACTTAATATATTTTAGTTGAATGCATGCTAGTGCAGTGAGTTGTGTGCATTTCTCACAGGTTACCCTGTTGAGCAGGCTATGGTCCCATTTTGTTTGCATCGCCCACAAGCACACAGGCGGCATGATACACATTCCTGCTGTTGGTTGTACACTCTTCTGCTGATTGACAGTTGGTGGTAATTATGTGCAACAACAAAGGCTGGGGGGAAGAGGAGTACAAGCTTACAAACACGTACATAAACAACGAACAAAAGAAAATGCCATTTAAAAACATCACCTGCGCAAATCATTTATGAAGCGCGCATTCAACACATTTATCAGGCATCGGCGATGAAATATTGCTTTTAGTGAGTCACACTAAATGTAAACATAGGTATGTGTTTACAAGAAAACTCGTGATGCATATTTACTCACTTGTGTCCGAGAAAACTCCACCAACAGCACATCCTGCTCCAAATTGTTTCAGTTTTCAGGTCTCCCTGTACGCACAGTAACACACAGCGTACACTGCATGCGCTTGTGTCTGTGTGGTTGTACCCAGTGACAGACAATTGGCACTGTGACTGTCTCTGAAATTGCCCAGACAACATTGCCAATGTCTCCTTGTGTTATACTCAAGGGTAATGAAGAGTGATTATGCTGAGGCTTTCTTTCTTTTTTTTTAAGTACAATTCAAATCATTAGTTAATGGAGAAGAATTAGACTTGTAATTGCATAACCAACATGTCTGTGTCCGAGCTTCTCTGTCTACTCAAAAGCCTTGTCATGGTGATTTTATACAGCAGACCTTCCCTCTACTCTATTTGTGCACTATGGAGCAATCTTTGCTATAGAATCATTGCATTATTCATAGGTAGCTCTGAGTTATGTTGTGTGCTCAGTATATGTAAGAGATTTTCTCAGGCTGAGTGTGTAAACCCAACCATGTTTTGTTTTGTTTTAACAGAGTATGTTTGCGCAGCAGTGTTGTATCTGCTACTGTACAACACGGTTCACCCATGCAACTGCAATTCCTGCCAGCACATAAACAGCTACACACACTGAAAATAAGCACTTGTAACTCAGATGAGCATCTACAGTCCTCCATCACAGTGTGCAAATATCAGACTACTCTCCCCCTCCCTTTGTGTATGTGACAGTACCTGTAATGTCACTGACAGTGCTGACTAGGGGAGGAGCTGCGTCCAGCAAAGTGCAGAGCAAACAATGTCGGAGGAAATGAAGCCTCAGTGTGGCCTCTCATTGGAACACAATCCCCAGGTGGGGTTTGGCTGGCAGCAGGGAGGGGGGGAGGCTGGAGAGGAACTTGAGCACAGGTGCTTATTTGCAGACAGTTTGCAGTCTGCAGCTTTCTGAGCCGGCCACTCGAACCTGTGCGCGTGCGTGTATGTGTGTTTGTGTGTGTGTGTGTGTGTGAGAGAGAGAGAAAGACAGCGTTTGGCATGACCCGGCATCTGCCCCCTGTCATCATCCCACAGAGTCGGAGTCGGACTTCTCTGTGAGCGGCTTCCTGTCCGTCGCCAGTCACTCCTGTGAAGAGGACGAGGGGAGAGACACCCCCCTTCGCAGCAGCCTCCGCCATTCCAGTGCACACAGGGGGCCTTCCGGAATGTCAGGGGAGGGTAACCATGGCAACCAACCAGCCCAGTACAATGGAGTCAAGAAGCACAGGTGGGACATGCTCCAGTTATGATGTCATACTTGTTTACTGGCCTAAATGATGCAGTGAGAGTGGTGGAAATGCAAAGACATCCATGCTGAGCGCTCTCCATCTCGCTGTAGAGCTAATGTGAAATGTTAAAATGTTAAATTAACAGAAGGACTGTTGGTTTGCAGACCTCAAGCTGATAGGTTAGTATATGACAGAGCTGGTCTAATGGGACACCACTTTCCCACTCTTGGTCTGTTTTTCTAGTCAAGTGTTTTTGTTTGAGCACCCAATCCACAGAGAATAGCCTCTGCTGTGTTTTTTTTTCTTTTTCCCAGACAGATCCAACTCTCTTAGTTAACAGTCAGGTTAGCACAGTGTTTGGTGTTTTGTTTTGTGAAGAATTTGACAGTCTCTTTCATTTCCATGCATGCTGGCTCTGCCTCGGCCTCTTCTTTAATCCAACAAGTGATCCATGAATAATTTAGCTTGAGCTGGCTCAAAGTAGGAGTTGGAGGAAAGGGGCCTGGCTGGCTGACTGGTTGGCTCTGTGTGTATATGTGTAGGCACGTGCCCGTGCCCGTGCCCGTGTATGTGTGTGTGTGTAGTTATTAAAGATTTACGAGGTGTCTGAATGACAGGACTAATTCCAAATAAACAAAGATACGTCTTTTTCCTTTCGATGATAGTGCTCTACCACTAATTCTAAAAAAAAAAGTCCAAGGAATTCTGTTTTTCACTTAAGACAACAGAAATGCAATGTTGTAAATGTTTTATTTTCATGCATATTATACTGAGATAATAATTCATAGACTGCTTTACTCAACTGTAGATAGTGTTGCCTGTGGGAAGTGCATAGAAAGAATTGACAGTCACAACATCTCACAATTTATGCATAAGAGAAAACATTTTATCTGTATTCCTGAAGAGTAGAGCATTTCAACATAGTAAATAGGTCAAAAATACAGCTCTAATGCACAAGTACAGCTGTGAATACAGTTTACTTTAGAAAATAAAACATTATTTTTGTTTTTCCATCTAATTAGAGAAATCGTCCATGCTTAAATGCATTTTTGAGCAGAAGCTAGCACGGAGCATAGTGTGGAGCAAACACAGACTCTCTCCATCTCTGTTTATTTAGCTAATTTAGGGTTTTATTTGTGTGGTTGCTCCAGCACTCGTTTCCAAACAAGGACACCATCTGCCTCCAGCCAGTAAACCTTGTAAATCAGTCCACACTACAGCTGTCAGCAAGACTGGAAGATAAACATTGCTGCTTGACTAAATTAAGTCTCTGTTGTGACCAAGTTCAAGATTTAGAGGCAGGGGGAAAGTGGCTGTGTGTGACAAGGTTAATCTACAGTGAATGGTATGCAAACTTAATTATATAAAAACATTTTCTAAACAAAATTTAATACACAAAAAGAACAATTTAAGGAGTGCACCTTTCAACCACTCTTAAACGCCAACACACACATGCAAGTTGTACATCCATTCATGGATATTGAATGAGGTTTGACCAGAGCAGCTGACTGCTCATTAGCTTACAGGTGTCAGATGACTTTGTTTCCAAATGGTGGGTCAAGCTATGTTATCTCCTCTGCAGGTTTCAAACAGTATCTGATCTCGACAGATAACAGACAAAGTAATAGTGTAATAGTTTTTTAGTGTGGCTGACCCAAAACTTGGCAAATGAAAGTAAATCATTTTAGAGTCTAGACAAATCCAGGTCACATTCCCTGTGGCATTGATGTTTCCTGCACGTGACACAAAACCTACAATAACAACTTTCTAAGGTAATTCTCTCTCACAGTTGACAGTGTTTCAACCTGTTTTTCGTCCCACTGTCCACAGAGACTGTCTACCGGCTCCCATGTTCTCCAGGAATGACGTCAGCGTCTGGAGTATCCTGAAAAAATGCATCGGCATGGTGAGGACAGACAGACCTCCACAAATAGATTTACCTTTTAATATGTTAAATGTAATTTGCACTTAAATGAAATTTACGTTAATGAAATGTATTACTGAATAAGTACTAAACATGGGGGGAAAAGTTAGGTCACTGTGATAAATCAGTTGTTTGCTTCCTCATTACCTTTTCACTGTTAAGAAAATCAGACTTTAAAAAGTGTCCTAAGGGATCCTAGTCACTCCAGACCCTGCCTGGATTTCATTACATTTAATCATGTCTATTAATGTTGTACTCCTTAATTAATCATGGATAATGAGTCTTGCATATGCCATGCAGTGGGCCAACAACTAGATATACAGCCACACATGGGATACTCCAGTATACTTAAGCCTGTGTAAGAGTGCAGTCGTATTGATTGTTGAATTAAGGTAATATCTCCTGTCTTCTCTCTCTTTGTCTCTTTTGTAAACTACTCTGTTAGGCAAAATGAAACCAACCTCTTCTGAGATCTTAACAGTGAACCTTCGATATCACAGTGAAATGTTTTAGACATGATCCAAGGCACTCCTTAGAAAGACTCTCTCATTATATTCACGTGTTTATGCACATTTCATGAAACTGATTTACATGGTGGCTTTGGAAAGAGAGCACTGATTGCAGCTCCTCTGTATTCAGTTGCATTCGCCGCTCATGCACCAGCCTGTGCCCTCAGCATTGTTCTTTTGTCTCGTCCAACTCCTCTTTCAGGAGCTGTCAAAGATTGCCATGCCTGTGATATTTAATGAGCCTCTGAGCTTTCTCCAGCGGCTAGCAGAATACATGGAGCACACCTACCTCATCCACCAGGCCAATGCCACAACAGACTCTGTCGAGAGGATGAAGGTATCACCAGGCTCACTGTTCACTTTCCTCATTAAATCACATAAAAAACTAATAGTAAATCTCCATGGTAATATGTTATTATATATTTGAATCAAGTCAAATCATAACTCATAAACCTTTGTGCTGTTATATAACTTTGTCTCATCAGTGTCTTTTTTATGCTGTTGTGGGACTCAGTTGTTACTACTTTTATTCTCTCTGTTGTTAAACATTTAATTAGTTGCCTATAATTCATCACAATTCAATGCTCTGCAGTGTGTTGCAGCATTTGCTGTATCAGCTGTAGCATCACAGTGGGAGAGGACTGGGAAGCCTTTTAACCCACTACTGGGGGAGACCTTTGAACTCATCAGGTAAGAGACTTGATCATCCTAAATTCACTAAATACAGTATTTTGCATCAGATGAAGATTTTGAGTGAACTGCCCCTGCAGTAGCAGCCATGTCTTTGTTCTCTATTAGAGACGATTTGGGCTTTAGGTGGGTGTCAGAGCAAGTAAGCCATCACCCTCCAGTCAGTGCCTTTCACGCTGAAGGCCTCAAGGAGGATTTTGTCTTCCATGGATCCATCTACCCCAAACTCAAGTTTTGGGGAAAGAGCATAGAAGCAGAGCCAAAGGGAATAATCACACTGGAGCTCCCCAAGTAAGTGCATGGCCTGAGGCTGCATCTGATTTGATTCATTTTGAATTAGCATCATCTTACATAGTGTTTGTCTTCTTTGTCACTGCAGATATAATGAAGCCTACACCTGGACAAACCCCACTTGCTGTGTCCACAATATCATTGTCGGTCAGCTTTGGATTGAGCAGTACGGCAACGTGGAAGTGATCAATCACAAGTAAAAAAAACAAAAACAAAACTCTTCTCTTTGTGCCTCGTCTGTATATGTTTATCTACAAACTAGCCTGCCTACTACATTTGCATGCTTAGAGGAATTACATGAATATCTCTTTTCTGCACTGTGCAGTGGAGTGTTGATCTACTTTCAGATTCAGCTTATTGATCATGGGAGCAGAACTGGGACAGTTGCCATTAGAATAGAAAAGCGTGAGCAGGATAATTAATGTTTGAGAGCCTCAGCTCGCAGAAGGAGAATGGTGAAAGAGAATAAGTAAGCACTCTGTCATTCTGTGGCAGGACTGGAGAGAGATGCAGCATGACGTTCAAACCCTGTGGCCTCTTTGGAAAAGAGCTCCATAAAGTGGAGGGATACATCCTAGATAAAAGGTATCGTCTGTTGAATAACCAACGATTTTATTATTTATCAGACATCCAATATTGCCGCTTAAAGCAACAAGCAGATCGGACATAAATTACTACATTTTTAATCACTTTGTCACATGTAATGTAACATGACAGTTTATTTCAGAGCAGTTGTAGTCATCAGTATTGTCAGAACAATAATGCTCAGAGATGATGTATCAAATATCAGCTGTCTGAAGCTTTGTGTTACTCATGTTTGTTCTTTGTATGTTTACAGCAAAAAGAAGCTCTGTGCAATATATGGCAAATGGACTGAATGCCTGTACACAGTAGACCCTGCCTCCTTTGATGCCCACAAAAAGTCTGACAAGAAGAGCTCAGATGAAAGGAGGGGCAGTAAACAGGTAGAAAAAAAAAATTCTAAGCCACCTATATTTCACCTCCATTTGGTTGAACTTGAACTTGAAGTGTGTGTGTGTGTGTGTGTCTGTGACCCCAGAGCAATGTGGATGAGGAGCCAGAGGAGATGCCCCCACCTAATGCTGAAACGGTGCAGGTCATCCCAGGCAGCGAGCTTGTCTGGAAGATCACACCTCGACCAGACAACTCAGCCAAGGTAGGAGAAGACGGCAGGTGGAGGAGAAAGGAGAAGAGTTTCTAAATTTAAAACAGAAAAAAAAAGTTTCTCTTCCTCGGTCGTTCTGTTGCAGTTGAAAATGCGGTCATTTTGTTTTGTCTCTGGCAGTTCTATGCATTCTCCACATTCGCAATGCAGCTAAATGAGCTGGAGAAGAGCATGGAGGGTGTCATGCCTTACACAGACAGTCGCCTCAGACCTGACATTCGCGCCATGGAGAATGGAGATATAGGTACATTTTTTTTTACTACCTCGATCTGAGTGCATGTTTCGCCACACCACCTGAGCCCCACTTTCAGATCTCTGCATCTGTGTCTCACAGATTTGGCAAGTGCAGAGAAGAAGAGACTCGAGGAAAAACAGAGGATGGCCCGGAAAAACCGCTCCAAATCAACAGACGATTGGAAAACGAGGTAAGTCACTGAGAAATATGGTTTAATGTTGCTGTTAAATCACTGATTGTGGGTCTGTTCTCACTTAATGTCTCCCTGTTGTTTTGTACTATCCACTGTGCCTTCCCCTTTATTATAACTGAGAAGGAATGCAGCACTTGGTCCAAGGTTTGGCTCAGAGCTTTGCTTTTGCACTGTTGTTTGCTTTGGTGTGAAGTGCTGCACTACACCACCCCCCTCAGGACAAAACACACAACTGCAACTGTGTCGTTTCTAACTGAAGCTGACACTTGGATATTTGGTTCGACCCAGGGGGACTTGAGGGGGACTGGCAACTTTTTCCAGTTGTACACATTGAACTAGTGTTGTGGTTTTTGTGTGTGATCCATCTTTTTTTATATTTTCAATTCCTCAGCAAGACATCAGCAAGTGTAATTTTTTCCTGTCATTATTAAATCTCTGCAGGTGGTTTCAACAAGGACCCAACCCTCACAACAAAGCTCAGGACTGGATCTACTTGAAAGGCTATTGGGACAGGAACTACAATCATCTGCCAGACATCTACTAAGAAGAAACTCACACAGATACCATACACATGGATATCTACTTCTCCCTCCTATGGACTGTACTTGTTTGTGCTGGGCCTCCTTTGCATAAGCATCAGTCTAATTAAATGTTGTATTGTCCAGCAGGTAGGGATAGGGTTCAATTTAAGAAATGATGCTTAATGACATGTCGTTTTTTAAAGGCAGTAAAACACAGAATGAAGCAAGAGTATATATTCATCAATAGATCTGTGTGAACAATAAAGCACAAAAACTGTCTTTTGTTCCTTTTATCATGGTTTGTCGACCACTTATGGTTTAGGCATGTAATGGAAAAACTAGAATGTATTTTAGAAATATATTGTGTTAGATGGAGTGTTTGAACAGCAACCTCAGGCTTGTTTGTAGTCTGTCCACAGTTCCTTCTATTTATAACAACATTTTACTCATCGGCTTCATTGTGGACACCCATTACTACAGACAGCTACAATGGAGAGCATTGATTAGATGTTTTAACCCTGACGCTGATTCTACTTGTGCATGCATACTATTATGCGGTGCAAAGTAACAGACCACTCTAGTGCAATCGCTTTAATTCTCACTCCCTGGTGCAATAAGTGGTGCAGATAATTCGTGTTTAACTGGATGTTTGGAATTTGCCTCAATTTGCAGTGTCCCTTAGAATCGATTGTAAATCCATATCTAGACGTGATTGTGAGTAAAATGTTACCTTATCTTACTGGAATGATGGTCACTACTACAGCAGTTAAGACTTTTCCTATGAAATAAATGTTTAAAATATACTGTAGCCCTTAACTATGTACTGTATAGATGTGTATAGACTAACGGCAATGCACATAAGTCTACCTGATTCTGTGGACACAGTAGCACTTTTTTCTAACTGTACTGAAGCAGGGACACTGGTTCTGCACTTATAGGTTTGTGTGTGTGTGTGTGCGTGTAAAGGTCTTGCCATAGTTAAGTATAATTATCTATATTTCTAGTGCTATGTACATTGATTTAATTGAAATCTAACTATAACTATAAATGCATGTGCATCACTATAACTATGCAAGCCTTACCTCCTTCACAATCAAGCACTGAAATATTCATTCTCTTATTTTGTGGATAGCTGCTAGATGTTGTAGTTGTTTTTTTCTTTTACCACTCTTTTGGGTATCAATGAAAATAATTTCTATTGTTGCTAAATAAAAAGCTTAATATGAATTAAAAATCCACAAGTTTGTGATGTTTGCTTAGATTTGAAGAAAACCTGAGTATTCGGAAGACATCTTGAGTGGTACACGGCAAAGTGAAGACTTTGGTCTTCACTGCTCTGTCTAATAAAATTTGTATTTTCCCTCACTATAAGGTTTTCATTTCGTCATCTACAGATCAGGCAAAGTCCTGGTTAAAAATCTTGGATCGATATACACAAGATAGTTCAGCATGTGTTGAGAGAGCTAAGTTATTCAGCATGAGATGTAAAATGAAGGCCATGAAACTCAAAACAAGGGTTACGAACATGGAAACTAGCACAGTATTATGCAAATACACAAGTGAATCAATTTAATGGCATGATGTAACAGAACGTGAGGCAATCCATTTCATATCTGTGCAATGCAGGTCATCTCCATTATTGCTTCAGTCTTTGCAACTACCATGATAAGACTACACCCAAGGTATAAAAGCAACACACCAGCCAAAACTTTAATAAACAGACAGTAACTGGAGAATAGTTTAAAAGAAAATCAGTAGTAACACATTTTTCAAGAACAGCAATAAAGGTTAGACTTTTGAGATTGTCAGAGATGTTTGGGGAAAAAAATACTCCAGTACTGTAGCAAACATCTGATGTAATCAGTGCTACATACGTAGCTGTAGCTGGATTGTTCTAAACTTAAAAGTGCAATAACTATTCCCTGATGCTTGTGTTGTGAGTAGCTCCTCTGGATTTGTTAGAAATTATTAAACATGTAAACAGCTTGTGTAAATCGTTTCACGATATAAAGTATAATTTCTGCTGAATACAACGGTGTATAAATTCTGTTCTTCTTGGTGTCCCACTTAAACATGACGCCTTTATCAAACTTACTGGATAGAACAACATCCCATTTTACAATATCCATTTTATTATCTCAAAACAAACAAATAGAAATAGAAAGTAGAGCCAGTTTATGGCAAATGTTACCACTGTGTATCTAGGCCACTGAAAAGTGACACAACACCATGTTGGCACATTGATATTGTGTGCAAGACATATTTACATTGATAAGAATAATTCTGTTTAAAAAAAGGCTGATGCTAAAAGAGAAAGCTCGCTGTATACTAGTCATGCCTATGGAGTTGCAAAGCCTTTACAGAACGAATGTCAAAGTCCAAAAACCAACACTGATGTAAGAATATCAGCTTCTAAAAGCCATAGGCTGAGTTCTCATTCCTTTTAATTGCTTCTTGAGCTAATACTTTATGTGCCTTTAATGACCTGACTTTTCCCTGGATCAGAGGAAAATATGACTCTGAGTGGAAGCAATATGTCTGATGCCTTTCAAAACTAATACATTTTCACCTGCTTTAACTGGCATCTAGTTTTGAAATCAGTGTAAACAAAAAAATACTAATTTGTTAAATGTATTGTGCGGTGTAGTGTCAGATCAGTAAAACTCCTCCTGTAACTGTTCTTCCATATTGCACACATTTTAAAATGATATATTGGCTCATAATATGAAAATAAAAATAAATTATTTAAGACAAATAAAACAGTGGTACATAAGTGCCCAAAGATGGTATTAGCTTTTTCAAAGACGGCTTCTTCCAGTTGTCTCCGTGGCGCTGGTCAAGCTTGGTCAGGGCTGGGCTGCAGCACTCAGAGAGGCCAAGGCTGAGTGGATACGAACATGGAGCCTGTTCTCAAAGTCATAGCCAGCGTATTCCTCCTGTATGGGCCATGGAAAAAAAACAGTCAAATTGTGAATAAAATAACATTTTAATTTGTTTGTGCTCAGCCCTGTAACTCAGACACTCTCAGACTGCCCAATTCTCGACTCCACCTGTGCTGCTGTCTGACACTGCAGCTTCTGCAGAGAGTGAGATCTATGTCCTGTCAACATCAGCTCAGTATTGACTAACAAAGTCAATGCTGCTGCACCAGACGTCTCCAACGCAGTGAGGCAGCCTCACTCATCTGAACTGAGTTGTCCAGTGACTGGCAGTGTGTTGACAGGAGGCCTGTGAAGCCTCCCATTAAAGAAATATAGTTCCAAATATTTCTTTAATGCTAAAAGGTGTTCATGCACCTTTCTGATATTCTGGGTTGGACCACAGACGGGATAGAATATGACCCACTTTACAGAGTCATACTGTAACTTTCAGCTGCGATCAGATACACTTCACCTAAACCAACCAAGGCAAGGCAAGGCAATTTTATTTGTATAGCCCGTTTTCACAAACAGTTTGTCTCAAAGGGCTTTACATGGCATCGTAACAACATCCTCTGTCCTTAGACCCTCACATCGACTGAGGAAAAACTCCATGGAAAACCCTTTTAACAGGGAAAAATCAACCGACAGGCCATTATGAGGTCTCCCTCTTACCAAGAGCCCAGAACATGGGACAAGAGGCTGCTTCATCAAGATGTAGTGAGAGCACCAAGGAATTAGCCACGATATTGGCCACTTTCTCTGTGGGAGAAAGTGAAGCGCAATTGTCCTCGAGCCGATCGCTTTCAGGACTGCTGCGCATTTCCAAGGTCAAAACCTCAGGTCTGACAACATGGTGGGATCAGAAAATAAGCCTCTCTGCCAGAGACAGTTATTCAATCTCAGTCTACATCCATGAGCCAAATAGTTGGCTCCTAAAGATTTGCCCTGCAGGTGTGGCACCATCAACCCCCTTACAACTCCAGTTTAAATGTCCAGCTGACTGTTCACATTACACTGTGTATTGTTGACTGACTTTAAGGGGAACCACCAGTCTTTAACTGGACAGATGAAGACACTTTGTCTCACCACTCTGAGTCTGACATCTGTCTCTTAAGTGGTGAGACAGAAAAATGCACATCCTAAAGAACCTGACAGGTCCATTATCAAAACCTTTGAAGACTTAAAAGCCTGGTGAAGATCTGTTGCTTTATAACATGAGATCAGTTAGTTATCATGAATGAACCAAATACTGCTGCAGTTAGTTGACGAACAGTTGAGAATGAGAAGACGTATAAAGCATAATGAAGACATCTACCGTACCTTGGCCTGAAGCAATAGCATGCGACCCGTACAAGCAGACTGGAAAAAGAGACAGAATTAAATATTTATTAGACTACGTGACTTTGCCGCCATCTCAGATAAACCAGACACACAGTCTCTCTCTGTGTCTTTCACACACAGAAGACTTACCTCCGGGGTATTCAGCAGCACACAGCCCAGCTCGTAGCAGGAGTAGGGCTGAACATAAGAGTTGGTCAGAGGACCAACCTCGTCCCTCATAGCCAGATGGAAAAACTGAAGATAAAAAAAGGGAAATTCAGTCACAGCACACCAGACAAAATCTGTTGTAGTAGTTGTGTGTGCATGTTAAGATGACAAGTGTCATAGATGAGTACAGTGAATTATGTCATTTAGTAGACATGAGAGTACCTGAGTAGCATCTTTGGTCTTTTGGAGACATTTGTTTATGGCACCAAGAAGCAGGTTTTTCAGGCCTGCACTCGAGGCATCATCAATGCCCTGTAAAACTAAAAACAAGAAAAATGCACTCAGTGACACAACAACAAACAGGGAAACAGCGTCACACTAAAAGCTTTATGTCACTATCTGTGATACAAGTGCAACCGTTCACGGTCTGGTACCTTGTGCCATCGTCTGCAGCTTGGCAGTGGAGCAGTTGGGCAGAGCTTTCCACAGGTACAGTATCTCAATCACAGACAGGATGCAGAGCTCTTTGGATAGACTGGGGCTCCTCAGCTTCTCAGCCTGATTAAATACACGAGTAAACACTTCACTGATTCTCTCTGTAATTCGCACAACACAACCAGCTGGATGCATACTCACTCTCTTCATGGAGAACAGCTCTATCTGATTATTCTTGCGTTTGAAAAGTTTCTGAACATCCTTGAAAACGGTGATGGCTCCCTCCAGATCACCTGTGGCTCCTTGGCAAACTACAACACCAGGACAGCACATTATATGAATCGGTGGCAAATACAAAGTCCAACAGAAATGCCCTTAAAATCTAAGTCAACTGCTCCGTTAGTACCTCCAGTTAGATAGGCGTAGTAGCACTGGGACCAGCGAGACTCCACCTTCAGTCGCTCAAAGGCCCTGTAGGCTTCCCTGTAGTTCAGTTCGATCATGCTGCACCAACCTAAAAATGATCAACAGTCAGATATTATCACTCAGATCAGCCCTGAAGAATGTGGTTTGAAATCTGATGGGGGGGGGGGTACCTATTTCATATAAACACACGTGCTGAATCTCCCTCTGTTCGGAAGCCAGTTCTAAGGCATCGCTGAAGGACGTCAAGGCACTGGTGATCTGGCACTAGAGAGGGGAACGTTGTGTTGTGAGTTATAGTTACAGTGAGACAACACTGAGTTTACATGGCACCAGACAAAAACAAACACAACAACATGCGCTACCAGACAAAAGTTTGGACACACCTTCTCATTCAATGGTTTTTCTTTATTTGTATTACTTTCTATATACTGTAGACATCAAAACTACGGTATGAAGGAACACATGGAATTAGGTAGTGAACAAAAAAGTGTAAAACAAAGCAGGATATGTTTTAGATTTTAGATTTTTCTAAGTAGCAACCTTTTGATTTGATGACAGCTTTTTGCACACTCCAACAGTCTTGAAGGAGTTTCCAGAGGTGCTAAGCACTTGTTGGCTGTTTTGCCTTCACTCTGCGGTCCAACTCTTCCCAACAATCTCAGTTGGGTTTAGGTCAGATGACAGAAAACACTTTTGTTTTAATTAACACTTTTTTGTTTACTACATAAGACCATATGTGTTCCTTCATAGTTTCAATGTCTTCAGTATGAATCTACAATGTCGAGTGTAATAAAAAATAAAGAAAAACCATTGAATGTGAAGGTGTGTTTTTGACTGGTACTGTAGGCATTTACCTCAAGCCGCTGGACTCTGCCTTTGAAGAACATGAAGAGCGAGGAGTTGGGATAGGTGGCCTCCCTTTGCTGGAGAATAGACTTGGCCTCTGTTAGACCTGCCTGTGTGTCGGTGCCATCCAGAGCAAAGAAGGGCTGCACTACTGTGTGGTACCACAAGAGGGCCAAACTGTAAAGGGAAGCACAGATCCTGTACTGAGAGGGAATACAGTATACTGTACTGTACTGCACTGTGCTGTAGTGTCATCTTCCTGATATGACACCATCTTGTGCCAAACAGAACAATATTGCCTTTGAATTAATTGTCTGTAATAAATACTGAGAGATTTATGAAAAAAATATATTAATTAACGAGGCGTTCTCAGTACTAATAACTGACACTTATTGACTGGGTAGACAAGACCCGACTCCCACTGATGATGAGGGTATTGTATTATTGAAATAAGCAGGATTTCAAAATGATTCATTCAGACATGATTGGATTAACTCATGCTGCAGTGGCTGGAGTCAGTCTATTATTAAAGTCCTGTATTGTATTGATTTTGTGTTTGTCAATTACACAAGGCTGAAAAATGCTTCATCATCGTTTAAACGTTTTACAGCGAGTTATTGGTGAATATCCAGGAAAGTTAGAATCCATTACGTCTCCATTAATGTTGTCATATCGTCTACAACTGAAATACGGATAAACAAACGTACTTACTCACGTACTCACGTAGCTAAGGGAGCCTTCATGTCCTTACTTTCACTGGCGTATGTGAGCGCCGACAGGCCCTGGAGACGGTCGCCCGGGAAACCCAGCAGGTTGACAATCTTCAGTAGGTGGGGCGGCACCATGGAGATGCAGAGGTGGAAGAGGCCGTAGCCGAAGCTCACGGAACCTTTTAGCCGATCCAGAGCCTCGGGGCTGATACCGTCGCGCCTGTGGGAAGGGCTTGGCCCGGGCGAAGAGGAGCGGCTGCGGTCGGAGGAGGACGACGGAGATGGAGACGGTATCCCTTGTTGCTCGGAGGCCCGTCTTCTGCTGCCCTCCTGCAGGTGTGTGATGTCGCTGTAACATTTGTTGTACATCTTCCAGGCTTTTCGGAGGATCCAGCCTCCTTTGATGTAAGCTGTCAGAGGATTTAAGTGAAAAAGCACCCACTGATACTTAAGAATATTAATTTCTTTAATTTCACACAGATTGTCCTGATTGTTTTTACTGTTCGTCAAGAACTTCTTAAACTTTCCTCACCTGACAGCTCCTGTTTGATGAAAGACAGCACTGCAAGGTAAACCTGGCAGTCTGCAATGATGATCTGCCTCTGGAGTCGATCCAGAGCCGCCACCCCAGATCGCTGAGAGTCCCCCTGCCCACACACACACACAAAAATGGTTAAAATGCTGTTTTTCCAAGCACATATTAGTTCTTTATACAGTAACTCCAGAGAGTATTCAGACAGTTTTGAGTGTCGTTGATCAAATTTCAGATGGATAAAATGACCAATTTCCACATTAATCCCCATTAAGTGTGTATCACATTTTATTCATAATAATGAAGTGAAAACATGTTTTTAGAAATTTTTGCAAATCTATCTGCGATGTCTCATTTGCAGAAGCCCATTTGGTAGGAATTACAGTTTCAAATCTCCTTGAGTAAATCTGTTTTATAAACTGGATGGGAAGCATCCGTGAGCTGTCAACTTCGCTCCACAGTTGTTGTCAGTGACTTCTTGGCTGTTTCCTTCTGGTCATCGACTTGCTGAAATGTGAACCTGCACCTGTGTACAACTACTGTATATTAAATTTCCTGCATTTTTCCTTCCCACACTTGACCAGTCTCCTTGTTGCTGCCACTATCCACAAGTTTCCGAACGTCATCTATGGGCAAACCCGGAAGCCGGTTTTGCCGTTTTGGTGGAATTGTACGGTTACGTTTCCATGGTTTTCAGTCGTTGTCATAGTTGCGGTAAACGCATGGATCTATTAACGCTGGCTTTTAACACGGATGTCAATTTGTGTGATATCCACTGTTAAAAGCTGGTGTGATGATCCATGTGTTTTACAGATTTTCATTGAAAAAAAAAAAAAAAAAATCCATGCATTTACCGCGACTACTGAAACCATGGAAACGTAAACATAAAATTCCACCGGAAGAGCAAAACCGGCAAAACAGGCTACGTTTTTGACGTTCGGAAAAAGGTGGATAGCATGATGCTGCCACCACCGTGCTTCACCGTAGCAACAGTATTAGTCAGGTGATGAGCAGTTCACCTAGAGTTTGAAGATCTGTCCACACAGAGTCCTTAAAATGCACTTTGGCATTTTTGTCTCCTGGTAATTCAAGTTTGGGCAGCCAGCCAACAGCAGGAAAGGTCCAGGTGGTTCCAAACTTTTTCATTTTCACAATTACTGTGGCCTTGGAAATGGTTTTATAGCCTTTCCTGGATCTATGTTTCACCACTGTCTTATCACAGAGGTTTACAGTAGGTGCCTTGGACTCCACGGCTCCATGTGTGTTTCTAAAATAAGCCAATTCAATCAAGTTGTATCATGAATAATTAAAATAAATAGGATGCATGTGGATCTGACCACAATTTGCTACAGTGAACGATCTACAGTGAATGAATAATATTGTAAATGAGAAATTTCAGTTTTGGATTCTTGATATTTATGTTATTGAATCTAGACTAAAGCACAAAAATGCAATGTTATCCATTTTGCAACAGAATGAACTCTTCAAAAAGTGAAGGGGTCTGAAAACTTTCTGAAGCCTCTGTACATCATGTATATTCCATTAAATTCAGTGATGAAGTGGTTACTCACGCTCCTCTTGATCTTGCTTTTAATGGTTTCAATGACACCAGTGTTTTCACTCTCACACATTTTCTCTGTAGCCTTGAGGTCCTCAAAGGCCATCTGCATTTTCTCCTCTTCAAACGTCATCATGGCATTCTGAAAACAGCCAGATACAGTAGACCGCACTGTTTAACATTATACTTGACTGTTGGCCAAGGCTGGAGGTGCACACGTCTTAGAAGTGAAGCAAAGATTCATTCTGGGTTTAATTTTTCATGCAAACAATTTACTATTATTTAGAGAATCCTGTATTTTTCCTTTTACACATCTGAGATCAGCTTGTAGAACACAACCACCTACACACAACCATAAACTTAAAAAAAGAGCTTCCAATCAATAATTAATGGAATATAAAATAAACACTGTAAAAGTCAAACCAAGGAGAAATGGCTAGCTTGTTATTGGGGTTGCTATTTTTACTTTCACTTTTGTAACTTTAAAGAAAAAGAGTGTACTTCAGCTGTTGACAAACCTTGTGACAGTGTGACAAGTGAGCGACTAAATTCAATGACATCTGGCTTGTTTCTGTTAAGTTCGAAAGCACTTAGTTATTCTAAGTTGCTTTGGACAAATGGTGTCTGCCAAATGAATGTTGTGTCATAATTCAAACAAATATGGGTGAAAATTTCATTATGAAAACACAATTTCCATGCTAACTGTAATTCATTAAGGTCAGTCACACTTCAGTTTTGGTGCCAGTGAAAAATAAGAGGCTTGGCTTCATGCTCACTGAACACACAAGGGAAATTCCTTCGAACCTCATTATGAAACAGAACTGTTTTTTAAAAAGAGGAATTCATCAATCATTTTATTCAGCATTTGGACGAAACATGCAGCTGCCAGCCAACTTACCAGAAAACTGACAAAACTGGCCCCGAAACTCATCAAAGGACTGTGGTTCCTGGAAAAGATGGAGAAAAAAAATTGTGACATTAATGAGAGAACAGGTAAGAGGTGTAGAAGTTGTAGGAGATCTATTCTACACTCTTTTAATGAAACATGGCAGATTCATTTTGCCTGTGAGACACTGGTTAGAAAGTCACATGATGTCCGTTCTCAGTTTCTGAGTGAGTATGTGTCTTTCAGTTCCCTCCATCTTTTCTTGCTGATGCAAACATAACAGGATGGCACCAGCAGCTTAACCCAATTAGTGGGAGAGGTGACATTTAACGTCTTCACTGGGGGGTCAGGACACATAGGGGCTGCCCTTCAACCTACTGGTTGAAAACAAATTAACCCTTCCTAATCAACTCTTATAAAAACAACAACACAGCAGCACAGAAAGTACACAAACTCCTATTTGTGTACTTTGTGTCATGGCCGCTGGTCAGGAGTGTGTAGGCCAGGACCGGAGTTGAGCAGGCCTCAAAAGTCACATAAAAGTGTGTGTGTGTGTGCGTGTGTGTGTGGGAGGGGGGGGTTCCTGTCCCCCAGGAGGAGCATTTAAAGGTTTACTCCTTCCCGTAAATGCAGCTTTGTTTCCACAACAAGCTACAGTAAGAGAAGCCTTCCAACAACCACCTCACTTCCGTGTGATTGTCCTGGAGTGTGGAGGTGACAGACACGAACCTGTTCAAAGGAACTTAAATGCTAAATGAACTGGCATGACAGGAAAGCCCAGCCCTTTGAAGAAAACCATGTGTTCACTGACAGTCAGTGAAGATGGCCTCAACAAGTGCATCAGCAGCAGTAGCCTGCCTACAAACATAGGGAGCTGTTACAATAAGGAAACAGTGTGAGCATCACATGTCACATTATGGGTGTGGATGTTTGCTCGGGGTATTTAACCAGGATTAATCCTGCTTGTGACCACTATGGTGCTACAGCAAATGAACGTGACAAAGATGTTGTGGTGTTATTTTTCTTAAATTGTCATCATAGCAAAGCTGAAAAACGACAGTAGAGTAGAATACATGTCCTTATTTGGTTGATACATTGTGTCAACATAATAATAAGATACACCTGTCCTATCAGTTCCCACTAGCCCCCATCACAGCAGCACCCATCACTGAGATGTTTCCAGACACAAACACAGACCTGTGTGTCCTGAACAGCTCGTCGCTCTCCTTGAAGCCATTGTTGAGGAGCATGTTGATTCCTCTCAGAGCCAGCTCCGCGTCGTTAACACGCTCCGGCTTCTCCTCCTCCACGCTTCCCGCGGCTGGTTTCGCCGGCTCCGCCATTGAGATATCCGATACCGGAGATGAGGAACTGAAGGCGGCCGGTGGAGGGGTTGAGGGGCGGGGGGAGGGAGGGGACGCTGAGCGCGGTGGTGTCTGGCTAGTTTACTTCACAGAGAGAGAGAGAGAGAGAGAGAGAAAGAGTCTCAGCCGGTGGCGCAGTTTGGAGTAAACGCAGGTGAATGCATATTTCCTGCAGGAGGAGAGCGGCGGCACCGGGACAGACAGGTTCAGAGTAACTGAGGGCTGACAGCGGGAGCGAGCGTCGGTGAGCCGTCGGTTGTCCCGGTGGATGAGTCGCTGCTCCTCATTCCGCCGCCTCACTGCTGCGTTTGGGTGTTCAGAGCCACACTGTACGTAAAATAGGCTCATACAGGAAATGTGGTGCCTTCAAGTGCAATCGGAATTTACACTGAATACATCAATCTTAGTGGTGGAGTTGTCAGTATGGTTTTGACTGACGTTTTTATATGAGGGGGGTCCCTACTCTGTTGCTCACCCTGAGGTTTCTCCAATTGTTTTCCCTGTTGAAAGACTTTTCTTGGGAGTTTTTCCTCAGTTGATGTGAGGGTCTAAGGGCAGAGGATGTCTTGATGCTGTGTAAAAAGCCCTTTGAGACAAACTGCCTGGCCTTGCCTGATTTTTTATACTGCAGGTAGGCTATCTTCAAAGTCCACCATAATTTCAACCTACAAGTATACTTTGATTAGTGGTAAATTTGTCCAAAAAAAAAAAGTAGGCTACACCAGTGATGCTCAGCTGTGATAGTACTCCCTCTCTAATCTTGTAGAGGGGACCTGTGTCCATAAGCCTTCAATCTTGAAGTTTAGATGGTTTTAGTTCATGTTTGAGCTCAGTCATAATGTAGTGATTTATTTTTTCTTTTCTATTGTTGTTTGTGTCAAGTGATTAACACTCATAATGTGAGGGATGGTTGTCTTATTCCATGACAGGAGATCTGGTTATTCAGGTTATAGGCTATTCATGATCAAAACAGCTGACAGTAGGCTAGGCTACATTTCTGTATCAATTGCTTGATTGTTCAGTTTATAAAATACCAGAACATATCTTCATCACGTTTGTTTAACTGCCTTTTTAATCTGTTGATAATTCCAACAGTTTGTTGTTCCTTTATCTGTGTGCTTTGTCTTGGCTGATAGTTCCCGTGTTGCCCAGTTTATTTCGGTAACTGTTTCCAAACATAGGGGGTCAACTAGGCAACATTAAAAAAAGACTAAACTTTTGAGCAGATGTCAAAATTGGTTGTATTTGTGTATTGTCTTTAAAGAATATTAACCAATACACAACTTTCCCATTTTCACGTAGAGGTCGTGAAGGTAGCACCAGGGTGGGCGTGATGTTTATAGCTTGAGAGTCTTTCACCCAATGATCGACGCGGAACAAGTTTCAGACCAAACAAGTTTAAACCGGTTTCTCTTATCAAATTACAAGAATATTATGATTCCCACAGGGCGATTAAAAGTGTGTGAACACTTGGTGAGTTACTGAACACTTGAACTAAAATAATGGTAATTTAAGCCTTTTTATAAATAACCATAATATAGATGGGGATAAACTGACATTCTGAATGTATTTCACCAATTAAATACCAATAATACCAATTTCCTAAAACCAACATGACATTAAAAAAAAAACTGCAAATTATATTTTTCTAATCACACAATCAAAAGTATACACATGTTGCTGAGTACAATTCAACAATTAATCCCAGATTTCTCAAAAATCATGTGTCAGTACATGAAATTATATGAAATGCATGATCACACATCAAAAGATATTTGTTGGCCTACTTAATTTACAAAGAAACTGATTGTGCAATTATGAAATGGTTTACAAATCACAACAATGCATGTACAAATACATAGAACTAGCATGCACATTTTTTGTATCACAAAATTTGGTATGTAAATGCACAAAGCAGGTAGGCCTAAGTAAACAGTTGCTGGTGAACATAGGTAGCCTATGTCAGATACATTTTTTATTTATTGTTATATTACTTTAAGCTTTATATTAATATGAGCTAAATGGTCCCAAAACATTACTGACCAAGTAAAAACTTCAGAATATTGGATTTTAAACTTAGAGACATAATCCATAAAATTCAGTAATGCTGTTTTCTGGCATAACTGACATTAACAGCCACACAGTCCATACTCTTGCATGCAAAAGGAATGCAAAATCGAAAATAAATTCAGAACAACAAGAGTACAATATGGGAAAAACCATATGAGCTCATGGCAGGTGTGAAGACACCATTTCTATTAAACTAGTTAAAATTCAGATTTCTATGAGGCATGGATGTGAATGTGAACAAGAAATAGCTTGACAACCCCTGAAATATCACTGAAGTAAGCACCCTGGGTGTAAACATAATTATTCTTAAACTTTTCAACAACAAAAAAAAACAAAACATAGACTACTAATGTTGAACTCCATCAAAGCACCATCCCTAAAAAGCATCATTGTTTTCTTAAAGTGCAGCCCCGACCAATCACAAGCATATTCAGTAGCATTTGATTGTTGACAGAGAATCGATGGACCAACACATCAGTCTTTAAAACAACTATTAGAATATGCATTCATGTATTGGTGCCATGTTACAAGATTTTTTTCATCACAAAATAAATACAAGTGTTTAACAGAACAACAATTATCATGAAACTGTAAGCTGATGCTCATAACTCTATTTTACACACTCACATTCACACACTCACACAATGAAACACTCACCACATATTATATACAATCTTACATACAAACACATTCTCTGTCTTGGCAACAGATTGCACATGACTGACTGGCTGTAGATGTGGTCCCAAGGCTTGTTTTATGATGATGATGATGCAGTGAGACGTTCATGTTCAATCTGGGCACTCTTTGAGGTTGACTGGACCAAACACAGAAGAGAGCCTCTCGAAAGAGACCGGCTCATCGTTGATCCTCATGTCCTGGATGCATCCCACAAATGATGACGTGACAGGAAGTGCCTGATGCATTAACATCTCTTCTGTGAAAAGGTAAACAGAGACAACTGGTAAGTCATAGTCAAACTTGTGCAAAATGTTTTCTGTGGTGTAACTACTGTATATCGTACAAAAAAATTATAATAATGGGAATAGATTTTTTAATTCAAGATTGATGAACGCTCACCAGGAATGCCACCCACATACAGGGGGTCTTTGGTCAAAGTGGTGGTGGAAGATGGTGGTCCAATCTTGTAACTGTCCACTGTGTCCACATTCAGTTGCACAACATTTTTCCTCTTGATTACTAGAAGGAACACAGAGACAGTGACTTCATGCATATCAGCAGCAGCGGCAGCATGCCAACAGGCCGTAAAAAGGAGTTTTAGTTTTTATGAAGTGACTTTGGGTGTTTCACCTGAAATCTTGTGAAACATTCCATCGCATAAAGAAGATTTTGGCTTCACCGACACCATGAATTCCCCTTTTCCATTGTTAACCTGTGCCACTACCTGTGAACAAGAGCATGTCCAAACATGGAGCTTTTAGTCACATGGAGAAGAAGTACACTCAAAGTAAAATACACGTGTTGGCATGGTGCAACAGTTTCTGTTCCTTTTGTAGATGTGAAACAACGGTCAGCAGATTTGGTTTCTGATAAAGTACCAGTTTTCAAAAACTTGGGTTAGGAATTCAGAGCTGGGAAAATCCTACAACACAGATGTAGTCTGGGTGAATCTCACCTCTCCTCTGAGCATGTAGATGCTGAGATAGTGGCCCGCTGTGGGTCCATATTGTATCCTGCTGGAATCACCAACATGTAGCAGGAGTCCAGTCAGACTCCGCGGACGAATGTTTAATAGCAGCTCAAAGCTGGAGCCCACGACAAAGGAGTCATCTGAAATACAAAAAAACAGAAAACATTATGCTTGTCATTCTTGGTACTCATGTGACAGAAGTTCCTGTGAAGTGTGCTTGAAAGAACAAACTTCGGTGATGCAAATTGCAAATTGCAAATTGCAGATTACTGCAATTTGAGATCTTAAAATGTGCTTGTCATCTATCTTCATTTCATACACTGAAATAAAAGTAACATACCTATAGTTCTTTTCAGGATGCTTCCCTAACTCTGACCCTTTTTAGTAAATTAAAAGGGACGTGGAAACCACACCAGTGTTCATTTACATATCCTTTCATATTTTCAGATATGCATATCATTATCATTATTAGGCTTATTATACAGTAATTATTATTTATTATCATTTTGTGAGGAGCTGCAGTTCCTACTGATTGGTGGATGAAAATCACAATAGTCAGTAGAAATGACTCTGTCTGCAGCTGAGTCAGGCTGTTGTTTGAGTGAGGACTCACTGATAATAACATGAGCTCCGTTCCCTGAGAAATAAGCCCCCTTTTGTGTCTGTCCCTCGAAGCACGGGCCGGCACCATGGTTTGTGGTTGGATTTGACATCAGTTCTCCTTTCATTTTAAAATTGCGGATACAGCCAGACACACTTTGCTTTGGGAGGGCCTTTGACTAAAAAAGAAAAAGAAAAGAAAAGACAGGGATTACAAAAAATGAATTTGTGTTTGGATATGTGTGTATTGACCAGTTTTGGTGGGATTCTTTTCACCTTTAACTGTTTGTGAAGAGTCTCTGGGGAGCTGCCCAGGTACACAGGTGACATGAACTCCTGCATGGATGTGAGCTCAGGGTTCGTCAGCTGACCGTCCTGGGCTCTGATCCCATCAACAACCAACCTGAATTTCTTCTTCTCCAAACTGAATATGACCTACAGACAGAAAACATAATGAAGTGGTTATATAGTCTCATTCTCTGATGTTGATTCAATGACTTCATTCTTGTAGTTACTGAAGAGACTGAACTTAGACTTCCTGCTTAAATAAGATGTAATTAAAAGGGAAGTCCACTGACCGAGTGCCACTTTCCATCATTGTACTTCTCTCGGTTGAAGATCTCCTTCTGTTTGCCTACAGACAGCCTGATCCTGCCCTTGGACATGTACAAAGCAAGGTGAGAGCGCCCTCCTTTGGTAGCAACAAAGAACAGCAGGCCTTCAGGAGATCGAGTCTTGACATCCAGAGAGAAGTGGGGTCTGCAGAAGACACAAAAAAGCAGCATCTTCAGTGTTTGTATGTGTTGGCCCCTGTGTGTGTGTGTGTGTGTGTGTGTGTGTGTGTGTGTGTGTGTGTGTGTGTGTGTGTGTGTGTGTGTGTGTGTGTGTGTGTGTACTTTGAAATCAGTGCAGTGAGGTGAGACTGGTTTCTGACCTGGGCTGCAGGACTTGTAGTGGAAGGCTGTAGGTCAGGCTGCTAACAGGGCCCCCCATGCGATAACCCTGTTGAACCAGGGCTGGCTGTGCACACATTGATGCAGTCTCATCTTTGGTCTGTATCGCCACATCCTGAAACAGCACACACATAAACACAAGAAACATTCAGAAGACGGTGGAGAAAACGTCTGCAGTGAAATCTTTGCTTAGCTGGATCACATCTCTTTGATGGCCTCCACTCGATCAGTGACTAAAAGTGGGAGTGATAAGAGTGACAACACTAACAATTATGAAACATAAAAACCTATGTGATAAAACTGATTATTTTCTACATAAATTAATTAGTTTAGTATATTAATTGTAAGAATATTAGGTAAACGTCATTACATTTTCGCAAAGCACAAGCTGACATGATCAGCCAACAGCCAAAAACAAAGAGAACAAGCAATCATTCCCATGTGTATTTTTAGAATAAGTGAATTTCATACAATTTGTGTTTAATAGCTGATTTAAAGGATTATCTGTGTTATTGCAGATCAATTTTCTGTCAATCAAATAACCAGTTACTTGGCTGCTGCTTCTTTGCAGACACTAGATGTCTCCATAGGAGAATGTGATAGTTTTAGTATGAAGTCAAATATAATCAGGTAGTTAGGATTTATAGGGTGAGGCCTATAAATCATTCACTGATGTTAATAGCAGGTGTGATCAGACCTAGTAGAGAGGTGACTGGCTGCTCAGTATGGATCTTGTAATTACAGCTAAATGTATATATGGTTAAGACTTCTCTCTATATATTGTTAAGACTTCTATCACATTGTGTTTCTTGGGTTTTGCAAAAACCTCACACACTCTGTTTACTCAGGAGTGTTCGATTTCAACACAGTTGGGAGTTTATGTTTTCTCATTCCAACATACTAGAAAGAAGCTGTTCACATGATTTGTGGTTTCAAACTGACATGGGCTCAAGGTTACTCAGAGATGAAGTGTTAACAAGTTCAAAGACACTACTGAAACGACCCATGAGGTCTTGTTATGGTGGAAAACATGGGTACTGGTTGAGGGTCAGCTTAGATCATAGGCTCATATCACGATGTGATATGTGCATCAACACAAACTCCAGCATGTGAAGCCTGTAAATCATGAGAGAATTTCAAAGCAGCTTCTTCTGTATTCAGTGTTTTAAGTCCAATGTGTTGTGTGACCTGGGTATTGCACTGTGAACTCATGCAGCAGTACAACATTCATTATTCAGCTGATTTATTGTGAGTCAGAGGACGGTGGAGAACAGACTGTGGCTGTGATGAGGCATCCTCTAATCAAACAATAGGGTTTAGTAAGAGATGATGGGCATGCAAGATTCAGTGATAAGAAAGAATTGTGTGGTAATCATGCCACTGCAAACATTCAATGAGAGTGATGTTTGATGTAAGTTTTATATTTGTGTAACTTGTATTGAAAAGTTGTATTACATTGATACATCCAACTCCTATTAGGCCTACAACATTTCACTGTGAGGCTGAAATAATGAAATATTACCATACTCTGTAATCTTTGGAAATTATTTACTTTAATGTTATATTATTACATAGATTGGTGCTTTTCAACCTTAATATTAGGATCCCATTCAGATTTTCAAAATGTTGAAATTGAAACAACTTTACACTGTCTCATAGGGCTTTTCTGACCCACAACAATAATTGATTTTGTTTTAATTAATTTTGAATTCAAGCTACAGAGGTTTAGAGTCCAAAAACACTTGAGACTCCACTGTATTTATAACGTGTTAGCTGTCTCCATAGTGATAGATTATGTGCTCAGCATCCTGATGAGTAACTTTATCTAGATAGTGAAGTCACCTTTACTGTCATCAGACATGTATTACTGATCATGTGCATGAAGTGTGAAAGTGGTGAGTTAGAGGGAGCGTGCTTGTGAATGACTGTTAGAAAATGGCTCATGACTCAGTTACATGGAAGAAAGAGAAGAGACGTGAAATGATTTCAAGCTTGTTATTCACAAGGTTTTGTTTTGAGTTATTATTAAAATACTTAAATAGAATAGACAAGGATACAACACATTTTTATAATTCTTACGATTACTGGAACATTCATGCTAGTCTTTATTAAAGTACACTGCATATGAATGAGCTGGTGCAAAAGCAGCAGAACGTTGTGGCGTGAACAAGTTTTTTCATGTCAATATTAGATTCTTGTCAGCATCAGCAGGTCTTAGGGCTCCTTCTTCTTCATCTCTGGAAAATGAGGCAGCAAAATATAATGTAAACAATGTTAACAAAACACTGTGCAAGAATGAGCTGCGGCATGACTTACTGCTAGCGAGTGGAATCAATCATCAAGTCACCATGTTCACACTAAACATGTTAGTTTTAACAGTTATGCACTGAAATACAATGAATTGCCCCAGTAATTTAACAATAACAGCTCTTGATTAAGAAAAAAAAAAGATCCAGGTAAATTCTCTGATCACATTTTAATGTTTTGAATATGATCTCTTGAATAAACAGATAAACTAAATGGATTACAGTGTGTGTGAGCATGTAAGACAAACCCTCACCTTCTTAGAATAGCGATCCAGCATCAGTTGCGCAGGACTGTCAGAAGTGCACACGTCAAGCAGGACGTCTCCGGTGCCTGTGAAGACGCTCAAGTCCTCAGCCTTGAACAGATGGTCTGGTCTGCAAATACAAACAAAAACATTCAGGCAACATACAAACATACAGTAGTACGTCAAGCAGTAATCATGAACCGTGCACATACAGATAAGAACTGTGCACTACATACAGTACATTTTGAACTAGAGTATTTTAGAGTGATGCAGAGTGAGGAAACATTACCGTCTGGTGTAGAGGTTGGAAATGCAGCCTTTGAACTGGTCTTTTCCCAGTGTTAACAATTCAGGTGTGTTAGGTATGGAAATGCTGCCACTCTGCTCTTGACCATTATCTTCATCATCGATGAGCAGATTAATGCTGTTGTAGGAAAATCATCATAGTATTTATTGTTAACAATTTTATTTGTGTTGTAGTGATTTACTTTGTTGTTGTTTGAAACATCTCGCATAGATGCCACACGAATGTTTTTGAAATATAACATAATAAAATATAATCACTGCCTTCTTCATACCTTCCAGCTCTTCTGGTTGCAGTCAAGTAATGCCACTTGCCATCATTGTATTGTTTGTTAGATTTCCACATCTTGTTGTCGAAGGTGAAAATCAAGTGGCCATTTTCCAATGCAAGACTGATGCCATTAGCCTGGAGAAAAACAATAAAAGAAGTGCAAGATTTTTACAAATCTGAGTCACTAAATTCAGATCTTAAAGGATGTAATTACAAAAGATACTGAATGTAAAGACTGACCTTGTCCTTGTCCTGAAGAATGAGACCCTGATTCTCTGTGCTCTTGAATCCGAGAGAGACGGTAATGTCGTTGGCCAGGTTTAAGCTGAAATCAGATGACAAGGCGCTCCCCAAGCTGAACTCGGCTTTACGAGTAACCTAGAGAGAGAATATGGACAATGCATTAACTCATTAGACACACAACCTCACTGTGGTCTGGGCAGAGATACGAATGTGCAAACTGGTTTCGCAAAAGTTCATGTCCTACCAGGTTATCCTTGGGACAACCTTTGCTGATGCCCACTTGCTCATCAATGGGTTTAAAGGTATTATGCAACTTCAGATTCTTCAAGCATCCTTTGAATGGTTGCATTGTGATGTTATATCTGTGAGGAGAAACAGGAAATTTAGTAAATTAAATTACTTGCTATAACTCACGATACATGATAACAAGCTAAATGGAAAAACCACGTACCTTTCCCTCATGTTCAGTGGCGCACCACCAACGTACAATTCTTCAAAGTCGTCAAGGTTGTACTCAGCTTGGATTTTGGTTTCTTTACCGTCTACGCGTACTGAAAGTTTTCCTTGGCGTGTGGTAGCGATGACGATATCTGCCCAGTCCCCATCAGATTTCTGTGGAAAAAAGAGAGAGAAGTGAGATGTGGTTAAAAACAACAATTCTTGTCTTATCTGTGTGCGAGATTTTGAAAAAAACAACACAAAATAACACTTCTTACCGGGAATGTTTTCAAATTTGCTGTTGCTGGTCCACTGCCGGAATTACTACGTATGACGATGACACCCTTCTCTATTGTCACCATGAAGTAATTGTCCTATGTTGAGGAGGAAACAGAATAATCACCATTGTGGAAAAAGCAGCTATAATTCTGTTTCTATATATTCTACCAATACAGTAATAACATGAACAATAATTTACCTTATTTGGCATGAATAAGAGTAGACCGTTTTCTGACCGAGCATAGATGGACATCTTGATGAGGAGCACTGAGGAGGATATTTTGCCAACCACCAATCTGCCATATCCAGTGCCTTCAAAGTAGTCAGAGTCCATTGGTGGTACGTACCTGGACAGAGGGGGAAATTAGGTTTTAAAATATCTCAACTTTCTGAAACTGAGAACATTATTCATAAGAAAATGTTAAAATCCTGTTTGTCTTGAAGGCCTATTTCATCAATTCCCTTTTCTATACAAAACAATTCCTTTTCCTGATCACAGTGCTGGACTATTGCAGCAACTACTAGACGAAAAGCAGAAAAGGAACTGATATGTTACCAACCTAATCCAAGGCAGGCAATATGCAGATTACCTGATTTATCAGCTGTATTTTGTAATGACACAGCATAGTGCATCATTAAAGAGAAGCCATCAAGCATTTTCATTGTTTTAAAGTGCATCTAGTTTCTCTCAGTGTTAATCATATCGGGACGTACCTCTTGCATGGCAACTCCACATTAATATTCTCTTTATTTTGGAAATTATAGAGACTGACGACTCTGTCATTAAAGGAGGAGAACTCAATGCAACCCTTGTAGTTGGGGTACTTCAGAGAAGCTGGTGGCTGTGGAGAAGCACAACAGGGAAAGTTATTAATAAAACATGCTAATAAAATAATACAAATAGAAACATTAAAGCAATAACAGCAATTATTTTTCTTTTGCTGCTTACAGTGAAGTTGGACGGGTAGCCTCCGACATAGAAAACAATATCATTGGGGCTGAGGTCCAGGAGGTTCTTGTTTTCCTCTCCTTTCTTGCTGTTCTTAATGGGATCAAGAGGAGTGGGATTGGTGATATCTTTGGTGAGGATCATCTCTGCATCTTGGTAAATTCTAAATTATAAGACAGAAAAATATACCCAAATTTATACAGGCATCACATCTTTAAAGTGGAGACGGTGATGTAGCAAGTTGCAGTGGAAAAGAGTGGAAATGAAACATAAATGTGCATTGACACTGAAAACAGATGGATGACTAATTAGCTGTCAGTTTACCTGTTAAGGTCCACTTTGTCAAACTTGGCCGGTTCAGCTGCAGACTTGGTGATGAAGCCTGACTCGATCGTGATCTCCTTCCCGTTGAGCTTGTACACACCGTGCAGCTTATTGTTCTTCAAATACATACCTATGTAGTTTTTGGACTGCAAGACACAGTTTGTTAACATCTTGTCTATAATTACAAAGTAAATCTGTATGCCTGTAAGTACTGGTGTGCATTTGGAGTCACTTACATCTCTATTGCCGAGGTACATGACAAACATGTCGCCTTTGTCTGAGGCCTGTCTGCGTCGTCTTCTTCCATCTCCCCTGCCCTGAGGTCTCTGCAGCGACAGAGACAGAGATGTGTAGGCCTTCAGATCCTCCAGGTCCCTTGGTGGACGCAGCTCCACGTGGCCCTCGCCTGTGAACTTCATCGGGATCGAGATCTGGAGAGAACATACGAAAAAAAGAGATTTTAGGTTAAAGTTTGTTCAGATTGGGCTTAGAGGTGCATACATAACATGGGTATGTTTGGATGTATTCACAGTGCGGGACCTCACCCTGTTAGCTGCATCTCGGGCTTGTTCAATGAGATCTTTGATCTTCTTGATGTTGTCAGTGATGTTGCTAATGGGTGAGAACTGGGATGAAAGGTTCTCCACCTCTGAGATCTTGTCATTGAGAGATGGGATGGTGTTCAGTAAGTCCTTCACTGCAGGGAGAGGATAACAGTCAGTCTTAACTTATATATATATATGTACATATGGACATACAGTATGTGCCTATGACATTGTTTCAACTTCTCACCTGACTTGTCCACATTGTCCAATACATTGCTCAGGTTAGGGTCCACAGGAGAGACTTTGATCTTGTCAACTTCTTTTCTGATGTCTTCTAGTTTGTTCATAGTGTTGCTGGCTGTGTCATTGGCTAAAGCCGCCTTTCTTTTGGCTTCATCAATCATATTAGCAATGTCATCTGCATGGGGGAAATGAGTGATTAAGCAAAAACACAGAGGAAATATTAATTCTGGCATCAGACTTAAACACATTCACTTTAGCTGTCACGTTCATCCTGTCATGCCTCGACTTGCTTTACCTCTGCCAATGTCATTTAGGTCGTTCTCAGCGTCAAGTAGGTCTTTCTCAAGAGCTTTCTTCTTCTTCTTAGCATCATCGATGCGCTTCTTCAGGTCATTGAGTTCACCGGTGGCGTCTAATTAAGAAATACAAAGATTAGTGCCTGGGTTTTTGGGGTCACTAAAAAAAAAGACTGGTTAAAAAGAGAGCTGTTTACTCTTTAGGTCTTTATCTGCGTCGCGTGCATTCGCCAGCAGGTCATCGCCAGTCTCTTTCAGGTCCTTTGCTCTTTCTGTGAGTTTCTGGTTGTTTACATTCTGATGGAAGATAAGACATCCTTGTTTTTAAATACTATCAAGTGTGAAGTATTAATATTATTAATGTATTTCATGCTGTGCCAAAAGGAAGTGTGGAAAGTGAAAATATGATGTGTCGCTTACATTCAAGGCGTTGTCTGCTGCGTCTTTGGCCTCGTTCGCTGCCGCCTCAGCAGCATTAATGGCATCTGTGATGTTCTTGTAGGCATCGATAGCATCTTTGGCGTTGCGCACCTCAGTACGTCCGCTCGCATTTTTCACGGCACTGCACAAGATAACACAAGAGGGAAAATCAACCACAAGAGACACAAGAATGAAAGCAAAAAGAAAGATACAAATCTCAAGTAGTAACAACTGGCAGACTCTGCTTAAATAGCAGTGAAACAGGAGGGAAATCTCAGCATAAACAACACTGTGTCGCTGAAATCCACTTATTAAACATCAGGTTATACTGACTGAGATAAAGTGTCAGTCCTCTTTGCACAATAAACCTACTCTTCAAGTTCCTTGGCCAGCTTCTGAAGATTTTTCGCATGATCCTCTGCAGCCTCCACGATGCCCTCCTTGGCTGCTGCTTTGGTAATCTCATTCACCTTCTTGGTCAAATCAGTCTTGGCACCATCCAGCTGTGCTGCCAGCTGTTCATACTCCTAAAGCAGAAAGGCACAGGAATGGGTGCAAGTTTTAGAACAGCAGAAAAAGCCATTTACTTCACATCAGAGCACGGGGAACAAAACACTGATAGTTATCTGAGTGGATGGCAAGTTAGGACCTGGCGGCCCCCTGATGTGGAATCAGAGATCGGTCCGTTAACTATGACATAGCTACAGAGTGTCAAAACAATATGGCCTGTAAGGTAAAAGATGAACAAGTAGTATAGTAAACTTTAAGTACATGAAGGTATAAGATCAAATGTACCGTTTTACTGTTGGTGAGCTTTTTCACCAGGTCGTCAGTTTTCTGCAGCTCTTTCTTTGCCAGGGCCATCTGGTCCTCAACAATCTCTCGCTCCTTTTTGAGGTTCTCAATACGTTTCTGTGGGAAGCACATGAATGAATATCATTGCAACTGTGTGATGACTGGCACTAACAGTAACACTGAGATAATAATTTACAATAAAGTTGATAGCAAATGAATAAAGCATATCTTCATTGTATCCTTTCTTCAGCAAATTTGCTAACTATTAACTAACAAGTTCACACACACTCCTCGTGACTGATGAATGACTTGTGAAGTTACCTGTAGGTCATCCAGTGCCTGAGCGTTGAGCCCGTTCTCAGCGTTGGCTTTTTTCACCAAGTCTGACGCCTCCTTCAGAGCCGCGTTCAGGTCCTCCAGCTTGTCTTCGTAAGTCTTCAGAAGACCTCGAATCTTGTCTGCTGCCTCCTCGTTCTGGACACACTGTTTACTTACATTTGCTTTGATGTAGTCAAGCACTGGAGAAGAGAATAGAAAAGACGTCTTACTGGACAGCCGGCACAGATACATCTACATAGTATGTTTTAGAAGAATGTGCTGAAATTACTACATAGAGGCTGAGTCTCGTACATTTCTGGGCCTCGTCCCTCTCTTTCTCGGCAGCTGTCTTCTGAGGGGTGAAGTCCCTCCTATCCATCTCGTTCACCATGCGCCGGGCATCTTCCAGCATTTTAGCCAGGCTTTCATTGGGCACCACATCACCGCTGGTGCCTGCCTCATTCAGCTGGTCGAGCAGAGCTTCAAACACAAAAAAAAACACTCAGTCAAACAAATGTTTAGGTTCTGATAGTGGCATTAAATGTTATGGGACGCGCACAAACGACCCCAAGTGTAGATAAAGACATTTTTCTCGTCACCTTGGATTTTCTTGAGCATGTTTCGGATCTCTGAGTCCAGATCCTTTGCCCTCTTGTGGGTTTTCTCTACATCTGCCACTGCTTTGTCAGCATCGGTAGCACTTTTATCTGCCTACATAAAAACACACAGAGACAATGCACATTTACACACATTTTCCCACTTATTGTTCCATGCTGATATATTACTGAAAAGCCGGACGCTGGCTCCAGCACTCTACCTTGTCCTTGAGGGAGCTGATGTCGTCTGTGAGAGTGCTCATGTCGTCTTCCAGCTGGTCGACTCTGGACCTTTGGATGTTGACTGCAGAGCTGAATTTGTTGACAAGAGTCTGCAAGAAGCAAAGGAGCAGGAAAGTGAGCTGCATAGAGGCAAATTCAGATGTTGTGTGTTGTTGCGGTAAAGCTTAAGGCTGACGGGGCTGTTTTCAAACAGTGCTGAGGGAATTATTTACCTGCACGTCATAAACGAGCAACGAATGTGCTCTTGAATAAGGTGGATCTAACACTCGGATTATGTGGGAATGAGAAACGACAAGTTGCCCCGACAAACACTGGCATCCAGTGGTGTAGTCTCTAACTCGTGTTGACACACAGGATGTGGGACAAAATTCACTGAGATTGCTTATCAGCAGGGATCTCGAATGTTTGAACAAGCACACCCATCCTGCGCCGCGCTGTTTGTGTGCATGTGTGAGTGGCCAGATCTTGTTGTGCTTATAGTCGTACATTTGGCACTCGGACCTGACATCGTTTGAATTTGTATCTGTGACCTTTTATAAACATCTTCATTTATTCTTCAGCCACGTCTGTGGTCTGAGGAAATTGTTGCAGAAAACTGGCATGTTACCTTGGTGTCTGACACGGCCTTCTCCAGCTTCTTCAGCCTGTCCTGAGAGGAGGCACTGGCACTGGCGTTGTCCAGCTGAGCCTTGATCTTTCCCAGCTCATCATCCAACTTCTCCAGATCACTTAGTAACGTCTGGGCGCAACTGTCACACTCTGCAACACATAAGGAGGATTTGACTCACAAATGACCCCTCGGCAACAAAACACAAACTCTGCAATGTCCAAGAGTTAGATGTCACTTCTTTTTCATCATCATGCTCATGTATTTACCTTGACAGCTCCCATCTGTGTTTGTGTCTCCAGGCTCCAGTGTGTTCTTGCAAACTATGAAAAACATGAAAAATACATTTAAATGAATGAAACTGACTAACATGTGGCACAAACATATTGTGAATGAACGTATTGTTTTTGAAAATGTCAGTCCACAAACTAACCTCCGGTGCGGGGATCGCAGTTGTTACCGTTGCCATTGCATTTACAGGGCTTACAACTTCCACCTGGAGTCACTGGGTCACCATAGTAACCAGGAGCACATCTATGGCAAAGAGGGAAAAGAGAGACAGAATAAGAGACTACATTTAAATGAATCTACAGTATCTGCTCAGAATTTCAACATCATTTCTTGCTGCTAATAGACCGACTGGCCCATCCTGACACTCACCTCTCACATTTCTCACCAGTGTAGCCTGGTCTGCAGATACATTGGAAGTCTCCAAACACCTCTTTGCATCCCACCGCAAAACTGTGGAGTGATAGCGAGATTATGATTTAATTCCTGAATTATACATTTCTACTTAATTACATAGCACAGCTGTTCAGGGGTGTTCTGTTTTTTTTTTTTCACCCACCTGTTTGAGGGCACGCTGAATGGGCACGGGCACAATCTGCAAGTCCTCTGAGCCGCGTTTCCATAGTAACCTTCTTTGCAGCGTTCACATTGGTCCCCAGCTGTGTTGTACTGACAGTTCTGGAAAAAAAAAAAGTGATGTATTCATTAAACCGCTTGCAAACTGTGATGAAGCAAAAATACCAGACACTGTATTAAAAAAACAAGACTAAGTGTTATGGCTGCGCTGCCACCAGTCTTTTACAAACACATGCTGTACCAAATCAACCAGACATGGGCCTTTTATTACACTGATAAAGGAATGCAAACATCTAGGGGCAGAGAGAAAATATGATTCATTGCCAATCAGTCACAAAGAGTGTGTCTGATGCAGTGCACAGAGTGTTTGTGTCCATTTGACTTGGAGCTGTAAGGGTGTGGATCCAAGTACACATTGCACACACAGCACAGGCCCAGTCTTGAGTGTCTTACATAAGAACACAAGAGAGATGGCCAAGATTTTGAAACTGGTAAAGGCTCATCTTCCCCACAAAGATAATAATGAAAGAGAGGGGCCCTCTAACAGGAACTTGTACTTGATGTGGTGGTAGAAAAAAAAAAAAAACGCATGATGGGCAAAGAGGCAGGGCTGGGTGATGAAACGTCGCCCACAGATGTACCCTGCGGGTGAGAAGTCTAGACTCTGACCAAACAGTGGCTCACTATGGAGTCAGCAGGGCTCATGTAATCACACTTGATTTTACTGTGTATGAGTGAGCGTCCAACCACACCTGCGGTCATGAAATCATCGATAAGGGAAACTTACCAGACACCTTCCTGTCCCGTCTTCACACTCGTCGGCCAGACCGTTGCACTTGCAGGGCACACAGCGGCCCACGTAAGGCCCGCTGCCATCTCTGTAGTAACCAGGAGCACATTTCTGAAAAAGACACACAGACATGATTACTCAAGATGCTGCCTGTACACAGTACAAAACATGGACCCCATCATGACTGTGTAAGTAGAACTGAATTTAAAAGCAATTTTGTAATAACAATTATGATACAGAGGGTGGAAAAATTCTGAATTTAGATTAAAGAGAATTAAATTAAATATGCTCTCATGTTATATTAATGTAATATAATATGTATAACATTATATATAAGGATACACAGCACTGAATTCAGTTGAGAAACATTTTAAAGATTAGATCTGTTGCTGTGAAATCCAATGAATTAAACGCTTAAAGGAATTAGTGCTGTTTATAGTAATACAAAAATCCATCTTGTCTATGCACATAAAATTATGTACTGTGTATAAATGAAGCTCATAAAACTGCTAAGTTTCTATCTTCTGAGGGTAGACATTATTACAACATTACCTAACCTTGAAAAAAATAACATACATCTAATTAACTCTTTCGTTCAACAGGGACCAAAGTCGTAAATTCGTATCATCTAAACATACCAGTGTTTCCAGCGATTTAGCCACTATTTACAATAAACAATTAAAAACTACCACCCATACAGCAGCTCTGCTTGGTGTCACGTGGTAATGAACCTGACCTAAAACGGCTGTCATTAACAATTAACACTGAGGAGTCAAAGCATGACCTTTGCCTTCAGAGATAACATTCCTCAAGTCACCAACCATCCACACCTGAGGCAGTGACAACTGTAACGCACAGCGTACGTAGAGCGAAACAAGATCCCTTCAACAAGTTCCATCACATCTTCACGGGTTTTTACCTGAATCTGAGAACCGGCCTCATCATTAACTGAGGGATACTGAACCCTCTGTCCTCCGTCCGAGGGGTAGCGGACCACTTGGGTGCCTTCGTCATTTACTGATGGAAACGCTATCTGCTGAGTTCCCCGGTCGTGAAGCGAAGGGTACTGTATCCTCTGAGACCATCTGTCATGATGTCTGGGGTAACGGGTTCGTTCCCCTCTCCTGAAGGGCCTGGGGCCAGCGCAGCAAAGTCCAATCAAAGTCCAACATATCAGGGTCCTTAGCAGAACCGTAGTACATCGCCGTCTATCCATATGCGTATCTGACATTCCTTGCATTTAGTCTGTGTGAAATAATGATCTGCTCTCCCCTGCCTCAGCCTCTTAAGCACACATCCTCGCAGTCACACACACGCACACACAGAGGACACGCCCCGTTTTTTACCTGACTCAGACTTGTAGATCACTATGAGTGTATGCAGGTGTACAAGCACGCACATGCAAGTGTTTACAAGCTCTGTCTCTCTCTCTCTCTCTCTCTCTCTCTCCTTTTTCTCCCATACACACACACACACACACACACACACACACACACACACACACACACACACAACAAAGACAGAATTGTTTGAGATACATCAAGAAACATGTGGGTGTCCAGACAACATGCAGGAAATCTACTATTAGCATTTCTCAATAGAGGAAAAACTGTGTTTACTTAAATCGGCCAGGGTGTGGTGATAAACCCTCCACTCAAAAAGCACGAAAAAAAAAAAAATCAACTGTATATTCATATTCTGATGCGTGTGCATGTGTAACGGTTTTTATGAAAGCATATGTGACTGAGAGGAAAGTCAGACATCCGCAGACAACAAACTCACACCTGAATCACGCTCCTCAAACACACAACAGACACAGATAGGTGTGGCAACTGTACCTACAGACACACACACACACACACACACACACACACACACACACACACACACAGACAGACAGTTCAAGTGCACACTCAGGTTTATGAGTAACATTGTGTTGCTAACTGCCACGCCCCACCTACCTGTGAAGGTGAGGCGCCCTGTCATACCACCTCGGGGCACACATAATCAGCTTCCATCAAACACTCCCAATCACTCGGTTACCGCATCTTTGGCAACAGCACATCCTCACTTATTAAAAACTGTTCCGCTCTACTAATGTGGTTTATGAAAACCTTTTTTTTTGATTAACGGTTGCGTCATTCTTATTTTCATTTTGGTTTTGTGGGTATAACTGCTTCAATCATGTGCATACAGATCCGATTTGAGAAGCACAAACACTGTAAGTCGAATCAGCGCCATTCCCAGGATAAAAAGAATTCAAGTAAAGCCTTTCCTTAGCAACTACATCATGCTTGTTTATACTACATTTCTGGGAGCTGTAGCCATGCCAGTGATTATAGCTGTAGAATCACTAATATTATGTCTGCGTGATTGTGCAACATATCCCAGCCCGGGGCTACACAATCCGGCCGGTTTTTTCCAGTACAGTCCACCCGCAGCTCCTCAGCTGATGACTTTTTTCACCCTTAGGTAAAGGGTGTGGTACTTGGCTCAGGCGTGTCAGAACACCCTAAAAATCTGAGAATGAGGCCTGGCTTATTCGTCAACGCCTTGCTCCACCCTTGCTTGTCATTTCCACTGTATCTAAGACGGGTTCTCTTTGTAGTTTTTTTCCATGTGTTCTCCAAGTAAAAGTTTTTGGATAAAGTGGATAAAGGTTCAGTGGGTTCAGTGGTGATTAAATCCTATGAGTTTTTGTCTCCAAAGCTTCCACCCACTTTTTAAACACTCTGAACTTGTGTTAAACTGAATTTTATTCTAGGCAAGCAATATCACAGGTCTCTGAAATTTCTCACCTCACAGGAATCTCCAGTGTACTGAGGAGGGCAGGAACAACGCTCCACCGTGTTTGCGGGACCTCCCGTCCCTGTATTAGTCGCCTCCTCCAAGCCCACCTCCCCCAGGCTGAGCCTCTGGCTCTGTGTATAATACAAGGCCTGGATCCTCAGGCCCTCCAGACCAGCCAGGACCATCATGAGTTCCTCTCTGGACACAGGCCTGTTGGTAATAGCGTGGCGCCAGTTTCCCTGCAGGCAACAGATTTGTTATTGGGGCACTAATGCTGAGAAAAAAGGGAGTCCATTCAAAAAAACATTTTTCATCTTGTATTAAGAGGACCTAAAACAGAAAGATGCCTTACTGTATACTGTACAGTGTATTTGTCCAACACTTTATATTTATTAAAGCAGAAGTAAGTGATATATTTGTGTTAATATAAGTCTTAAATAGTTATATCTTCCAACAGCAATCACTTACATAGAGTGTTTGGTCTGAAACACGGGTCTGTCAGTCCCTCTGCTCTGCTCTGAGCCGAGGAGAAAACATTTATCGTATCCTACAGTTTTTATCCAATGAGGAGAGAGAACGGCATGCAGGGCTGTGTGTGCAGCCAAGGGACGCCGTGAATGTGACGCAGGATGGTGCGTTCAAGGAAACTCGTATTTTACGAGTTCACCGGTCAGAAGTTACGAGTGGCCGTTATAGTGACTTTCACCGGTAAAACAGGTCGGAAAAACACGAGTGGGTTGCCTGGAACGCTACAAAGTCGTAAGTTGTGACTTGAAGCTGTAATTTACGATTTCAAAAGCCTGCCTGGAACGCAGCATTAGCGAAAACGACCGGACCACTTACTTCTGCTTTAAATTATACCTATCTAGTTCAGTCCTTCCAATGCTGGCATATCACATGTGCTTAAATTAATATTATATCACAAGATTTGGATCTTAAACTAGGAGTGAGGAACTGGTGCGTTCTTTACCTCCACGAGGTGGACTCTGCCCTGGTACAGCCTGTCTGGCTGTTGGACTTGTGGAGCCATGTGGATCAGGGTCATACCCTGACCCTAAAGGGAAATACAACATGGATAAATTAGCTGTGTTTCTGTCACTGACAAAAGAGACATCTAAGAATGAAGAAATTTGTGACGTTACGCACAGTCAGCACAACATCCGGTTTTCTGTCCATCAGAGTCATCCCCTCACTGGGAATCCCAAAGGACTTGGACTGGTAGGTGAGGAAACCACCATAAGATGTAACCTAAAACAAAAGGAAAAAAGTTAATCTTTCAGTTTGTCTGCAACTGTGGAAACTGTCTGAGCTGAAATATAAGAGATAATTTGAAAATTCTGTGTTTATGCAACCTGCGTCTTATTTCTCAACTAGGAAGCAACTGATGAGGTCACCGTCAGTCAATATATCAGCATATTTCCAAAGAATACAGGAACATTACAAAATACAAAAAGTTGGAGGAAAAATAAAACATAATATCATTTCATAATATTATCTGAACTCAAATACATGGTTGCCCATAAAGTTGAAATGAAATATTTTTTTAACCTCTTCTCATGAAATGATTGTGACAATGTGATTTGTTCTTGATAAATAAAGTGTATATCTTCTCAAAACTGTATTGATCAATCTCTTCCAAACATATCACTGTGACAATTAAACCACAATTAACCTTTATAATAGGAATAAAAAGAAGAATGTTCAATTCAATTCAATTCAATTCAATTCAATTCAATTCAATTCAATTCAATTAACTTTATTAATCCCGAAGGTCTGAAAACAAAATTATTCTAACTTCATGGGCAACCGTGTATTTCAAAACACACTTCAAATGCCCAATACACATAACACTGGTAAGTTATGTAGGTAAAGTGAACCATACAGTAGCTAAAAGTTAACATTGATATTTTCAGTTTCAAGTAAGTTACATTGCTGCATCCTCAGATCACATGAATTATGTAAGTAAAAGGGACGGACAGACAAACCTTTGAAAATAAGACAGAGTTTTTTTTCAGTATTGATTTCGAACAAAGAAAATAACTTTAAACCTATTACTGTTGAAATACAGCACTATATCTTAAACCTAGGTAAACACTGTATTGTCTCTGTCCACTGACTCACCCTGTCTCCCAGGTAGGACTGTGGTGCCACCCAGTGTAGAGACTGAACAGCAGGAGGAAGCTCCTGGATGTCTGCCACCACTGTGTTACTGGTTGGGTTCAGCACAGAGGGGACCTCCACCTGGTCAGGTCTCTCCAAACTCCAGCCCCGCATCTCAACAAACTAATAATAGGAAGGCGAATTAAAGAGAAAACTCCATCCAAAAAGTGAGTTATACTGTGCTAATACTAGAGTAGTGTCACACCTCACTCTTGTGGAAAACACAGCAAAGAGATTTGACTTGATATTGTCCTCATGTTTGTAAATATGTCTATTCATGGAATAACATTTCAAATATAACTAAAATGCAGAAAATAAATCTGAATAATAAACTGTTCCCAGATGCCCATAGTACCAACATGCTGAACCACACCTGTACGTGCAGTATTAATTTAACACATGTAGCAGCTCTCACCCAGAGGGTTTCATAGGCATTACATTTCCACAGGCATTCATAGACATGCAAGGACACGAAACACAAGCACACACCTTCCCCCTGCGTTTGCTGGAGCTCTGACAGTGGTCAGTGGCTCCGAAGCAGAAGCAGCTGGTACAGCCGTGAGGGTTGGAGGAGTCAAAATAGAAGGAACCATCCCGACAGGTATCACACCTGATACCAGCTACATTTCTCTACAAATGTGTTAGCAATAACAGAGAGGAGGAGGTCAGAGCAGGAAAAGACAAATGAGCCAATGAAAATGAGTAAGAAAGAGTTTTAAAAGTCAGAGGTTTAATAGCAGGAACTCACCTTGCAGAGACACCTCCCTGTTTCTGGGTGGCACATGTTAGATGTGACACCACCGTCATTACATTTACAAGGTACACAGTCAGGGAAGCGATAGAAACCTGATGCACAACGATCACACTGTCTGCCCCCAATCCTCGGCTTGCAGCTATGTAGAAAAACAGTCACATTAATATTAAGTCAAATTCTGGCTTCACTCTGGTGCATTTATAAAGTCACTTTTTGTGAATAGAACATTGCAGTAAACACACATTGAATGCACTGCTAAGTTTGTTCGCATATTCCATTATCTTTTATAGGAGAAAACACATCAACAGGGTGGTGGAGCTGACTTTGAGACTGAAAACCTACATGACAGAAAAGACAATCTGCACATCAGCATGACTGGACTCTGAGCTAATCCCCTCATTAATCACTTCTAAGTGGTTTGGTGTCACCTTACACTTTCACTGATAGAAGCTGCAGGCCTCACATTCCTGCCTTTTTCATCACTCATAAATTTAGTGCATGAAAGAGAAAGTGTACTGGCAAGGAAGAAAACCATTATTGGTGCAGCTGTTCAACAGGAACAGGAAAAAATAATATTATTAAAAGAATTTGAGCAATGTTTATCTTCATGTAACATTTCCACTGTTTATCTGACAAATCTAGAATAAAAGTGAAAAAACAGAAAACCTTTAAAGGTACATTGTGTAAGAAGAATTACTCCCATCTAGCGTTGCGGTTGTATATCGCAAGCAACTCAATCGTATGTTTCATGCTGCATTCACGTGAAATTGGGCAGACGGCAGATGGACGACAGATTTGTTACCGACGGCCGTCTGCCCGACTGCACGTGAATGCAGCATCAGTGTAACGCTCCATTCCTCCTCACTGCGTTACCGCGGTGACTTTTCACAGACGCCACCTCGACCTGAGCCGACAGCTCCGGTGTCTCCAGTGAGTTTCCGTGGTTTCCTACTGTCACGCTGCCACTGAACGTAAAAACATGGCGACACGACATGGCAGCCAGCACCGAGCTTACCCGCTCGATGTATATATGAATGATATGAACGGCTAATTCAGAGCTTACCGGAACACTTCAGTTTGTTGATGGGGGAGGATTACTGATTACTTTTGAACGAAATAATCGATTTTCGTGAATAGATAACAGGAGAAGTTACACAATGTCCCTTTAAGGTTTCAGTTGAGTCTGTTAATGATCATCTTGTGAAATGAAAAAAAAGGTTTAAAAAAAGAAGCCCTCTCTTTAAGCAATAAGAGAAAAATACATATTTTAAAAGATCAAAATTGAACATATTCTATCCTCCAACTCGATGACACGTGGACCCTGTGTGGATACAATCCACAGTAAACAAAACTACATAATGTTTAATTTACCCAGCATGCTAATAAATGCTAAAATATACTTTTGATGAGTGCCCACTATCTTGCATATTCCTACTCACTTGCACTGCCCAGTGATGAGTTCACACTCTGGTCCTGCGTTGGCTTTGATGCCATCCAGAGAGCACTCACAGCCCTCACAACCCAGCAAGGGGTGGTAGTTGAAAGTCTCATTCTGACACACATCACAGGCCGGTTTGACTGTCTGAGGAGGGCAGATACAGCGTCCCGTCACCTCGTCACACAGTCGGCGACCGCATTCGCATGCTGCAGTAGAGATAAGGGGTTTTATTAGATGCAATACATTTGAAAGCTACAGGGAGGAGGTGGTCATTTAAAATGAAAAGCTGTGTAAAGAACTAGAGCTTGTAACATCCATGCATATTTTTGGCATCTTCTTATTCTGTACTGTATCCTCACCTGCCAACACAAGTTAAAGGTAAATGTTGACTCACGTCTGCAGTAAGGGAAGCCATAATATCCAGTGGCACATTTCGTGCACTGTCGACCGATGACGTGCTGCCTGCAGGGACACTGTCCTCCCACTGGATCACATGTGGACCCCGTGGAGCCGGACTTATCGCAGTTGCAAGCCAGAGCTCCGTCGTTATAGGCTGCTACGAGAGAGCGGGCAGTGTCTCTGCAGAACTGGGAAGAAGTTCTTGGGCTGAGGACGCAGAAAAATAAAATGACTTCATTCAAATGCATTTAAGCGATTTATACCCAACTATTACAGCTAGAGGGCACAATTTACATAAACTTCCACTGTAGTGAATATTATTGTAAAACTGCTGCACTGCTAAAGCTGGACAAACGGATCATTGCTCTGAAAAAACATAGAAGCAATATCATACATTAAGAGAGAAAGGAAACAAATCTAAACTCTAAAGCACCATTCAAATGCATTGGTGGATACCTACTTAATATAGAACCCCTCTCCTCTGCATTGTTGTATGAAATCTGCAGAGTTATCCAGCAGCTTCTCTTTCAGGAGATCAGGGGTGTAACTGCTGTCAGGAACCAACAAGATGTAATCCTACACAAACCATGAGAGAGGGTTTAAAAACACACACCCACAGATACAATCTCATTGAACACTTCCACTCTTTGGTTTGTTTTGTGCTTTAAGTTTATTTATCAGTACGATGAAGAGGGAGATAAACAGATTAACTGGGGATTTTCAGTGTTTTAGCAACAATTTTTGTCTGATTTTATCTGGACAAGCAAGCGAACAACATGCAACAAAGCGCAACCAGCTCCAGCCTCACAGAGGTTGGAAGCTCAGTTTTTATAAAACTGAGTGCATGGGCTGCCAGGTAGAATACAGTCTCTTCATTGTTGTTGTTGGGGGGGTATGGTATAACACTGAGGAGAGAGGACCTCACCACGCCAGGTCCTCAACTTGAACAACTCCGAAATAAAACCTGGACTCAGACTCTTCAAACTTTACACAGAAACAAGCCTTGCTGAATTCTTAAAAAATAAATGAGTTAACATAATGTGGACTCAATGTTTAACTTATGTCATGCACCACTGACCAGAATAAGGGTGTTCCTTGGTGGTACAGTAATAGAGATGCTGGGCTGCTGCCAAGTATTCTGGTCCAAGTCAAGGGCAATGCGCCCATCAGCGATGACAACCTCCCTGCAGCCTGAGACTGCAGGGCAGAAGGATGCATTTATTGAACCTGCAAGAGAGGAACTAAGTTAAAAGAGAGTATAAAAAGGAGATGAGACATTTAGCATGCTGCACAATAATCTGCTGCTCTATTAAAGCCATATAGGGAAGTGTGTCTAAATCCTTTGATCATCGTGTGAGCTCAGTGACTTAAGCTGCTCTTAGGCAGGTATCACCCTCTGAGTGAGTTAATAAACTCCTTAATTCTATTTGATCAGACATTAGTCAGCCACGCTTGCTCAAACGCACTCACCTCTCCAGTCACGCCCTGCGTCCACTCGGACCTCCACAGGGAAGGAGGTATGTTCAGGCTGGTGATAATGGACTACAACAACATACCTGCCTGGGAGGGGCACCCTGGGAGTGAAACTGATCTCTGTCTGTAAGAAAGATTGAAAAGAAACTGTGGAAACTGTCAAGGTGAGAATGAAAATTTATGTTGGTGCAGAGGGTGTTCATTGAATGTCTCAAATTCCCCCCGTGGTAAATCCAGAAAAGCTCTCCTTTGTTGTTGTGGGTTTTTTTTTTTTTAACTCTGGTACCTGAGGGAATTTTAGCAGAACCCCATCCCTCTGTGATTCATGGATGGGAAACAACCCGGTCTGTCGTCTCCATCTCAAATCCTCATTTTCTCTTTGCAGGGGAGCAACAGCTGGGGTGGATGATAGTTGTCCATCACGCTTTGCATACAAAATAAAGGCTGAGGTTGGCTTGTCAAACCGCCTCAGAACACAGTGCCGGCTGGAAACATTGAACAGAGACAAGCTGTTGTTACTTAAAGGTTGTTGACGGTGGTTAAAAACCCCTGTGCAGCATAAAAATGTGACTTGTTAGGAGAGGGCTCTGTGGCCAGTCAAAGGTTATGACCTGTGGAACAAAATAACTCTCCTATTATCCTCTTTTCAGTGTTGACATGTGTCGAACTATCATACTCTTCTCTCACCAATATGCATAAATCCTGGTTCCAAACATTTACCTATCATACCTCTAAAGAAAGATTTAGTTTTCCAGACTCAGAGCTATCTTAGTAACACTGCACTCCATTTCACCTTCATATCTGGTTAAAATTCCTGGAAAGTCTCTCTGAATGTTCCCTCTTGGTAAAATTTGCACAATTGTTTCCAGATTTAGAAACAAACTCGGTACACAGAGACGTTCTTTTTTTCACATGAAATAACTGACTCCTATTTTTACTTTGTACTTTTAAAACATGAAACATGAATTTTAACATGTATTCTAGTCAATCCCATCTTATTCTTTGTTGACTATTCTCATTTCATTTCATTTCATTTCTTTATTGAACATGTCAAGAGTAAAAACAAAACAAACAAAATGACAGAAATAAAAACAATGAATAAATGTATATTAATAATCATCATCTCTAAAGAAGATGTCTGTCATGTTCAACAGGGGTAAGAAGAAGTTAAAAACTTTTCTGGTCCTACCCCCTTCTGCTATTCATATAATACTAATGAAAAAAATAAGTTATAGTTAAGTTATAGTAAGTTATATTCTGCCTCCATTAGGCTTGTTCCTTCTCTGTTCTGAGTCAATTACATGTGAAATGACAGGGCTGCACGCTGACAGCTGTAAACACATGTGTGACTGTAACAGCTAACCTGGTCATTAGGGTCAGAGTGAGAGTAAATTTACTGTGCAAAAGAGAGAAAGGGAGAGCTTGACCCTAAGTTTAGCCTCAGGTAAATGACCTTGCCCAGCTACAGGAATGCATGCAGTCACACCTGGAAAACAGATGTGACTCTCCACTCTCCCAAACACCAACACAATACAGATAACTAGTCCTGATTAGTAACTTCAATTGAAAAAAAGGCAGTGGGGTTTATTATTATTTTGAAATGTTGACTTACCTGTCTTGGGTGAAGCGGCCATGAGTGGAGACACAGACCACCTTGGGGTCCACATACTCAGTGGAGAACTCTTCTGCTGGCACTGCGTACACTTTGTACTACCAACAGAAACAAGATCATTTTTTAACTTTAATTGAATGCTGGTACTAATTTATGAGACATAATTGAGCTTTTTATGAAACATTTCTCTCACCAGCAGGAATGAGGCTGTGGAAGTGTGCAGGAGAAGTTCTGTCTTATGAGTGAGCTGCAACACCGCCACCTGATTACTGCTGTCCACCGCCACACTCCGGCACAAGAAGCTGCAGGGGTCACAAGACAACAACTACAACTACATATTCTACAACGATTCCCTTCATTTAAAAAAAAAAAAAATACAGAGGCAAAAACAATAAGGACAATAAATTCAGGACTTACCTGTAGGAGCAACTGTAAATATTAGCCCTGGCCGGGATCTGACCATCTTGCTGGCCGCTGATGAGTATGTTGGCATTCTGCACAGTGTCCACCTCGCTGGCGTACTCCAGAACAAGCACATATGGGCCAGAGTGAGGCACACGAAGACTGAGATGAAGCTGAGACTGATGGAGACGTGACATAATATAAAATTGCAGTAAGTTTTAAGAAAATGAGAATGAATGTAAAAACAAATTCAGCCAAATTACAAAAGGTCAAACAAAGGGTCAAGAGCTAACTTAACAGATGACACAGATTTAGCCTTGGCTAACTGTACCACAGTCCAAGAGTCCTGATGGGAAAAAGAAACCACCTGCTTTTATTTCCCACTTTAAAACAGCTGATAGGAACCTGCCCAATGTTTTTTTTATAGCTTTGTGTACAACCTTTTTAATCTGAGACGGTAATGTTGATACTGTAACACTGAAACCAAACTCTGAATCCAATAAATCAGTTCATCTCTACGGTGCAGATGTTTGGATCACAGCTTCCCACCTGTCTGCCATTGAGAGCAACCATCTCAGGGTGATCTGGCGTGAGACGCCGCACTCGAGCCTGCCTCCTCCTCCTGCGCCCGCTGCGGCTGGAGAGTCTTCCCTGTGAGCCCAGCGCAGAGCTGAAGCCGTCCATGGCTACATGCTTATACAACAGACAGCTGAGACAGAGACACAGGCATAGCTGGAATCAGTGAGGACAATAAGAGATTATACCACCATCAATCTGTTTCGGCTGATGTGGAAAAAATAATGCCAATGCCAAATGAAGTGAAGTATTGCTCATCAGGGAATATTTATTTGATGGCTTTCCCTGTGGAAACTATCAGCTCATGTAGCTCGTTGTTTGTTATAGCTGTGAAAACAAAACCTACTGTATATTAGGTCTATGTATGAAATAGAGACGGACTTCAAAAAATGCTGAACAAAATCTTTCATGAGTTACTTTGTGTTCCTGTTTGTGGCGGGTCGGTACGTGCAGGGCTGGGTGACCTTTTCCTGCAGCAGAGGAGCCTCATAGTAATCCCTGGGCAACAGTACTAAATAGTCCTGGGAATTGTAAGGGACAAGAATTCAAACTGTTGTACATGTGATATTTTTCTCTGGTGAAAAATTAGGAACTCTGTCATTGTCTTCTTCAATGACTCACCAGCAGTACCCCCTCTGCCTTTATATGAATAATCCATTTCCCAGGAGTCAAAGCGAAGGGTTCAGCAAAGCCCTCCCCTGGGACAGTGAGGAAGGACGGGGAGCGGCTCTCAGGGAATATGACTTCCTTACTCTGATCTGACCCTGGCGAAAACAAGCACAAATGTCATGTGTGACATTTACAGACCAACAGAGAATACCTGCACTGGGAGGGATACCATCAGCATGAGACACGCCATGAGGGAAATGATTCTATTTCTAACATGATGGGTTAGATTTGACAGTTTGATGAAAGTTTGAAATGTAAAAGCTGATTCAGGGTCAGAGGCAGCCTTACCTGCAGTGCCTCTGCTATTGGTAGCCGTGATGCTACCGGTCACACTGGTGCTGCCGGGGTTAATGAACCGCAGAACCACACGGAATAAGTGCTGCGTCCCTTCTTTTGGGTCAACATGCACTGTTACTCTGACTTCACTCTGCAGGGATGAGAATGACACACGGCTGACTGCGATGGCACAGGTTTGAGTAGACGATGGGGGTATAACACTAACAGAGGGGTTAAGAATCATGTCTGGCGGGTAGAGATGTTAAAAAAAACAGAGCGGGTTAATCAACAGATGGCAAGCAAGGTGAAGAGAGGAAGAGGAAGACAGACCCTTCACTTACAATTACAGCAAGACTGAAAGCCAGCTTCATCCACCACCATGATCCTTGCCCTGATTCGTTTTCTCCCCTTTTTCGGGGTGGTGGTATAGCGCAACACAATATGGAAAGGGCCAGGAAAGCCAAGGGTAAGCGTTAGGATCACCTCCGGCTGAAGAGAGATAGTGTTAGTCCACATTCCCATATCAGCCCTGATTTAAGAGATGCTCGTGTGTTTTAGAGGAACATCAGTAAAAGTAAAAGTAAAAGAATCACGCGGTGTCAGAAAAGACTAGAAGAGAAAATCGTTGAAAAAGGGAAGCTATAAGGTTATTGAAGTAGCGGATAGATCACATCAACATAGCAGACCACACCAACCTGTGCCGGGGACATTACAGCATAACCTCTCCAGCTGAAATCTGGAAACTCTTGAGGGTTATAACCGAAGCGCACAGGCCGGGCGTTTGGTGTGGTGCCATCCTCAATCTCAAACTTCAGTTGGTGCAAAGAAGGAAAGAAGTAGTTTGGTGCTGGCCTGACGGGGTACAGGAAAATTTTAATTAAACCCACGCTCAGTGAAAACAATAACCACATCGATTTGCATGTAAAGTTTCAGCGTGATTTGAAGTCTCATCTTACTCAGTGCATTCACGGCCAACTATATTCTTCCGACACTGACACCGTCCAGACATCTCATTGCACGCCATACCGATGGCGCCACCTACGTCACACTGACAACCTATGAGGCAGAGAAAAATTATTATTTACCATAAAAAGTTTATGGATGAGACTTCGACAATTATCACGTTTCCTTGTACAGATCCGAATTTAGCAAAACCATGGAGATGTTATGTTATAGAGGGACAGCTGGGATTTGAAACAATGTTGTCCTGCAACTTAATACCAGCAATGTATTTTATTCAAAGTGTGTTGGGCCTATGACAGTACTCAGCTTCATGGCTTGAATGAATTGAATGAATTTGTGTGTTTGGGTGTCTGGGTCAGAAGCATGCTGTGTTCCACCTATTACCACGCCCAAAAGTAACATCATGGTGTAGTAAGACAAACTTCTACATCAGTTCAGTGAAGTAAAAACTAATTGTAGCTCAGAAAATACAAGGTTTTCAGCTGGTGTTAAGCTGCTTTTTAAAGTAACCTGATTAAAATCCTTTTGGATTCTGGTCCTTGGAGTCTTTATCCTCTGGAGGATAAATCCTCTGGAGGATAAAGACTTGTATGTTTATATATTACGTGGTTAAGTAGGATATCTTACCCTGACAACCGAAATAATTCTTCCTCTGCAGCATGAAGTATCCGTCCTTACAGGTGTCACAGGAATGGCCACATGCATTGGGTTTACAGTGACACTTTCCACTTTTCTAATAAAACAGATAAACCAGGAGAAAATACAGTATCACTAAAATGTGCCTGAGCAAAGCAGTCAAAACTCTGTGATTGTCTACTTTGATGTAACATTTTGATTCATGCACATATGTACAGAAAGTCATCGGAAGTCATTTCGAAATTTTCACCTGTTCACACTCTCCGACACCACTCAGCGTCCCTTTCAGATCGCACCGGCACTCTGGTGCGAGAGAGAAACATGTTGTCAGGGGAAAGGTTGCAAAGAAGTAAAGGGGGATCTACGGTGAATAGACTCTGATTACAGGATTTTGTCACTTTCACGGGTGAAACGCAGCAGCACAAAACCCTCCAATCATCTGACTGCACATCAATGGTGCAGAGGAGCTTTACTGCCACAGCTTGCTTTCATCCCAGCCAAAAAACTTCCCCCGTAACATCCAGCCACACTCAACCAGAAACATTCTTGGGATATTAAAAGCTCTTTTTTTCCTCCCTCTCCTTGTGTCTTCAGGCAGCATGGCAGTGATAACATTCTTGCTCGAGAGCATAACTGTAACATTAGACAGGTATCTAGACAAAGCCTGAAACTGTGTCCCTCACTGGCTGAATAATAGCACGCATTACTAGTGGTTTGTTTTAAGAGTTGCTGCTGTTGAAAAAGACAAGGTCCAGAAAGTATTGTATGTCTTTAATGTGCCATGAGATAATCATTACTGCTCTGTCACAGTCTGAATCTCAGGTTCACTTGCAGCTCCATGGTGAAAGCCGTTAACAGGAATTTGCCTGTATTTAATGTGTTATTACTCAGCTCTCCCATGTAGGACTAGAAGGCAGATCCGGTCTTGTTGACAGGGGTATGTTGACATATCCTCTGGGTTAGAGGGGCCAAGACCCATATCAGTACCTTGTCAGATTGCTACAGGTGATTTTAATAATGTGGGACAAAATGGGGACAGTCATCAGTACTCCTACTCCTACACCTCTTTCTCCTTCACCTTTTACAAAATGAAGGCACTTACCTATACACCCATGAAGGTTGGTTGCAGCCAGATTCCAGTACAGAGGTTTACACCTGTTGCACTGGGCTCCCTCTACATTTGGCAGACAGCGGCACGAGCCCTGAAACAACAGATAAGGAAACTGAAGATTGTTGAGACTGGTGGCTACTGTTGAAAGCAAAGTTGTGTTTGTTTACTATCAGACAGATTGAAATCAGCCCTGAGTGCCTGCATATTGTACAACAGTGCGAGTTTTCTGAATGACTGGAAATTGGCCACTATTCTTTCTTTCTTTTGAATTCCAAAATAAAAAGGAAGAAACTGACCTTCCAGAAACACTGAAATAGCTGAAAATCACTTCATGTTGTTGTTTTTTCTTCCCCTTCAAAATGGAAGGAAGTCTCTCTTCCCTTTTTTTTAATTACATTTACATTTCAGGGGAAAAACACTTCCTTTTACAAATCTGGTGATTGAAGTTTTGGCTGCACAGCTGTGTTATCAGTTATTGGGCTGTTAGTCTACATAAACCCACACCCACACGACAAGTGCTACATTTAGACTAAAAGCACTTCTCTTCCCATGGCGAAGAAAAAACTTCAAGGTTGGGCTGTGACTGAAGTGGGAATTACTGTAAAGTGTATAGAGGGTCATACCGTTTGTGGATCGGTGACTTCAGTTCCTGCTACATTACATTGACTAATGGAGGCTGGAAGGATGAAGTAAAAAACAAAACAAAAAAAATGTGTAAGTTACTTGGTTAGTTTCTGTCATGCTCTAGAAAGTATGGCAAAAACATTTTACAAATCATGAAACAACTTTAAAAACTAACAGGCCTCTACATGACCCTTTCAAACAGCACTGTTACATTAAATAATATTTCTTTAACTAATAGGGGCTGTTTAAGCCTCCGTCCAAAGATGACTGCATATAGGAGCATGATGGTCCAACGTCAATACCTGAGCAGTGGGGGAACCTGAGTCCAGAGGCACAGTGGTCACACTGCTGACCCACCACCCCTGGCAGACACAGGCACTGACCCGACAGCGGGTTGCAGGTGTTGCCGTGCGAGCCCTCGGGTGAGCATTGGCAGGCTGGTGACAGGAAACAAGTCAGAACTTAAATGCATGACAAGAGGTTTAAAATGAATACTGTTTCCTCCCTCTGCGCTTCCCATTTATCTTTTTGTATATTCCTGGGAATATATTCCCACAGAGGGAAGAGGTCCATATATATCTTCTGCCTCAGCTCTCTGTGAAACGTCGTGTCGTGCAGGCTACATTAGCTGAATCAGTTTGGATGACAACGCAGAGTTTTACTGTGGGAGAATGAGGATGTTTGCTCCACGGAGTCATGAGAAGAGGCCACAGTGAGTCCAGTGAAACCAGCGTCAACATTTTTCCATCAGCACTCAGGTCAGCAGAGGTCACGTCACATAAACGCAGTTGGTTGATCTATCTAATTACGCTGGCGAGGTAGAGGGATGAGACCTCACTTACCAGCGCAGTCTGGGTATCCATAGAAGCCTGGGGCACATTCATCACACTCCTGGCCCCCATAGTTGGGCAGACAAATGCACGCACCACTGGGACTGCAGAAACCGTCAGACGCACCAGCCCCATCACAGAGACATGCTAGACAAACAGAGCAAGCATGTTAACTGATGCTTTGTCATTTTGAATTGTTAAATATCTATATACCAACCTATATCACAGATCATAGGCCCTTAGATTGCCCTGATTGCGGTGTACTCACTCCACAAACTAGTGCAACTCAACTGTGTAACTTTCTGCAACGAGCCCCAAATACGAGCATAGCCATAAACGTCCTTGGACAGTGTGTGTGGGGGGGTTAAAGCTCAGTGGTCTCACCCTGGCAGTTTGGAAAAGAGTGGTATCCAGGTTGGCAGCGGTCACATCTTTCCCCCTCCACACCCTGACGGCACAGGCAGCGCCCTGAGGTATCGCATACCCCATATGTTGTCCCTCTGTAGTCACATATACACTCTGTGCACAAACACATTAGAAATGTTTATTTCAACAATTAAAGGAAAATCTTTTCATTTCTCCTACTTAACACAAATTCAGAAATGCTGTTGAGGTCTGAGGCTCGGGCACTTTGTTTGGTCAAACTGAACAACAGGGAATCACAAATAGCTGCAACAGTTGAACTACTTGTGGCACACAGTGTGGTAAAGCCACACACTGTGCCACATCTTGCCAAGCCTCGCCTGGTATTGGTATGTGAATAGATTTGGCACTAATACAGGACAGCCACCAGGAAGGCTGCCAGTTTTCTTTGCCCTAAGCAGCTTCCAATCAGCTTTTCAAAGGCTGCTAATGAAATTCCTTCTCAGTCAGCCCGCGGGATGAAAGAAGAACAGTCAAGTTTAGATTGCTTTAGATAGAAAGCTTACATTGTTTATCTAGACTCTCTGATACATGATAAAACACAGAAGCAAAGAGCTAAGGGTCTTTAAAATAGAAATGCCATATTGCTAATAATGAGTTTCCCAGCTTGGAGGAAGCCAGAAAAGGGAATTTAGTCAGGAAAGCATAACTAATAATAGACTGGTTAGCTCTCATTGAACAGTCCCAACTGACTAATGCTATCATGAGAGAAAAGAGGCCACTTGAACTTAAATCCCCACTGATAGACAACAGAATTTAAGACGATCAGGCTGTCATGCTCAATAACTACAACTGAAAGATTTGCTGTGACAATATATTATATCAGTATTTTTACCATTTTATAAATCCGCCCACAATATCCTTTTTTTTTTCATTAAGCCTATAAAAATAATAAATTAAGCCTATAAACTCATTCATTACTGTACATAACCTACTGTAGGCTATATATATGAAGCACTTCCTGAACTAGCCACCGCCACATGTTCATAACATTTAACTCTTTACAGAAAACCCAGACAGACTCAGAAGTCCCTTAAATGGTCCTCTAAAGTCCTGTCTAACAACCTGGGCTGCCTTTAAGTGACATGGCTGACAACAAAATCTGTGAGTGCAGTGCACTGACAAAAAGAAAATCTCAAGAAGATAGAGGGTCAACCATTTTTTTGATAGAGCAAATACAAATGACAAGAAGCAATAAAAATAGTTAACACAGGGGTATCCATGTAAACACAAGTGCAGAAGCACAACATATCGGTCTAATCACACTCACGTTGACAGGTGGGTGAGCCGAAATAGCCTCGGGGGCAGGTGGTGGGGTCTATACAGAGAAGAAGAAAAGAGGGAAAAACACAGTTTAAATGGTTGTGTCTGTCAAGCTCAAGTGTGGTATGAGACTCAAGAAAATATTTTTCACTAAACTTACCCACAATAGGACCTGCAGGGGACTTGGTGGTTGCTGGGTGGATGGGATATGCTGATTGACAAGGAGAGGTAAAAACTTGATGAGAAAAACTGATGAGAAATTGAGATAAAGTAAAACCAAAGGTCTTCATTTATATCAAAAGTAGAATATACAGTAATAACACAAAACACAGAATAGGCTCCAACACAATTTGAGTCAAACACTAGAAAGTTATAGTTTAAAATCTGAGCCACCAGTTCACTGAGTCATCGTAAGGACTGGAGGGAGAATGAAACTTCACCTGAATATGTAACAAAAGTCACTTACCAACACATCTAGAGCTCACTAAATTACCACCACAAATTGTCACATCTTTTTTTCTGAAGCAAAAATCAAGTGTAAATCTACAGTTTGTAAGAATTAGGCTATGGTTTCTTCATATAAAATTGAATGTGTGATGTTATATGCGAGTTATGTGCCAGACTATTTCTTGGCCGTAGGCAGCAGCCAGGAAACAAGAAGAGACTCCAGGAAATTACTACTTCCAGCCAAGAAAAAAGTCTGGCACTTTTTTTTTACACTTCAATTTTTGCACAGATTAAACAAATAATGTATAGTTATATTAATTAGCCACAGAGGTGCCAGGAGGTAGATTTTGGTGGCTGCAGTCCATGGAAGCTTGCTGTCTCATCCTGCTTCCAGCTGTTATGCTAAGATAAGCTAATTCAGAGGTAGGTCTAGCATTAATGCTTTCATCCAACTTTTGGCAAGAAAGTTAATTTCTTTATTCCTCGAACAATGTTTGCCTCAAACTGCTTTGGGGTTTGTACAGCCACAGGTTTTTATAGGTAGCCTGCAGCTACAGTAGTACTACAATCAGTAGCTGGAACAAGCAAGTGTTCATGTTAGCTATCTCTATAATTGTGTAATATCACTGATTTAGAAATTGTGGTTCAGTAACAGTGGCTGTTTATAGCAAAAGTAATGAAGCCTCACTTTAAATACTCAACACAAAAGTAGTTGTATAAAGTTCATACCGTGACAACAAACAGCAGAGAGGCATCTCCTGAAACCCTGACCGCCTATTACTGACTGTGTCGACATGTTTAGATCCGTTTGTCAGAAAGACCCAGTTTTAATAAGTTCTAGTAGTAAATCTTTTGATAATAAAATGCCAGGTCTGGATCAGTGCACAGCTAATCTTAATTTTATACGACATGAGAATCAGTACACCTGGGGCAGAGTAGAGATCTGCTGTATAATGGCTTTATACAACTACAAAGTTTTAGATTATAGCACAAGTCAATCAGTTTTACAGTAAAAGAAACAATGAATGTCAGTTCAATGTTCACCCAGGGTTCAGGAGCACAGAAGTAGGGCATGATAGCAAGTTCACACAAAGACCCTTAAAGGCTTATGTTAGTCATAGCCAGAAAAAACACTGAAAGAAAAAATCTCTCTAAATGATGAAAGATGGACCCTGCCCTTGCAGCCTCCTCAGTCAAGTCAGAATGGGATATGAGGATGTTGTCTTTGTGTCTCTAATATCTCTATCTGTTTGTTTGGATAGAGGTATGGCATAAGGAATGTGCAGTAACGTCTGTCAATACTGTAGCATGTGCATGCAACCTTCTGCAGGTAGCCTTTAGCATTAAAGGCATACCTGTTTCAAGTAGCCTTTGTCCAAGGAAAAGTCCCCTCAAGGGGAAACTGACAGACTGAAAGCATGAAAGGCTTAAAAAATGAATATGAAACTGATTCCACCCTTCAAACAGCAGGTTCGTTTCTCCTGACCTAATATAGCTCCACCCTCTGAGCTCGCAGGCACAAACAACAGCAAATTATGTTTTCTCTTTCATCCAGGTTTCCACAGTGCAAGGGTAGGACTAATGACACCTTCCTATTTGACAATGCCTATATCGCAGATAAATTATGTCTCAGGTTTTGTACAACAGAGTTACATCTTTAGCATATTCACTCCTATGTTTCCCAAATGCCCATCTACTTATTTACAACCTTTTAAGAAAAATTTATATTCAGAATTTTGAAGGATTTAACCAAAATTAAACTTACTAATACACTGAGGGAAGTAATAGTATCCATCCGCACAGCGATCACAGTTTTCTCCAGCTAAACGTGGCTTACAGATACACCTTCCAGATCCCATTTCACAGCCAGCCGTAGTCCTTTCATCACACCTGCAGGCTGGTGGGGAATTACACGTTTTCATGGGGGGTAAAAAACAAAAAACAAACAATATATACATACAAATATGACAGACATACGTTTACTGTAAATAATATTAAAGATAGAATCTCATAAACAAGTACACAAAGCTTAACCATCCATTATCTTGAAAGGAAAGCTTTTAGAAACAAAGAATTACTGAACTCTTACTGGCTCTGTTTCTGCCAAAATGAACACTTTCGGCTGCTAAGCTCAGTTAAATGAGTTTGCAGACTCTAAGGTTTACTTTTCAAAGCGCTCAGGGCAACCTTTTCAATTCCGCTACTTTCTAATGTCCAAACACGACTGGCAGCTATTTATATGGCGAGGAGCAGCAATGGGCCATTAAAGTAATGTAAACACCAGCAGAGCCCAGTTTAGCAATAATACAAGCTGTGGTGCCAGTGGTTGTGCAATGGTGCCATTTGTGTCTGTCTCAAACAAGACTCTGATGCCTCTCTTTGAACTGAACACTGTTTTGGCTCCACTTGTTAGTCATACATACTGTCAGTCAAATACCTACATGGTGAAGCAATATTTTAGTCTCAGAACTACCTGTTGTTGTCTCCTGGAAATCTGCCCGATGACAGGTTTTGGAGACAAGTAGAATTTGCTCTTGTATTGATTGTATTTATTAAAACAGCAGAGGAAAAAGAGGAAACTCTGCATGTTGCCTGAATATACATCCATACCTATGCTCTAAATACATAAGTAGTAAATAAACAAAGATAAAATAGACATTAGGCAGTTGCCGTCCTTAGATATGAGACACAAATGAGCTTAAATACATCCAGCCATATCATATTTCTGTAATAGTTCAGCAACACTCATATCTTCACCAAGCTCTAACCAACTTATCTCAAGATTAAAAAATATATAGAACTGTTTTCAGTGTCAAGAGTCAGATAGTGATTGAGAAAGTGACTCACGTATGCATCCACTGGGAGACTCGGGAGGAACCCCATGGGGTCTGTAGAAGCCTTCAATGCATCGCTCACAGTTCACTCCAGCAGTGTTGTGCTAGAGACGAACACAAGGATGTAGCCATCCCTTATATTAAACTGAGAAACATAGGTGCCCAACAGAAAACACAAGTTCAACGTCAGAAGAACATTCTTCTCACTCTCACTATTTATTTTCATATTGCGTGTATTTGACGGTCCACAGCACTTGGACATGCTCTCTTTCGTCTGTATCACATTCCAGAAAATACTTGACCAAAAACAACATGATGCAACATTTATTTCTGGTAGAGGGTAATTGAAAAAGAAAGGTTTGTTTTGGCTTCACAGACCCATTTGCATAAGTTGCAGAGCAAATGGTGCAGTATGCAATGCTCCATAGAGAACTGTATCAAGACATACACAGGCAACATGGCTTTTATCCTCATTTTTTGTGCCCACTCCACCCCAACAATGACACGCACAGACACATACACACACACACACACACACACAGACACACACAACACACACAAGAATCAGTTTAGACTTGATGTGCATTTCATACCTGGCAGTTGATGCACACTCCTCCTCCGTCGTACCTGCCGAAGGTGTCTAAACTTGCTCCCCTCTTTTCCACCTCTGGGTCGTAATAACAGTCAGAAGCATGGGAGAAACACTGGCAGGCTGAGGAGGAAACCCCCGAGATGCACGTGCAAATACACACACAAACACACACACACAGACACACATATGATCATTCGATATGTCTCTGCAAATTACCCCGGACTTCCCTGTCTTTATTTTAAGCACCTTAAGTTTCTCATCCTCCAAAAAAGGAGTTATAAGTCTGGTTGTAAAGTAGTAAGAGAAACTATAAAACCAAAACTAAACAAGAAGGCACATCCTCTTCCTGTATGCCACCCCTGTGTCTCATTAATGTTTATGAAGGGCAAGGGGTTATTTCCACTGCGGTATGCACTCCTTGGATTACAAGTCTTCTTCATCTTTCTCTCTGCTTTTTGTGGCTGCTGCAACAAGGTCATATGTACTTCTTGAAGCCAAAATCTGTCAGCAGTCCAAAGCAATTAGATTCCAGCTGAGACAGGGTGTGCTGGCTGACTGGATGGCTCGCCGATAAGCTGGCATGGGGGACTATTTGGTAGACTGTTGCGGGCTTGGCTAGCCGGCTGACTAGCTGGCTATGCAGACAAAAAGCAGTTATCCTAGTTCCTAGTTGTACGCTGTGCTGTTCATTACACATACCATATGAGGAATGTCCTCTCAACTCAACACTGAGCTCTCTACAATACCATATCAGGGCATCCACAACAGGGCTTAAATATCAGAGGCAAGAGGACACATCAGTCCAGTCTGGGAGGAGGGGTCGTAATTCAAAGATCCAGCGGCATTGGGAAGTATCAGAGTGCGGTTTTTGTTGACAAATCAATAGAAACATATTATGTTATGAAATATATAAGTCTACTTACGCTGACACTCATTCGGGCTACTGGCAGTTGCAGCGCGCCATGGTTTCTGGTTAAAGCCTGGGCAGCAGAGGTCACATGACTCACCACAGGTGTTGTGTTGACACTCACACTGGAGTCTAAAGGCGGGAGATAAGACAGGTAGATTTAGCAAAGCTCAGATTTTCATTATTAGAAGCACAGAGTCCAAGAATTGTTTTTGAACCACTTTAATCATGATATCACCTTAAATAGTCATAATGATGAACATATTAGAAAACAGCTGCCTCAGTTCACATGCAGCAGACAGTCTAACATTAGCATTACATTAAAGTCAACTGAACCTCAACTCAACTTCAGAGCTTTTTTGCTGAAATCAACTTTTCGCTGTGTCTAGAAACTACGCTAATTAGAGCAGTGAGATAGAATCTGAATACTACAGCAAAGCTAAGGGCTATAAAACCAAAACAATGCTGAAAGGCATTGAATGGCCCTGTTAAGTTGAGTGGAACTGCGGTGTCGTGGTTGTAACACCTTAAAAATATTGGTTCAGAGCAGCTTTGAGTCATGAATCCTGTTGGTTACTGAATCACTTTATCTTTATCTTGTGTTTTACCAACGATTGACAATGACGCACTCAGTAAGCAAACAAAACTGCTGCCTTTTTGCAATGGTGATGTCAATGCACAAACATATGAGGTAACTGTTGATTCCTCAGAAACAATTTTCTATCACTCAAATCACTAGACTTAGTAACATCTGTGTGGTCTTTGTCTCATCTCACTACACTGCTACACACAGTGGAGCCAGCTGTGCAGGAAGACGCCAGCTCTGTTAATGAATAGACAATAGAAAATTGATTTACTGAATGAAGTCATACTTTAAAGCTAAGTTTTTAAATGCTCATGAGAAAATCAGCTCAGGAAAATTAATGAGTACAATTACATTTGCTTTGTTTGCATTTTAGTGCAAACAAAGTCTAATATGAAGAGTGTCATGTGCCAATAATTTAGCTATGAAAGATGAAAAGTATTTCTTACCTCCTTGGATTGTCTACGTCTGCGTTACCCCTCCCACCACATGCCTGTGCATGCCCATGACAAACACAGCGTCCACCAATGCTGATGTCTTTGATACTGTAGTAATACTGTCAACAAATAAAGAAAATGTTATCAGCACCACACCATTTTAAAGTAACAACAGTGTTACCAGCAACTCAGCAACATCACCCAAACCAGAACTAAAGTGCTTGGCAGCATAAGTGACTCATGCACTTTGGCAAGCACAACCCTAAGCCATAACCTGTGAGCTCAGGTTAACTCTGTGAGGTGAATCAGTGCATTATATAAAAAAAAAAGATAAGATAAGAATCAGCAGCTGAAATCACATCATCAGTGATTTATTTTCAGCTTGTTTTAAAATGCTGCTTCTGACATGAACCTTAGGGACATATTTGTGGAATTAAGTCTGCAAGAGAAAGCAGTTTGACTATAGCTATGATACAGGATATATTAAGCTGCTACTCGAACATAAACATAGGCTGTAGCTTCATCACTCTGACACTCATGGTTTTTATTAACATATTTTCCTGCTTCAAGGAGAAATGCCATATTCTGCACCTGCATCCTATGGGAGCTGTCCAAACCAGTCTTGGCAATGTCTGTCAAAGGAATTACCATGATGACTGGACAGACAGATCTGGCACTAGGCCTCGACAAGGCTGAATGTGTGAGCAGAAGAGTAGGCCAATGTTTGTGTCAGCAAAAAGGAAGCTGAAAGGGTGGCAGGGAGCTGTAACTTTGGCTTGCCCAAATGGGAAACAAGAGTCTGCCAGCATGGCACCTTTTTGTGAGTTTGTACATTAAGTGTCTCACCCTGCGTGTGACAGTGGGGTCTCTCTGGGCCTTAGAGATGAGGTGTCCCAGCAGGGTGTTGGTGCGGAGGAAGTGTAGGCGGATGTTGGTGGCCTTTGTGAAATCTCGCAGCACTGGTGAGTACGTGAAGTTTCTGGATCCCGGTCGACCATTGATCAGAGACACCACAATCTGGATAAAACAGCATTCATTTCACTTGGAGTTTCTTTTTTTCAACCCATAAAACAAAAAATAGTTTCTAAAATAATTTGATGTGATATTTTACCTCTCCATTCTCCAGAGGCACAATCCGTGAGTACTCTGTGGTGCACACCTGGTCATCATCGTTCAATATACGAGCATTGGGCTGCTTTCCAAACCTTTCAATACACTCACGCTTCGAGTCTGCCAAAAAAATAAATAAATACATGCATATCTTTCATCACAATTCCATTCTTATTAAAGTATTGACAATATCAAATTGATAACTTCTATTAAGTTACTCTCTATGCTTTATCAATATTACTTTTACACTGATGCATAGTTAAGCACTGACAACTCAAGTTAGTGCTCTGACATCTGATCGTTAACATGTATCTGCCAAAGAGTCTTGAATTCATGAACATTAAAATCTGATAAATGTTAATTTAAATGGGAGAATAATGTTTATTGTTTGCATTTTAAGAAGGCTCTTAATGCATTTCTATTTAGTGGACCAGGGGTGAGAATTATTGGAGGCCCATTATTTAGTTATTTGTGAATTAGGAAACTAATCCTTCAAAAGGAAATTTTAATGATTTGTCACAGCTATGTATATATATGTATATATATATATATATATATATATATATATATATATATATACACATATATATATATATATATATATATATATATATATATATATATATATATATATATATATATATATATATATATATATATATATATATATATACACATATATATACACATATACATATACATATATATAGTATATATACAGTGGGTACGGAAAGTATTCAGACCCCTTTAAATTTTTCACTCTGTTTCATTGCAGCCATTTGCTAAAATCAAAAAAGTTCATTTTTTTTCTCATTAATGTACACTCCCATGCACCCCATCTTGACAGAAAAAAACAGAAATGTAGAAATTTTTGCAAATTTATTAAAAAAGAAAAACTGAAATATCACATGGTCATAAGTATTCAGACCCTTTGCTCAGTATTGAGTAGAAGCACCCTTTTGAGCTAGTACAGCCATGAGTCTTCTTGGGAATGATGCAACAAGTTTTTCACACCTGGATTTGGGGATCCTCTGCCATTCTTCCTTGCAGATCCTCTCCAGTTCCATCAGGTTGGATGGTGAATGTTGGTGGACAGCCATTTTCAGGTCTCTCCAGAGATGCTCAATTGGGTTTAGGTCAGGGCTCTGGCTGGGCCATTCAAGAATGGTCACAGAGTTGTTCCGAAGCCACTCCTTTGTTATTTTAGCTGTGTACTTAGGGTCATTGTATTGTTGGAAGGTGAACCTTCGGCCCAGTCTGAGGTCCTGAGCACTCTGGAAGAGGTTTTCTTCCAGGATATCTCTGTACTTGGCCGCATTCATCTTTCCTTCAATTGCAACCAGTCGTCCTGTCCCTGCAGCTGAAAAACACCCCCATAGCATGATGCTGCCACCACCATGTTTCACTGTTGGGATTGGCAAACTCTATGCGGGCTTTCATATGTCTTGCACTGAGGAGAGGCTTCCGTCGGGCCACTCTGCCATAAAGCCCCGACTGGTGGAGGGCTGCAGTGATAGTTGACTTTCTGGAACTTTCTCTCATCTCCCCACTGCATCTCTGGAGCTCAGCCACAGTGATCTTTGGGTTCTTCTTTACCTCTCTCACCAAGGCTCTTCTCCCATGATTCAGTTTGACTCAGTTTGGCTGGACGGCCAGGTCTAGGAAGAGTTCTGGTCGTCCCAAACTTCTTCCATTTAAGGATTATGGAGGCCACTGTGCTCTTAGGAACCTTGAGTGCTGCACAAATTATTTTGTAACCTTGGCCAGATCTGTGCCTTTCCACAATTCTGTCTCTGAGCTCCTTGGGCAGTTCCTTCGACCTCATGATTCTCATTTGCTCTGACATGCACTGTAAGCTGTAAGGTCTTATATAGACAGGTGTGTGCCTTTCCTAATCAAGTCCAATTAGTTTAATTAAACACAGCTGGACTCCAATGAAGGAGTAGAACCATCTCAAGGAGGATCAGAAGAAATGGACAGCATGTGAGTTAAATATGAGTGTCACAGCAAAGGGTCTGAATACTTATGACCATGTGATATTTCAGTTTTTCTTTTTTAATAAATTTGCAAAAATGTCTACATTTCTGTTTTTTTCTGTCAAGATGGGGTGCTGAGTGTACATTAATGAGAAATAAAATGAACTTTTTTGATTTTTGCAAATGGCTGCAATGAAACAAAGAGTGAAAAATGTACCCACTGTACATATGGACCTGTCAGCAAGCTCCCCTCCCAGGTCTGGCTCCAGGATGGTGAGCAAACTAATTCAGAGGATGCACTCAGGTATTTAGTTCAGGTAATTTGGATGTCGTATAATATTATGGGCCAAGTTTCATAATGGCTGCATGTTAAAACTTGACACAACATCTGCCCAAACTGAAGTCGTAACTGAAGTCATTCAGTTCTTTGTGCAGCACATTGCACTGACTTCACTGTGGACAGCCTAGGCCTAACCTTAACCAGGACCTCGGAAATGACGATTGCCTCATTAGTCTTCATGAGGACTACCGGTCCAAACAAGAGTGGTGTTTATAGCAGAAAATGTCAGACAAAAACATGCAGGCAGGTTGATTAGTGCAGCAGGAAACTAATTATAATCCATCTTCCCGATGGGCCTTTTTCACAGCAGACATTTCGACTTGTCATAGCAGGAAACACACAGGTGTAATTAATAACAATAATAATGGCTGCATTCCATTTAGCTGTGCCAGTTCCACTCTGATGCTGCACATTCTGAATCGCTGGCATAGTTTAGTGGGACACATGGAGGGATATGATCCGTCGTTAATGTTATTAGATACACCTGTGCAGGTACTGTAGGTAGAATGTCTGCCATAAAATGCAATGAAGCCTATGGGATGTGGTGGTTTCAACATAAGCTGTTTTGTTTATCCTGTGTTTTTGTGATTTTTTGGGGGGGACGGAAAGTGTTTCCTGGAAATCTCTTTGTATCCTCGTTCTGGTCGTTATAGGAACACCACTGTTTCATTTCAAGAGAAAGCTTCTGGCACCTGTGGATTACCCAAATCACTATTGTGTTTGACAGTCAGCTACAGAGAACAGCAAATATTTAATTAAAAGAAAACTTAACATATTTGTATTTATTCTAAAATACAAATGCACATCCCTGATTAATAAGCTTTGCTTTCAAATATCTAACATGGGGGACTGAGAGGTCATATGTGTTAGGTACTTGCCCATTATTTGAAAGACATTCCCTGAGGGTGATTTGCTCAATCATTAAATGAAATGTGGTTCATAGCACAAGAAATAAGGACGCGCACATCAAGTGTTGTATGTTTTTCGAATACACTTAAAACTGAAGTATTTCTAAACAAAAATACCACTTACGTGCAAAATACTGCCAAGGGGTGAAGGTTCTCCCGTTGTCCACAGAGCGTTCTAGCACCCACAGGTCAGGACGAGGTGAATTGGCAAACTTGATGAGGATGTATGCCACATGGAAGAGCTAAAAAAGCAACACAAAGAGCGGGTTAAACAACAGGCAGTCAGAGCTTTGAACGGATTTTGGCAAAATGTAGTAGTTTCCTGTGCTCTACTTGCTCTCTCAAGTAAGGCCCCAATCTTGGCCGGGAAGTCTGACAATACTCTTATTTCCTTTCTGGTGAGAGCCAGGGCACAAAATCAGCATGGATGCATTTCTGCAAATGCTCGTCACAGAACTGATGGCTTAAATGGGGGACTAGACTGAATCAAGATGAAGGCTTCCTGTTTTTGCTTGACTGTTCTTGCAGCTTAACTTCAGCAGCATCTGTGTGGCCGTACAGCCAAGCACAAACAATTGACCAACATTTGACAGCAATAAAAGCGGTGCAGGTGCAGCCAGGTTAGTGAAAAGACACTAGCTAAGCCCACATGATTCACGTCTGTTCTCTGAACTCTCTATCACCACCTTCCATCAGAATATACAGGCCATACAAGGGCAGAAAATGATGCAATGATTGCTTCTGCCAACACTGAGCTTTCTGTCAGGGTCGTGATGCTCAGAACAGTCCACTTTCTCTTTGCAGTTCATCAACATCCTCATCAAGCCCGAAAAGCGGGTGACTTCAGCTTGATTGAAAGTTGAACAATAGAAAGGTAATTTGTGATAGTCAAAGAAGTCTTTGTCGTGGTTTGGCAAAGACTTGGCGTGGCTAGGAATTTAAACCCTGTGACACCCACCTACACGTGACACCTACAGTGTCAACAAAAGACCTTGTCTACACCTGACCACCACGCCCTGCCTTGTTTTTATGGGGCTGAAACAGTTTAATCTTTGTGCAATGTCAGTGTTGGTATGGATCCAAAAGCAACAACTGACGTGTTTCAAATACATGTTGCTGTGGGCATATTTGCTAGACTTGTGATATCTGTCCTCTGGATTCAAGTGTTGCATGGAAACTGTACGTTAATGACTGTGTGCTATTTCAATGACATTTCTGTAGTCTCTCTTCTCTTTGAGAAGGATGGAGTGAAGGCAGGCCCACACTCGTCCAGTATCCCTCAGCAGCTTGATGAAAACCTCCACGGGCATTTGAAACATTCAGCTTCCAGTCTCTCTTTACAGAGGCAGGGAGCTGTGCTACCATATCAAAGCAAAGCAGCAGACGGCAAAGGCTTTACTGTGGACTGTGTCAAAAAGGATCACAATTATCTTGATGGATTGTGCCCCCCCCCCTCCTCAAGTTCAAGTAGTTACTGGGTTGACGAATTGTGAGAGAGATCGGAGGTCAGCTGGGGAACTGTGTGGCCTTGCTCTCTGAATATTGTCAACATGCTCTTATAACCAACAGCAAAATCATTAAGTTGCAAATCAGGAATAGTCTGACTGTCCTTTAATCACTGTTGCCATTGAGAAACACAGTCAGTTTGCGGGTAAATAGAATAGCTCAGAACGCCTCCTCCTGACCTCATCCCTGAATGGGGTGTGTCTTGAAATTAATCAGAGAAGAAATCCACCCAAACGGAACAGGATGCTCAAAGAACAAAAAAAGATTAATGGCACACACAAACAAGACGTGGGCCGTTGTCCTGCTAAAAACAGACGCCAGGATCTCACTGCAGAGCTGCTTACTATCAATATGCTGGCTCTGCTGAGGACCTGGAGGAAGTTTGGTTCACATGGGTTGTAATGACGTTCAGAGAGGGCCAGGGAAAGCGAGCAGGGGGGGGGGAGGGTAGAAAGGGTAGGGGTGGCTAGAGACGTGCTGGCTGGCATGCCGACCCATCTCAGATTCCAAACATAGCGCCACATTCCCCTTCCCTCATAATGCCCTCGAAGCAGAGCGTGCCACCACTTTCAGGGACCTGTCACTGACAACAACACACAGCAGTGAAAATCTGCTCCGCCACTTGTCATGGATACAGATAAAGATGGTAACGACAAGACGGATTCTACAGTTTCCCAAGAATAACAATGTCCTACACGGTTTCTGCTTTGTCTCTAAACATAACAGTCAGACATTGAATTTAGTAAGTTAGGGTGACTGACACATTTACATTAGCTTAACTATTGTTATGTGAGCACGGAGTGAAGTGATGCTGTATAATGACATAACAATGACATTATTACAATAATCAATCTGGCAAAATCATCTGATGATAACTTTAATGGACATTTCAGTCACCAACAAAAGCATACAGATATTCAGTGCAGACCTGCTGGTGAAGAACCAATCATTGTATTGTTCACTGATCTCTGTATTTTTATTGTACGTCAGTGTAAGGAACCTTCTGACATTAAATAAAGTCTCCATTAAAATCTCATCATCATAAAAGGACTGAAAGAGACAATCCAATTTTTTCCTTATGTCCACTCAAAACAAAATGTAACAACCACAGCTTGCACTTTCTATTTATGTTCAATAAAGTTTGTGGAAGTTCCATATTGAGGCTTATTATGTTACAACAATCTGGGCCTCCAGAGCCTTAAGAGACCAAAAGCCTCTGGAAAATGATCACAAAAGGTGAAAAGAACCTTACCTATAATAATTGCCTATAAAATAATAATCAATAATTGTCAAGTAGTTTTAAGATATTGTTGCACCATGTGCATGTAACCATGATGCTGATGATGTAAATATGGGTCCCAAGCTTGTGCATGCCCACACAACTGTACCCCTGCGGAAAAAATCAAAGGGAAAATATTGCTCGCCAACTTCAGTCAAAATCTCTCATCTTGGCTGAATGTGGTTATGTCATTCACTGTGGTATCTAATACTGTCTTGATGCCAGCCTCTAAGTGAATCCTCCGGAAATAAACCCAGTCAGCATGATCTTGGAAGAAAAGGCCTGTCATGGCATGGCTTTGCTTAATTTCAGGCCTGTCTCTCTAACTGTGTCCTGCCAGTCTAAACACACACTCTTGAAATATGTCCAGCACCTACATATTGTTTGGAGGGAGCATGAAATATCGTGATGGCATGCTAAGCACACCAGTGGAGGATCCCAGTGGTGTAGAAAGACATGAAACAGATTGACAAGCTTGTGGCGAAAACATTTGGAATAACACCTGAGCAGAGCCATCTGCCCCTCCCTGCATCTGCAGCTTCAAGGTTTAGACAAGGGTGTCATGCCAGAAGGTTTAGTGTAGCAGGCTGTGGGTGGGTGTCAGAAAGGTCAGGGGTTGAGCTGTGACAGGTATGAACTGTTTGACACTTACCCTCTCTGCCTTCTACCTCCTTCTCAAATTCCTGACCTTGGCCCCCTACAATGGTGTCACATATACAAGGCATAAAGTATCCAGGTCTTCTCTAACCTTCCAATTAACACAACAAGCCAACAGAGCCAGCTCTGTCCCTCATGACCAAACACCATTTTAACAGCAACATATTAACATTTTTACCCCTTTCTCAATACACTTGTAGTAACATACATTTATTTTGACAAACATAGTCACGTCATTCCTAAATCTGCTGACATTTCATGCCCAGTAGTGAATCTAGTGATTATTGACCTCTGAAAGTTAATTCCTAGTTTGTCTGTGGCAGCTCAAGTATAATAAATTAGCACCCATAGTGTCAACTACAGCAGCACTGCTCCTCTATGCACAGCCCTACTCTCTAACTTCACACATGCCTGCACTTCAGGTAATAGGTAAGAGCTGTAAAGCAGTGTTTCACACTCACAGAAATATCAAAGATCTGAAAAAAGGGCTGATTGCGTGAGCCTTTGCCATGCTCTCATTGCCGTGCCTGCCACGTGGATCTCTTCAATTATAATCTCTTTGTGTTGATTAAATGAAGTGTACTGTAAAGTGAACTGGTTAGGAATTCCTCACAGCCTTCTCGATCATAAATCATGATGTCTGCAACAATTACTGTTCCTTTGTGTCTTAATCCACACTTTTGACATTCTAATTCTCATTGTATAGAATTAATAGCAGGTACTGCATGGTGCCATGTGGAGGTGTTATGTGTAATAAGTGCCTAACTAATCAAATACTTAATCATATTTTGTCATATTATTGTATCACTTTCATTTTCAGAAAGTGCAGCCAACAAACAAATCACAGAATATCCTTATCCCAAATTCCAACTAAAGGGCACTGCAGAGCCAAGAGGGCTACATCTACAGAGAGATCAGAGTCCTGACAGATAGAGGCCATCTGAGATCTTAAGAGTCTGATCTGAGATCTGAAAAACACCATTCAAAGGAAAGGAGGCATCACCTTCTGTTGGAGTAGATCAGGCCTGCCAGACAAAGCACGCTGCAGCCCAGTGGGGTGGAACAGTTGCCCTCCAGTTTGTAACAATGCAATGTACAACTGCTTGTCTGTGTGCAACAGGTGGGTGGTGGAAGGGGAGAGGGGTAGTCTGGTGTATTTTCCTCTGTCTCCATGACAGAATTAGTTATATGGTAACAACGGACAGTTGGCTAAAAGTCACAGGGGAATTGTAGTTGTACCAGAAAACACAGGGTATATGCAAGTTACTACTTGTTCTCAATGCAATGTTCTCATTGTAAAAGCCTGAGGTGCAGTTGCTTGGGAATTTTGCGTATATTGAATTGCATTGAATACAGTATGTTTGCATCCATGAAATATCAAACTCAAACCAGTACAAAGAAGCTGGACGTTAAACTTGATCAATTAAAGCTAAACATTTTCAAATCAGTGGATTTAAACTTATTATGATCTTAACAAAGCTTTGGATTTTAAATTAGTGAGAAATTCAGTATCTTTCTATTTTAATTTCCTGAGGTTAGGATCATTGCAATCCTGTCCCTGAAATACATGATTGATCTTCATTGCAATTGACAGCAAGATTTGCAAGTATTTGGTGCAAAAATGTACATCATTTATCATAATATAATTGTAATATTGCAATATTGACTTATTCCATTTGTTCCCATATCTACTTAACCTCAGTGGAAAGAGGGCTGATGGATGAACTTGCAGTCCCATCACACGTGTAAAGGAAAACTCCTGCTCTCTAACACATCCCATTGCATCAATGCCTGCGTCAGTAAACATGTGACAACTAATTAGCATCTCCACGTATGAATTTATGACAATGGCCTTGAAAAGGTGAATAGATCCCACGTTAACCCCCACAAGCTTTTCCACATTGGAGCTCCAGATTTAGGACGACATGATGCACCTGCCAAGCCACAGAGCTACTGCTAACTAGCATGAGGTGGCTGTTAGCAGAGTAGTAAATATCTGCAGGGTTGGCCTGGCGCCTCAGGCAGCCCAGCTAAAGGCAGGCACTTACATCACCTCCATCGTCACCACAGCAATAGGGACATGTTTGACAGCCAATTTTGTCTCAAGGGCCGGACAGTGCCATCTGCATTGTATGAGCAAATCTTTAACAGAAAGCATATTTATGCATAACTAGATAGGGGTTTTACATACATATTTAGATCATGATACCTCAATTAGCAATATACAATATGCCATGTACACTGAATCTGTGCAGCATCCATTCATGCATTTAAACTTCTTCTGAATGTCTATTCAGTAAGAAGTCTTATGTCAGAGCGAGGAAAGTGGAATGTTTTCAGCCAAGACATGTGTGTTTGTGTTTTCTGTTTGGGTATTTTCTCACCACCAAATTACACCACCTCTCCATTTCTGTCCATTTAACCAATGAAAAGGGAGGACCAGGTCACTTTCAGCAAGGCTCAAAAAGAACTAGACCTTTGTGAGAGTGTGAGAGCACAGAAAGGATGTCATACAATAGTGCCTAGAAGAATTCTATCACAAAAGGGGCCAACGGCTGCAAATAAAACATTCAAACCAACTTCGGTGGGAGGTGGACCCCTAAGAGGGGGGATTAGGCTCCAGGGGAATGTCTATAAAATTGAGTTCTTCGAAGCTTTGTCTATCAACGATTGCAAAACTCAGAGCAGGTCCAAAGCCATTGCACTAACTTGAACCAGATCTTTTTTAACATTCGTATTCAAAGTGCACAATCTTGCGCTTAATCATATTATTCATGGTGTTTGATAAACATCATAGCCTGCTGAGCAAATAAGCCCATAAATCAAAGATAAACAACAAGATGTTCTGCAATCAAAGTCCATTTAAAGCCACAAAACCACCACACAAAGCTCCATCATGAACACAACAAACACCTGTCACCCACAGTAATAATCCACAGCCTTAACCTTCGCAGAAAAAATGCCACTGATCCACTGAACATCAGTCCAGCAACTACTACGAACTTGATTTAAACTAATAATGTCCAATGTTCACTCATTGCCTGACACCCACCAATCAGAAGCAGCTCAGACTCATCAGATGGGAGACAGACAACAGTAAGCCCTGGCATGTTCGCCTCACATGCTCTACTCTGAGCTCACTCAGGCAGATAAGCACATGTGGTCAGGGCTCCTAAAATACATTCCCCAGAAAAAAGAACTGACTGGCAGTCTGATATGTGGTGTAAATGTTTACCAGAACAATGGCTTGCCTACTGTGTCCTGTAAATAGTTTAACCAGGGCCAAGGTTCCTGGAAAACTATCTAGTATTTTAGTGGAGACGTAGAGTATGTGGTATAAGTTTATACTGGCAAGGCCAAGGACAAGTGTTTTATTGGATCTTGACTTGTGAATATGAGAAATAGCCTATATGCAATGCAGAAGATGTGAAATCAAAGGAGATGTGATCTGGGCTGCCATAAATATCCACTTCAATCAAATTTATTTGGGCAAAAGTTGACACGCCTTATCTGTCATACATGAGCCAGCTGAAGAATCCATTATCAAGGTTCACAGGTCAAAAGCCAAGAAGTCACATAAACAGGGAGTAGCAGGCCTGCTCTTATTGGCTTGCGTGAGACAGAGGAGTTATCCGTAAGAGATGGTTGAGTTGGAAGCAAAATAGAAAGTAGTAATCATGTCCCAAGAAGAACTCGGCTGGTTGATGAAAGTGGCTCTGAGATTTGAAGATAGGCTGCTTGAATGAAAACAATACCCAGAGTCTACAACCGTGCTAGGGGCTTGATGAGGCTGTACTTAGCCACAGCAGCGCTTTGAATAAAATGCTTCAATCAGCATGCTAGCAGACTCATAGTGACAATTCAGACATACTGATGTTTGGCAAGTGTCCTGTTACCATCTTAGTTTAGTGATAGTATGTGAATGCCTGTAACAACACAAAACAGTGGCGGGTGTGAAATTAATTATTTTCAGTCACGAATAAAAGTATTTGACAAACTTTAAACTTTTGACCTGATGGTGGTTATAATTTAAAGTCAGCAAGTCAGCAAGTTTTTACAATTCATCATGAGCGGGACATTTATGACGCATCACCCCAATAACTGTCAAGATATTGATCTAAACTCAAAAATGTCAACTTCATGTTAAGGGTAGGGGCTGAGACAAAGTCAGTATGATTTAGGGACCATGTCTGTGCATAATTTCATAGCAATCCATCGGTTTTTGAGTTGGTTCAGTCTGGACCAAAGTGGTGGACCTGCAGCTTTTAGACAAAACGTTTAGTTCCGGTTTAGCCAGATTAGTTTATCTTAAACTGAGGCAGGCACTGCTTCAAACAATCCTCCTTACAGAAAACTCTGAGCCAGCTCCGTCAATAAAGCTCCACTCTTTGAACTTCAACACTTTAACATAAACATCAACTGTGCCATTATCTAATATATCTAAGAGCTATATAGACAACAGGGGAACAGCCACCTGCGTTGGTCTTGAAAGAAACCACAGAACCCATTCAACAAAGTCTAACCCACATATTTCATTGAACACATACATTTTCCTCTAGATTTGAAAAACAAAAGAAAAACCTACAAAGCTATCAGAGCTTCACCTGCGACAGTCAAACAAACCTGACAGCTCAAGACCTGCTGTGGACAATGCATGAGGTTGCATTTGTAGGGTGGAGGAGGGCAATAAAGCAATCATGTAGGAAAATACAGCACTAACTTTTACACAGGAAACAGGAAAACCACCTTTCAAACTGAAATTATTAATTTTTTCAGTTATATTGTATTGGCCTGAGCGGGGGACATTGCAAAATCTATTGAGAATGCTGAGTGTGCTTGTTTAATACACCACAAGAAAAAAAGCTGCTCATAGAAGTTCTCATTAACAGATCGCATCTGTCCCCCACAAAGCCAGGTTGTTGTGTGTTCCCAATGTAGACCCATCTCTCTTCTTCAGAATAGGTTAATTTCAGTGCTAATACATCCTTGTGGCTTAAAATACCATTGTGGCAGGTGAGCATTGTTTACAGTCTTGGTGGTCGCATCAGATGCCATCAAAAGAAAAATGTGTGTGACAGGTGTGTGTATGTGTTTTAGGTAGGAGGGGGGTTAGGGGTTGTGTGGTTGGTAGTCACAGCCGCAGATCAAGCCACGCTCTTTTTAGCACACCATAATACAATAATGCTGTTTTCCCTGCTCCCAAATAAACTGAGCATTACCACGTATTAAAGTCAGACATCCCTAAATACCCCGCATGCGTCCATCCTCTTGTAAGTGTGGACTATATTTAGCCATGTAGGATCTTTGCTCAGCTCAGTCTGTCTAAAAACAGAGAAAGAAGAGCCAACACCCATTGTCTGACTCCGTGCCCACCGGGAACCAGAGATGCAACACATGTGGAGAGGGGGCTCTTTTTGTTGCTCTTGTTTTGAAGTCTACTCCAAAACTAGTCAAAGGCACAAGAGCTCACACAAGAGGTCCAGGCCACCACCTGCACTCCTCGAATCTGATTTTACATCCCTCTGATCCCTAATCCTGAGACAAGAATTCCTCTCTTTCCTCACAGTGGATAATTGAGCGTGAGGTACAGTTTTATGGGCCGTGAGCCAAACTCCTGCCAGAGACACGGGTCATGATGGAAGCATATTCGCCAGCCAAAGGGGCGTGAATCCGATTCCTGGCAAGCAACCAACTGCAGGACATTATTCACATGATCACTGCTGGCCGAGGTGATGAAGCTCAATCTGAAAACATAATCATGTAACACCTTTGGGATGTTTGTGAATGTAACACCATGAGTCAATCAGAGGATGACCCAAAAGAAATAAAGAGCAGCAAAAACACAGCACCGGAGAAGAACAATTTGCCAAAATGCATTAAAAAAATTGGTGCTCCCACTAGGCCACATAATTGACACAACTCATCTAATTGCTGCAGAACAAGAACCAAGACAGAAAGCACTTTCCTTCCCTCGCCTCTGGAACATCCAGGTGCTGCATTTAACTGTCACCACAGAGCAATCATTATACACAGTGCAGGTAGCAGCAGGTAAACAGCTGTTCATAGCAGAGGAAGGTATGATAATCTCACCTGCCCAAGGTCCAGGGTGACATTCACCTCGTTGTACCCCAGCCCCCTGGAGAGAGGAGGGCTCTGCCACCACCGCTCGGTCCCGTCGATGGCGCTGGTCACAGGGTGGGCTTTGTTGGGATCAACAGCATTGCAGTAATCACAGAACTGCAAATGGTGTCAAGTAGTCGGCATTAAGAAAAACACACCTCCAAATAAAGTGCAGCAAACTAGATGCAGGTTTAATTATGGAGAGAGGTGCTTACAAAACATTAATATACTGCAAAATATGAAAAACACTGCAAGGGTGGAAAAGAAGGAAAGCCTGGGCATTTCATTGTCAAACTGCATAGCCCACATCAGAGGAACTTCTGAGACCAGTGTTGAAAGGGCATTTCCTTTGGAAAGCTTGGGACTCAATGACTCATTTTGTTTTTACAGAGGCACAACACATTTAGAGGTGATCGTGTTACTAATTAACCTCAATTATACCTTAATATCTGACAATATGTGTAGACCTATCCAACTTCCTGTTGTCTAAGTGTACAGATTACACTGTAATTTCCCTTTTATAATGCTGTGGTTCTACTTCTGTGCATGTCCCATGCACAGAAGCGCTGGGATCACATCAAGCTCCAACTTTCAGTTCTTACCTGTATACTTTGAGTCGGATGTCCGATGTTGGGTCCTCCGACGAGCTTACAGTATAAATCACTTCTCGGTGTCCCAACTTCATCCTGACCGCAGGTTGCTGTGGCAGAGATACTGGAGCCCTCGGCGAGGTTGAAATACGGAGGACTCAAACTAAATCCTGTTAAGTCATCAAACGCTCCTTGTCCATTTACGTTCCTGAAAAGTGTTATTAACAAAGTCAAAAATCCAGCGAGGAGATGAGCTCCCCTCATCCCCCTCGCCATGTTCCGCGTTAGAGATCCTCGTAGATGCTGAGAGCAACCCGCAGCGTGCAGGTCTTGTCATCTATAGATCTCCATGAAATGCGCCTAATGGGCTGCGCGGGGTTACGCGCGGGGCTCTCTCGGCAGGACTCAGTCTTCACGCACAGCTATAGGTTGAACTTCCACTGCTGAAGGTGTGCTCTCTCCGCGCTGCATGTTTTCACACTCAACAACGCCAGCTTTCCGTCTTCCTCACCAAACCGTGCGTGGCACTAGAGCTCTCAGGTGTCAGCCTGTCTATAGTCTGTGTTCAATTTTTAATCCACTGAGCGGGGCCAAAGGTCTCTATCACTGTTTCTGCTGCGTTTCAAGCAGCAGCACGTGTCCCTCTCACCCTCTCTTTTTTTTTTAAATTCTTATAATAATAATAAAAAAAAAACTATATAGTCTCCCCATTGAAAATATAGCCTACTGTAAAAAAATTAATTAATTAATTAAAAAAATAAAAAATAATATATATATATAGGGTTAGGGTTACCTTTTTTTTTTTTTTTTTGCAGACTTTGTTTTTATATCCCACAATCAATCACTCTACAAGGGACAAATATGAATACGTTAGTCACTATGAAAATTATTTTGCAGTTTATGAGGTATAGTTTGAAATAAATGCACAATAAAAACCAAAACAGGTCATAAAAAGATATGTTAGAAATTGAATAAAACAACATTTAGGCTATGATTAATAAGAAGGTTAAGAAGGCGTTATATAGATAGATAGATAGATAGATAGATAGATAGATAGATAGATAGATAGATAGATAGATAGATAGATAGATAGATAGATAGATAGATAGATAGATAGATAGATAGATAGATCCCACCAGTGTAGGCTACAAAATGTCTTTTATCCTTTGACAATGATCTTGTGGCGACCTCTAGTGGAACAGACAGTCATCACACCAGTCATTGGAGAGGTGGGTTTTAGTTTGGTGCACGACGCACGCAATTGAGGGCCGGTTTCAAATGTCGCTCAGCTTTTAGTAACAAGAACTTCCGTATACAGTGAAAAGTAACACGACTATGTCCTGTCTTATTCTGTGTTGCATTATTTAGGCTGCTGTCTCATGATTCTCACAGTAAAAGTGAAATAACTTTATATAGGCTATTTGGGTCAATGATGTAATCAAGGAGGGCCCCAGTCTTGGAAAGTTGTGTCGTCTTAGAAACTCGCTCAACAACAACAACCAGCCTGAGCCTCAACATCATGACTCAGTGGCAGGAGGGTTTCCGCGTCCCAGCATCGCTACCATTCCTCAGACTGGGCAGGCCGCTTTCTTTAACGCATGTGTCATTGCTGTGGCACTGATAAGCAAACAGGAACAAGTTGTGCGGTGACTACTGGAGTGGATAAACGAAACCGGACAGCCGTGGATCACAGGTTGAATCTGTTGTGTTTTTATTTTTCTTCCAGGACTCTGCATGGAGCCGACAACCCTACAGGTAGGGGGGATAACTTTACTTAGAGCTGGATACGGTTTGGTTTGTTTATGGCGTGGAGTGGAACAAGTGTTATTACCCTCTACAGAACAACCTCACCGACTGTATTTGTATCCAATCCGACGAGTTTCATTTTGGCGGATGCTTAAATATGGTCCGGTGTCGATGTTTATAATGGTAGCCTTCCGCGTGCTTATGTAAACCATTACAATTGTTATATACAATTGTTATATTTAACAGTAACAGAATAGGAAGTTATTTTCATTATGGGATGTTTTATGTCAACTTATTGAATGCTAACCTAAGTCCAAATATAGAGATCCACATCAGATCCAGCGTTGTTCTGTGAAATGATTCATTCATAGTTTGAACAGGAAGATTGTTACCATTTATAAAGTCTCCTATGAAGTCTGATCTTTTTAAAATGTCTTTGTAACATATAGGGAATTTCTCATATGCATTGCAATTCTCTTTCAATGCTCGAAATGGCAGGTATCCATATCTGACAGTTGTATGTGGTTGAGGTATAGGGGTTCCCTCCTCAGGTGCTGCAGATGAGCCTCTTCTAAAATCAATAAATAATTTACTACTTGAGTTATAAGCTTCAATCTGCAGATGCTAACGTTAGTCTTTTTATTTTCATAAGCAAATAATCTGCAATATTTTCGATATTAATCATTTGGTCATATCAAAGGTTTTTATTGACAGATTTGAATGGACAATCACTTAATTTATTAATAATTTACTATAAAAAGTAAGTACAGGCAGTTTTCATTACAAAATATACCTTTGTTTATCATTTTTGCAGTTTGTGGGATATTCAGATGATGTGAACTCACTCATCTTGAGATTCATACACAAGGAACATCTGAATCTGAAATATTAATAGATTTTCTGCTTTTTCAGAAAGCTATTGCTGTAGCACAGAAAGCCTCAGAGGAGGACCAGGCTGGAAACTACGAAGAAGCCATCAGCTCCTACCAACATGCTGTCAAGTACTTTCTGCACATTTTAAAACGTACGTCATTATTGTGGGGAACAAAATGCACCTGACCTAAGTCACTCAGCATCACACAATAACTGCAGCACCCTCTAGCAACCGCTTGTCACTATCATTGCCTGATGGGCAAATTAGCATGCAGAAGTGAAATTAGTCCACTATGTACAAAATTTAAATTGTGCTGTTATCCAACAACGCAATTAAATTAATGTTCTCTTTCCCATCAGGTGAACCCCAGGGTAAAGATGGCAACCAGAAGATCAGAGACAGGTGTAAACAGTACCTGGACAGAGTGGAAGAACTACAGCAGTACCTAGTGAATAAAGAGGTTCTTACAAAAAAAATATTTCATCTTACAAGTCTGGACATGGTTCTCCATAATGGTAGAATGAACATGGGTGTGCTTGAGCATCTTTATTGGGCTACTGCTGCTTAAGAGAAAATATGTCACTTGTGTCTGAAAAAATTATTAATGCTTCAACATAGAAATCACTAGTTCACTCAGTCTGTCTGTGTTTCATTTTTGAAAGAGTAGGGTAACACGTATTACAACTGGAGGGTCACCCTACTGACAGGAGTTTGGAAACGCAGTTGGCGCAAGTAACTCAGACGCTACGTCTTGACGTCATCACATTCCGTGCACGCGAGTATCGACTTTTCAATGCGGAAGTTTCCTCCTCGATCTTACTCGGGAGCGCTCTGGGGAACGAAAACAAACCTCATAAAAACATCGTTTACCGAGTCAACAGCCAATTTGTAAGGCTACAGCTTGAAGAGTGTTGTTTAAAAGTCGTTTAGTCACGGTGGTGTGTCATCCGTTTCGATTATTGGACTTAAGTGATCGGGCCTTATGGCTACCAACAATAATTTACAGGTAAGTTGAAGACGAACCTCGGGGCCGAATAGGACGCGTAAACAAGCTCAAAAAGTTGTCATTACGTAAAAACGGACTGAAAAAAACGTCGTAGTTGTTGTCAACCGAAGTGCGTGGCCTGGTTTTGTTGGGTGGTGTTTAGTGTAAATGCCCCCGAGGATTTCACCGTAACGTTTTTAACATTAGCTGCTAATTAGCATGCTTAGCTAGCAAGGCGTGCATACGGTATGTTACTTGTCAACAGCAAAAACACCATTAACAGCTGACACTGCGAGTTGTATGTGGTATTAAATATAGTGTTTTCGTTGTTAAAGTACACGCGGATGGTTAATTTCCCCAAACAACACTGGCGTTAGCGGATTTATTGACCAACATTAACACCGCTAATGAGATTAGCGTTGCTAACTAGCTGGTTTTATTTGGCCTCTAAACGACTCCCACATCCAACAGAAAGCGAAAATTATTAACATTATATACTTGGGTATGTGTTACCGATGCACGTTGCATTGCGGTTATTTTTAGCAGGTACGGCAACTAAAAGGAAGTGAAACAAACTGCTGTCTATGTAAAGTCCTGACGAAGTCCTAGCTCGGTGTGTGCAGTGTCATCACGCATGACAGGTGTAGCATTGAACACACGCTATTTATATATTACGGTAAACGTACGGCTGACATGAATTTAAATGTCACTTATTCAGTTGTTGTTTGTATTGTTTAGTTGATTTCATAACTTTCTGTCATCTTTGTTGTTTCATTGCCAGATTGTTATTGGCCTTATCTGTGCATGTCAGTACCTACAGGGGTCAATGTAACTAATGTTGCTCTGTGTCTTTTTTTCTTTTTTTAATTTTCTTTTTAGAAAGCCATTGATCTTGCCAGCAAGGCGGCTCAGGAGGATAAAGCTCAGAACTATGAGGAGGCTCTACGGCTTTACCAGGCTGCTGTTCAGTACTTCCTTCATGTTGTGAAATGTACGACATGAAACAAGTCTTTGGTATTGAGTATAAGCTGACAGATGACACTGTAGACTGTGGTTGATATGTTTAAAAATGGCTTCATTCTCTTCCTTAATTAACCCAGAAATATTATCCTTTTTAAACTATTGGTTTATGAGTGTACTAACAATGCCAAGAAATGCAGGTGGGAAATGTCTAATCCTCCAGCCTGAAATTTGTCTAACCTCTAATTTACGTACTTATTTCTGACAGATGAAGCCCAAGGTGATAAAGCAAAACAGAGCATCCGGGCGAAATGTGCTGAATATTTGGACAGAGCAGAGAAGTTGAAGGAGTACCTAAAGAAGAAAGAGAAAGCTCCTCCTTCTAAGCCTGTCAAAGAATCGCAGTCTGATGACAAAGGGTGTGTTGATGGGTGGGGCAGTGGGTTATGTCTGCTTACATGCCGTCCTTCACATCTGCAGGAACAATCAGTTTCCCTCAATATATTTAAATATGATAATATAATCTATTTTTACTTGAAATGTAGTCAGCAGAATATATTTTTAATGTAATGTTTGTGTGTATAGGAATGAAAGCGATGAAGGTGATGATCCAGAGAAAAAGAAGTTCCAAAATCAACTCTCAGGTTTGCAATATCATTTTTAGAAACTATTTGGCTCTCTGCATACTTTGTGCTTATTGTGAGTTTGTTAAATTAAGTCATGTCATTGTCAAGGCATTAATGTAGTATGTTTCTTTTTCCAGGTGCAATCGTTATGGAGAAACCAAATATCAAATGGAATGATGTTGCTGGTTTAGAGGGAGCCAAGGAGGCTCTGAAAGAAGCTGTTATTCTTCCAATTAAGTTTCCCCACCTTTTCACAGGTATTAAAGTTTCTATTGTTTAAATAATGACCTCTCTATTAAATGATGGAGGCAAACAATAATAACTACCGGTAATATTAATTAAATTACCTCTGTGCTTGGATTACAGGAAAGAGAACTCCATGGAGGGGAATCTTGCTCTTTGGTCCTCCAGGTACAGGAAAGTCCTATCTGGCTAAAGCTGTTGCTACAGAGGCAAACAACTCGACGTTCTTCTCCATCTCCTCGTCTGACCTCGTCTCCAAATGGCTGGGAGAGAGTGAAAAGTGAGTCATATAAGCATAGAAATATGTCGTATCCAACAGCATTCTCCTACTTCATGTCCTGAAAACTTTCTTACTGCTTCACAGGTTGGTGAAGAATCTTTTCAGCCTTGCAAGGGAGCACAAGCCTTCCATCATCTTCATCGATGAGATTGACTCCCTGTGTGGCTCAAGAAGTGAGAACGAGAGTGAGGCTGCTCGTCGTATCAAGACAGAGTTCCTGGTCCAGATGCAGGGTGAGTCTGATGAGCTAAAAAATATATATATTGAGTGTTTGATCGTTTCTAAGATATGGCTGCTGAGCACTCCCCACTTCTTATGTTAAATTGTTTACAAATCTGAGATACAGATTTTTTTTTTTTTCGTGTCAGTGAATGTTTTTTTTCAGAAATACTCTGGAATTAGAAAACAACCTGTAGGATCTAAAATGTCAGTCCAATTAAAAGATGATTGTTTAGGCACTAAGTGAAGCGACCCGTTCAGTTTCAGTCCCCACATTTTCACCGGCAGTATTATTTTGGAAAGCTTGGATTTTACTAAGGTTTAAACATAGAAACTGCAGCTGCAATAATTTGATGATGAGCAAATGCTTTTGGGCAACGTTAAAACTTTCGCGTTATAGGCAGATAAAGTCCCATCCATCCAGATTAATGTCCTCTGGACTGCTGTATAGGAGTTGTTCCAGAGAAGGGCAGTGTGGTCTTTCTCTCAGTCTCTCTCTCTGCACCTTTTTTCTGTTCACTTCGAACCAACTGAAGTGTGAACATTTTAAATGAGCACTGAGTCACATGAGGCCGGAAACTGCTATTGCAGCACTCCAAACACAATCAAACTTTACAACATGCTGATTCTAGTCACTGCCCCAAACACATATCACAGCGCAGGTGAGAAAAAACACCTGCTATGACATCACTGGTAAGAATGTTGCCAAAGGTTTGGTATAGCTATTAATAGCTGAGCTAAAATTACACATTTGATTGGTCGTTATCGAGCGGGCGGGATATTGAATGTTTCGAGCTCGGTGTGTGTGTCTCTCAGACGTTTGATTGACAGATGACAGATCCAATATCAGTGGCTGATGAATCGCTAGCAGCGTGACGCATAATTCATGTGCCTGCAATGCGAAAAAAAACTACCCCACTTTCATCCCGGATTTACTCGAAAATAGAATTTTGCACAAAGTTTGGGCTCCATCGTCTGATAGATGAGTTATTACACTAATGTTAAGACCCATAGTGGACTCAAATTCAATGTTCTTTTCTGAACACCTTTAATCTTTTATTGTTATAAATCTAAAGCAAATTTTCTTTAATATGATCAGTTGTTATGTAAGCTGTATTCAGCAACTCTCCAGGACTTCTTGCATGTGTACACTTTTTAATAAACAGTTGTAATGTAATTGAAATCACAATATGGACAAGTGCAATATCCAAACCGCAGGTGCTGAAATGTTCTTTATTTGATAAAAGTAAAATGTGTCACAACATTATTGTGAATTGTTAGCACCATAATTGCCGCCCTGGCCAACAAAACTTATTCTCTACATGCAAAGGGGCATGTCTGTTTAGTACAAGACCCAACAAAACGCAAGTGAAAATAATCAAAAGCAAAAATGACCATTTCAACTGAAATCATGTATCACACTCACAGCCCATATAATCACAAAATCGTGTTTTTTGTTTTTGTAATGCAGCCCTTATTTCAGTTGTATCTTACAGTGGGTTTGATGTTTTGCAGGTGTGGGGAATGACAATGAAGGAATACTGGTACTTGGAGCAACAAACATCCCATGGACACTAGACTCAGCCATCAGAAGAAGGTTAATGTTATTACTCAGAAAAAAAACCTGTTTGTAATCATGTTGTCATTCCCCTGTGCTGACTGATCACCCATAATATTCTCTCAGATTTGAGAAAAGGATCTACATCCCGCTGCCTGAAGAGCATGCCCGTTCCTTCATGTTCAAGCTTCACCTGGGATCAACCCCAAACAGCCTCACTGAATCCGACTTCGTCACTCTGGGCAAAAAGACAGACGGCTACTCAGGAGCAGATATAAGTATCATTGTCAGAGATGCTCTAATGCAGCCGGTTCGAAAGGTCCAGTCAGCAACCCACTTCAAACGGGTATGACTATTACAATTTCATATACAATTTTAATGCTCCTAAACAATAATGACTTATAGCTAACTGTTACTTTTGTTTCTGTCTGTCTGATTTAAATAAGGTACGGGGTCCATCCAGAACAGACCCCAACATGATTATAGATGACCTCTTGACTCCTTGCTCTCCTGGCGATCCCAACGCAACTGAAATGACATGGATGGAGGTCCCTGGGGAGAAGTTATTGGAGCCTGTAGTATGCATGGTAAGGATATATAAGAACTAGCAATATATTTTAATATAAATGTATATCAAAGCCCACACTCTAATGTGTTTTTTTGTCCTCTTTTCAGTCTGACATGCTGAGGTCTCAGTCCAACACAAAGCCAACAGTCAATGACCAAGACCTGGACAAACTGAAAAAATTCACAGAGGACTTTGGCCAGGAAGGCTAGGCAGCATGAATGAGCCAAGTCAAACCAAAGCAAAGGAGCTGATTGTCTCTTTTTATTGTCCTTGTCCCTTTTTCTCTGTCTTTCTCTATCTCATCTTAGCCATTCACCACTAGGTAAATGGTTATTGTAAGTGGGAGAGATTACTGTTCTGTTCTGCCAATCTGATAACCTTACCACACACAAAGGTGGAAGACCTAGTTTTATTTGATATTCACCATTGTCCAAAGAAGATTAAAAAAAAATTCCATCAACTGATAAAAGAATCAATGCTACATAGGAAACTTAGAGGATTGTTTGACTTATGCACTAAAAACTAAAGGTATTGATGAGCAGAATACCCAAGCATCTGAGGGAAACAAGTAGAAGACCTACACAACAATTAGTGCAAATGAGGTCAGTGTTATTTATTTTAGGTCGGGACCACACTGTCCTTATTTTCTAGTCAGTGCATCTCACTAGACTAGTAAATATCCCTTACATATTCTCTATTTTGTATTAAGAAAAAAAACAAGCATTTTATAGTGTATCATGTACTTTGTGGAATATATACATCTTGGGCTGGGAAAGTGATGCAGATGGCAGGAGTTCACAGAATTTTGTTTTGGTGAAATATTTCCATTCTTGTCTCAAGGTGGTGGACAGAGTTTGAGACAGAGACACTCAGGATGAGAGCTGCATTGACCCCTGTGGATTGTTTATTACGTTTCCAAACAAATGACAGTTGTATTTCTCAGTTACTTGGTTGTCATTGGAATTCAGCTCTTGGCTGTTGGGGTGACTCACCAGTGGTGCCGTACCAGCATTATTTTACCATTTTGTTTTTCAAAGGACTCAGTAGCTTTGAATTGCTTTTCCACTCGGCTCATGGGGTTTTTCACAACTAAATGTACATTTTTTCATTAGTGTCCTCTGGCTTTGCTAATTACCCTTAATGCAAACTTCAACGAAGCCTTATATTAAGATAAAGTCACATTGCTAATTAAGACTGAGGTGTTTGAGTTGGACACCAGTGGCTCAGGTGGAGAGATAATCTTTTACACTTGATAACACAGGAATGCATCTCCAAGCATGGAGTATATGTAGCCATAAGAGGCAGTGTGCACCATGTGCCTTCCAGAAAAGCCGCAAAATTATCTTCTTTTTTTTTTTTTAATGTTGGTCTGCTCATATATTGAGTGCTTTGTCACTACAACTAAGAAATGTATAACACTTGCACATTTCATGTAAGCTTTCTTAGAGATTGTATACAGCTGTACTCTTCTGCTACTAAGGTGTGCTGTCTCCTTTGAGTTTTGTTGGGAAACATATCTTATTTCACTGTAAATGTCTATACATATAGCCAACTCTTCAGCCTTTTCTTTGAAAAGAGGTCAACCATGCATACGATTTCCTATTTTTTTCGTTTCCATTGTGTAAATAAAGGTAATAGCTTTGTCAAGAAAATAAGTTTTGTTATTGACAAAGATTGATTTGTAGGTCCATTAAATCACATTACATCAATTTGTGTAAACATTAAAACTGATAGGCTACTTTTTACCAGTTGACATACCTGGCGGCTGGTTGGGTGGGTGCTGGCCATGGATGTATTATGCTGGCTGCGTAGATGGGTGCGCGGCTAGCTGAAGCGGATACGACGAATGAGGAAGCGGAACGTTGCATTGTGGGAGTTGTTGTCAGTGCGCGTTCGAGCAGCGCTGTGTTTCCAGGGAGCATTCCCGCCTGAGAACTACAAGTACCAACTGCGACCTCGGCCGAGCGTCCGTTAACAGTGCACAGTTCGATTTGTTTTGGTTTATGCCGACTGCGTTTTGTCACGGGGAGCGAAGGTCCACCGCGGTACTCTAACCTGACCTTTACACACCTTTGACTCGCCGCCAAAACCTCCAGCAGCAACTCCTCTGAGCTCCTAGTTACGCCAACCCCCCACCCCCTCCCCCCTTTTCCAGGGCCGCCGCCGCCTGCCCCCGTAGCTCCGTTATCGGACCCGAGAAGCTGGCCTGCTAGTTAGCAAACAAGCTAACGATTGCCAGATTTCACCCATGTCCTCTGAAGAAGGGTTGAGCTCAACGATCGCGGATTGGATTTTCATCAATTCCTGGTGGCTCCTCCTGCCATTCATCATGCTCCTTGTCGTCGCTGCCTTCATTGTTGCCTTTGTGCTACTGTTGTACATGATATCGCCCCTTATTAGCCCGAAACCTCTGAAACTGAACGGGGCCCACGTCGTGGTAAGTGGAGAGCTATATGCTACGTTCACTCATTTCTGCAGCTCCTCTGCTCGCTTTAACTTATATTCTAGCAGAGTATAGTTTCTGTATGCCTGCAGCACTAATGCCATTATCAATAATTACTAACGATTTTGACGGAGAATTACATTAATTTTCAGTGTATAGCTGACTGACAGTTATAAGGAGAGACACGCCCACACGGGTCGAGCAACGTTACGGTTAACATTACTCAATAAACCAATTTATTATGTGCACCTAAAGTCACGTGACGCTTTTTGCCATTTAATGCAGTCATTCTACCATAGTGATAGTTATACTGTTCAGTTTTGTTTTAAATAGTAGTACAGAGGCTCTAACTAAGCTAAGTTAATAATCAACGTAAAGATTATGTCACTGAGTAACGTTATAACATGACAGTATATTATGGTACCAGCTACTACAGCAACTCAAGTTTTTAAAAACAGCCAGTTGAACCAGCAACTGTCTGTGACAGCTTGTGCAAAAAAAAAAACTGAGCAGGCTGACTGTCAGTGCAACTATTCTTCCTTAATCAAGCAAGTGTGATAACTCATTGACAGAACAAACTTGCACATTTTCAACTTTATGAACATTGCATCTTCGGTTTACCTTCGCCACCCATGAGCTACAGGTGAGCTACCCTATATTTGACCTTTGATGAATGATCGTTTTGCTCTTTGAAATTCCAGGTGACAGGAGGCTCAAGTGGGATTGGAAAATGCATTGCAATTGAGTGCTACAGGCAAGGAGCATTCATCACCTTGGTGGCACGAGATGAGGTCAGTACAAACCCCATTCAGTCAACTGTTTCTCAGTCCAGCCCAGCCCTTTCACAACCTGTTTGTTGTTATATCAGACTCGTTTGATGTCAAACACATAAAAAAAAAACAATTCTAAAGGTGAATTTGCTCCATGTCAGTTAAAGATATGCTCTAATCACATGCAAAATGTGCCTTTGTGTCAAACAGTCCACCTGTGTGTGAGCGTCTATGTCCTGAAGATTTAATTTGATTTTTAATAAGGGTGAGACTGACTTTTAAAAGAATTTACACAGGTTTGAACAGATCATATGCATGTTTTTCCCTTTAGGCTAAACTGCTTCAGGCAAAGAAAGAGGTGGAGAAATTTGCCATCAATGACAAACAGGTATGAATTTAGTTGTTCTTTTCTACAAAGAATAACCTCTTTTGACATTTTACATTAGTTTACAAAGATCATGTACAATTTCTTTATACAGGTGGTGCTCTGCATATCAGTGGATGTAGCCAGTGATTACAGTCAGGTGGAAAGTGTGATAAAACAGGTAATGTTACTCTCCAGTGTAATGGAACATCTCAGGCTCCTTTTAATAATTCAGTGCAGAAGTGTTGAAGTGGCTTTTTCCTGTTGTGTAGGCTCAAGAGAAGCTGGGGCCTGTTGATATGCTCGTAAACTGTGCTGGAATGTCCATTTCTGGAAAGTTCGAGGAAGTGGAGGTGGATCGTTTTAAAGTAAGCACCTACGAGCCTTACCAGGACCCAAGTATTATCTATATACTAGGAATTCAATAATCTACTCTGATCAGTACTAATAAAAAAAAAAAAAGATTAAATAGAATAGATTACTTGCAGGGTTCCCACGTGACCTGAAAAAAAAAGTCAAATGTCCTGGAAAAGCTCGAGTCGTCATGGAAAATTATTTATCACATCGTGACATCAGCTACCAGAGCTCCGTTTGACTTTTTCCGACCCCACTAAGGATTTATTTTCCAAAGAAGTGCCTAGCAAGAAAACTGGCGACTTTGAGTTGATGAGTGTTTCCAGTATTGGACCAGGAGAGTGAGGGTTTTCTCTGCTGAGTGAAAGATAAAGGAGCAGCAGAGAGCTGTTGTGGGCGTGGTTTAAAAACAAAAACAACATGTTTACGTTTTTCTATGATAATATAATAATTTCTAAGCATGTAAGAGATTATTTCATAGATAAGTTAGAGCCATAGACTGCACATCTTTAAATCAGACTTCTGGGGGTGAGAGAGGAATATACATAGAAACAATCATGTACAAAATAAGGTACAACTGTCGAAAAGAACACTTCTCCGAAAGATGAAAGGGAGGGGGATGTTTTAGCGTATGGTGTAATAACATGTCTGTCATACTGTAGCAGTTGAAAATGTCCTGGAAAGTGATTTCAAGAAGTCAAAGTAATAGGGGGAATGATCTCCAGAAATGTTATGGACATATTAGAATTAAAATTGAAAATCCATGTGGACTTTAGATCAATTGATTTACAAAACACATAAAAAATATTTTTGACCAACATGATAAATTTGCACTAATACCAAATCAACAACACTTCTGTGTTTTATGAATTAAATGCTAATCAGGAAAGGTGTGACTGCTGTCTGACATTGTTGTCATAACCTTCGATGAATGTCCAACAGAAACTGATGGAAGTGAACTATCTGGGCAGCGTTTACCCCACAAGAGCCGTCATAACCACCATGAAGGAGCGAAGAATGGGCCGCATCATGTTTGTGTCCTCCCAAGCAGGCCAGATCGGCCTGTTCGGATACACTGCCTACTCTCCATCCAAGTTCGCCCTGCGTGGCTTAGCCGAGTCGCTGCAGATGGAGGTGAGTTTTACCTCCTTGCAATTGTATATGCTTAAATTTATCTAACACATACTCTATCTTGTTCATTTCTGCACCACTTTGCTCCCGAAGCATGTGGGTGTGAATGTTGGTGGTATGAATATTGTAATAAGGATTCCCAATATACCAATAGGCTGCATTCATACTTACTTTGATTGCCTCAAATCCATGTTGTTGCTGTTTTTTTTGTCCCCCAGATAAAGCCATACAATATCTATGTGACTCTGGCTTACCCCCCTGACACTGACACTCCAGGACTGGCTGAGGAAAACAAAACAAAGGTAAATTCTTGAACACAACTAACAGTAACAGGATTTCACTTTGATTCCCCCACCTTAGTAACACATTTTCCTCTCCTGTTCTTTTCTCTTGTAGCCTCTAGAGACCAAATTAATCTCCGAAACATCTGGAGTTTGTCAACCAGACCAAGTGGCTAAAATCGTTGTGCGAGATGCAGTGGTAAGAAATTCAGTTCACCCACCACTAGGCTTCTTGTTTAGCTTTTAAAAATGAAGTAAATGTTTGTGAAGACATCTGAATAGCCTGTGTTAAATGTGCCTACCTGTTCTCCTTTGCCTTCACAGCAGGGGAACTTCAACAGCTCGGTGGGACCCGATGGGTACATGTTATCAGCCCTCACCTGTGGAATGTCACCCGTCACCTCCATCACAGAGGGTCTGCAGCAGGTACAGACACATGCACGAGAGTGGGACACTGGCCTAAGTAATGCTCCCCTTGGCCATTTATAATAACAAATTCTAACCGCTGCTTATCTTCTGCACAGATCGTTACCATGGGGTTATTTCGGACCATCGCCCTCTTCTACCTGGGGAGTTTTGACAGCATTGTGCGCCGCTGCATGATTCAGAGGGAGCAGTTGAAAGCAGCTGACAAGAGAGAGTGACAGCAGCCTTGCCTTCTTCACAGCCCAGTGCCCCTCCTCCTTCTCCTTATCTTCTTCCACTTACCCCTTATCCCATCCCCTCCCCTTCAAGCTGTATAAGTGCACAACCGTAGGTGGGGGGAAAAGGCCAAGCTTTGAGTGCATTTCTGATATCAACTCCACAGATGGGATGAAAGAAAATGGCAGATGTTTACTCTTTGCTTGTCTTGTGACGCAACTCCCCCATTAACTTCACAGCCATTACTCTCCTTTCAGAGCATTCCAGTGACTTTTCGGTTTAATGTGTCCACCTGCTTCTTTTTGTGGGAGCAGCCTTACTTTAGGGGAATGAGGGCAGACTAAACATCCCACAGCCTGGTTTTAAAGTAGGTAGGCTTTGTGAACCACTTACGTTAGATATCAGGCCTCTACTCGCACAGTGTTGTTGGGGTTTTTTTTTTCCCCTCAGAGGGGAAAAAGCAACAGATAGCCTGTCCGACCAGTTGTGCCAAATATGGCTTCCGATTCCTTCCCACCAGGGGCTATAGTGAAAACCAGAATGGTAACTTTCACCTTTTGCCATATTGTTGCATGTATCACAACACTAGGTCCACCTTGTAAGAATTGTACTGTTTTCACTAAACAAGTCCCTTCTTCCTCTACCTATTTTCGTACCACAAGTCTTTGCAAGCAAAGCACCTTCCTTTTTGACTGAATAACCTCTGTGTTTGAAACCAGTTTTGACCCTCAGCGTTTTATTGTTGCTGTGGGATGTTTTGTTTTTGTGCTCTGTGTGTGAACCAAACCAGGATGTGATACAACAGCACTCTTCAGTGACATCAGAGAGCGAGCGAGCGAAAGAAAGAAAGAAAGAGTGAGAGAGAGAGCGTGAGCGTGTGATGTTTTTTAAATTTTACTAATGCAAAAACATAATATCCAGAAAATAATATTCAAAAATTTTGGACATGGTGTTGGGGCAAAGACCCTTTGGGTGAATTGTTTTGCATGAATGCGTGTGCGTGCGTTCGCGTTTGCTGTGACTGAGCCAACCCCCGGGGAGAGAAAAGCCATTCGATTTTATTGTCTCGGGAATAAACAGACCAAATTATTTTCTCATCATCCCAGTTTATATTATTGAGAAAGGAAAGCAGGTAATATGGGTTGAAGCCATGAAGTTAAAAGATGGAGAAAAAACTAAACAAAAACACACCAGCTCAGGTGATTTCACTTTTCACCTGTGGATTTAATTTGAATTTCAATACATTTTCTTTCTTTTTTTTTTCTTTCCTTAAATGTGTGAAAGGAAGCGTATCATTTTTACATGCAGTTTTGTGTGTCTGTGCACATATTCAACCACCCCAGTTCAAGATCCAAGTGGGATCCATAATCTATGAGGGTGGTGTAAAAGTCAGGGCAGGGCAAGACTCGCTGGTCCGAGTCATGTCCCTGCACGTCTAGTGAGGGCGCTGGAGATTTGTTTTACATAAAGGCCTAAACAGTAGAGGGACTAGTGTGGAAGTGTGGTCCTTGTCCCTCTGATTTTGACCTGCTTTGACTCTGTCGTGCACAGTTGGGACTTTGTAACTCTCTTAATAACACTATCGATTCCCTCCTGATTTCTGTCAAGCCTGGGAAAAGTCCTGTATTTACCATATGACCTTCTTATTGTTTTGCATATTGAGGGAGAAGTACAGTGTTGACTCTTGCAAGTCTTCCTTTTGGTCCATCACAAACAGGGAGAATGTACTTTAATACAAAGCGTACAAATCAGAACATAGGAATATTATTTTTTAAATACACCAATATTTGAATGCCAAAATGTGTTAAGACAATTTCTGTAGATGCAATGCATTTATTTGAGATGAATTTCAATGTTGCTGCTCTGTTGATCTTAGAATTAGTTTGTAAAAGATGCGACGCGGTGTGGGGACCCATTCTAAGCCTTAAGACGTGACTACTGATAAAGCTAATGCTATAAGAATGGACCTGTCCACAGAACAATGTGGCGTGACCCACATGTGGTTTACCAGTTCATTTAATATGACTTTTAAGTGTAAAATGCCAACTGTTTTTTGTGTGTGTGTATTTTGTCAGTTTCCAGTCTTTGTATGACATAAAGAAGCCTTACTGGAATCCAAGATATGAAAGTGGGAATGGATGACTCATGTTTGATGATGTTCTCATTTGACATTGGTTAAAGGCATACTGTCCTGCACTCAAGAGCTTTTCATAATTGTACATTTATTGCTTTCAGAAATTCTCTTTTTTTCCCCTTGAGGTAGCAAAACATAGTTGATAGAACATGTAGCCCGTATAAAAGCAGTTTTAACACCTTTTTAAGCTATGCAAATGAAGCCTATGCTTACAATATGTTTAAACATTCAGTCAAGATATAAGTTTTGTAACAGTCAATCATTCCCCCTAATTAATGGTGTCATCATCAGATAATTATTGAGTTTCCAAGGATTGAACATGGAAGTCATAATGCACTCTCATTCTTGCTTTTGACTTTGTTTTCTGCCAAAAAACTTAACACCTTCACCTTGTGTGCCATTGAAGAAAATGTGAGAAGTAAACGTTTCTTTGTCTTATTTTCTTACATGATAAACTAAATAAATACCTGTGAGGAAAAACAAAGTGTAACTCATCCTTAGTTGTAGATGTAGATAGATGTATGTGGCCTAAAATATGTAACTTTGAACAGCTGCGGACCTGTCTGGTTATATTCTAGTTCAGGGAGCCCTTTGCTGAAAAATGTAGTGCAAGTTCAGTTGGAGAGAGTTGGATCTACGAGAAGTTTGATGTAAGGTTCGTGGAGAGTTGTGGGAATTTAAGTATTCTGTTTGATGAGATGAGATTTTAATCTTCCATGAGAGGACTTTCCAGAGCAGCAGCTCTCAGATTCACAGAAGACAGGATTTTAGAAGCTTTATTTGCCCCGTCTGAGAATAAGAAGAATCCACATGGGGTGAAAGATGCTAAAGGAGACTAGAGAGGGCATCAAAGAACTCAGGGAGATTGTACACAGGTACATGAATTTTGTACTGCAACACTGGATCTCCGTCCACACCAGATGAGTGGGGGGGGTAGGGGGTAGGGGGGGGGCTGGATCACATCAAAGCTGCTCTTCATCAGAATAGGATGGTACTGTGCTGCTCATGAATTAACCAAAACCTTCTCCAGAGCTTTTCGTGCACGTGTCAAGGTAGGCAGTTAAATGAAGACCATCTCTGCTTCTGTTTTTCAGGGTGAATCCTGGATTTTCTGTCATAACGTGCAATCGCGAGAATATGAGACATTAAGTGTGTTTTTTTGTTGTTGTTGTTGTTGTTTGTTTTGTTTTTTTTAGTGCAGCTCCTCATGCACTTGGAGTCTCCACGCACAGGAATTACATGGCTGACGTCAGGAATACCTCACTAGCAGAGCGCGGCCCACTGGCGGTGGGCAGGGTGCTGCCGAGGATAAGTGGAGCAATCGCTGAGGAGGACTCAGTCCGACCTTGTCTGGCTCACAGTCCTGCGCATGGATGTGCGTAAAACGCTGCTAAAATAGTTGGCGGCGTTTAAAGCCCCTTAAGGCGCGTACAACTCCGGCCTTCATTCATGTTTTTTTCTTTTTTTCTTTCTTTTCTTTTTTTTTACATTTGCAACACATTCACGTCTATGCACAGGAATAGATCAACACTACTCCAAACCTCTTCCGCATATTGGATTTCTATGCAAAGAGAAGGTCGCCTGTGTCAAGGATTTCGGGAAATGAAGACTGCTGCTGCTGCTTTCATGGACTCTGTATTTTATTTTTACTTTTGAGACGTTTTCTGTGTAGTTTTAATCGAGGGATTTGTCCCAACTCTCGAAGCGTTATCTGCCCATTTCACTGGGATTAGGCTACTCGTTGCACCGCTCGGGCTACATCTGATTTATAACCGAGTTTTCGAACAAGCCTGTGCAGAGCAGTGTACATACAGTGCACACACCATTCGTCGCATAATGCATTTTATTTAGGACACACGCTGTCTGTAGGAAATTAAGCCGGGATGGCGAGCGACAGTAATCGCAATATTGTGGAAAAGTATCTCTGCCACAAACTCTCCAAACGGGGGTACGTGTGGGAATTTGACGGTGTCCGGGATGATGAAGATGCTGCTAATAATGGCTCTATAGTTGCCCCTCTGCCGACTTTGGTCCGCCGGTGCCGTGAAGCCAGCAGCAGCGGGCCTGACAGCGACAGCCCGGCCGACCTCTGCAGGCGGCTCTCGCTGTCCGAGCCGCACGCCGCCATCCACCGGGTCCTGCGCGAGGCTGGGGACGAACTGGAGAGGTTGTACCAGCCGGACTTCACGGAGATGTCGCGGCAGCTGTATCTCACCTCCACCACGGCGCAGAGGAGATTCGCCGAGGTGATAGACGAACTGTTCCGGGACGGAGTGAACTGGGGCCGGATTATCGCTTTCTTCGAGTTCGGGGGCACCGTGTGCGTCGAGTGCGCGGCCAAGGACGAGATGTCATCGCAGGTGGAGAACATCGCGGAGTGGATGACGGAGTATTTAAATGGACCTCTAAACAGCTGGATAAAGGATAACGGGGGATGGGTAGGTCTGATTCCGTGTTTCTGAGCCATTTGCAGTTCGGTGCCACGGTGGCGCAAAAGTCCTCAGTTGCTAAGGTTTTTTTTTTTTTTTTTTTTTTTTTATGAATCGGTGAACCAGATGTTTAGGCTACAGCTGTTTTAAATGGGGGTTTAAACGTGAGGTAAGGATCAACACTGTCGAAAGCACATCTGTAGGTGATCCTTAGTAAAACAGGGGGGAAAAAATCCATCTCTAATGTCACGGCAGCGCGGATGTTCGAGGCGGACGGCCTCACTTCCAGAGCTGCTCCCGATTGGACGTTCACGCTGGCTGTTAAACTCCACTGACCAATCAGAGAGCGTGCTCTGTCACACCTCCCGACGCTGCGACATAAAGCCCGCCCAGTCAAGTGGATGGCCAGTGGCGGCCACGCAGCTGTCACGGAGCACACAGAGTAGATTAGTGTCATCCGGGAGAAAATTAAAGACCACAAAAAGCCTGTGTGAGCGGTGACCGTGCGTCACACCAGAGAGCACGGTATGAAGGGTTTTACCATTTACCTGCTCCTGAAGATTGATGCACCAAAAGTGCTCCAGTGCAGCTGTGATGTGATGCATTAGGTCATGGCTCCAGCAGAAGGGAGGAGGCCAGACACATGTCAGCAAACAGAAAACTATTGACTTAATGTGTTCAGGCCTCTGGGCATGGCTGAGCATGGTTCAGCCATCAGGGCAGTTTTCTGCAAACTATACGTAACCTTCAGGTAGCCTAATGAGGGTATAGACCAAACTCTGCACACTTTCAGAGAGATTTTTTTTATTATTTTTTAACAACAATGCTCCTGCAAACTGTTGTTTCCAGCGAGGAGCATACAGCAGCCTCCTCGAAAGCCATTAAACCAATCTGCCACGAATTAGCCTTTAATCAGCAGAGGTGCTCTTAATGAGAGCATAACATTTGTGCTGCATGGTGATCTTAGCTGGAAGGTATCATATTTGGAGGGGGGGGGCGTCATCAATGATTCATATTGAACATTTCATCTCAAAGGGAAGGACCGTTTAACATTCCCCTTGAGTGTGTGCCTTGCCCCTGGAGGTGGCAGGTTGTGCCACATATCAAAGGCAGCAACAGAGGGAGGGCCCTCCAGGAACACAGAGTGTTAATCTTCAGCCACTGTTTTTTTTTTTTACATGCAGCCCTCTGTGCATCTAGGTTGGAACTCTTTTGTCTGTTTTTTTTTCCAGACCTGTGCCTTGAAGCTGGCTCAGGCCAGCCTGTCGAGATGCCTGCTCGAGGTCTCTGGAGCCTGTGCCCACTGTATAATAATGTAGGTCATCATAGTCTGTGTTTTCCAGCTGGGTGGAGATGACTGTATCTCTGCTGCTCTGCATCCACTGGAAAGTAAAAGCATAGTCTTTTAATCCAAAGGATTATTTAGGATTATTTGAGAGCGTATGTCTCCAGTCAGGGTCAGTTTGGTGAATCTCTGCTTTTAACATTTCATTATTCAATCAATACCACCTTCTCATGATGTTGGCTTAATTTAGGCTCAAAAACCTCTTAAAACATAATACTGTAATTACTCTGAATGTTTTCAGGCTTCAGCCCGTTGGATTCAAACAGGCACAGGTGTTGATTTATATATTAATTTGAATGCCTGTCAGTTGGGGAATTTCCTCAGGTGTGTGTGTTTCAGTTATTTCCTGACCTTTCAATAACCGACACTGCAGGCACAGAGCGTTGTCTGTGCTCTAGACTGGGTTTGTGAAATTCAGCTTCTCCTTTTTTTTTTTTTTACTGACTAGATGGTTAGATTTTGAAATATAATGAAAGTCATTCAGCTTGTGCCAAAGAGTGTGTTTTCTCTTGTTATTCCCAGCAGCCCTCGGACCTATAGAGTTTGTTTTGCACTGGAGAGTTTGGGATGTTTTCAGCTTTGGATGGCAACTAAAAGTTGCTTGACTGTGATCGGACCTCTTACTGCTTTCTGAATTCATATAATCCACATGTTGTTGTCAGATGTTCTAAGTGCTCTCAGGGCTATGACCATGGTATTAGAGGTACTAACATCTCAGTGCCTCTTTATTCATCCATTCCTTTTTTTGTCTGCTTTGGATGGATAATATCTGATTATTGAAATATTTTAACCAGCACTTTAAATGTTCATCCTGCCTTTTAAGTGTACATCTACATGAATACCCACAGTTTCTAAAGTCACTGAGGACAGGACCACAGTGTCCTCCACAGCCCTTTACAGACCGATGGTCGGACTGGTTGCGTACTGTTGAAATAATGTGGCAACCAATGTGTTTTGTTGTGAAAGCTTTCAGTGGATTGCAATGAAGCAAATGTGCCACATTTCTCTACCCAAGCCTCTCATTGTGGACTCCATGCATTTTGAGGTCACACATTCAAAGTGCATATGGATCACAATTATTTCCTTTGTTTCATCCACCACCTGCCAGGTGGCTGCAAGAACTTGAATCAGAATAAAACAGTCTCAGTCACCGCACCTCTCTGATGAGCCTCTGGCTCTATGAGGGCATAGACTGAAATGAGAGACATTATTTTTCTTACTCGAGTTTACACCAGCTTCCTAACGACGTCAACACGGAACAAACGTGGTTATATGTGCATTTGGACAGGCTGCGTTCAGGTCACTCTCTCTGTCCATTGTGTTATTGTGTGCTCAGAGGTGACTCTTGTGTTTTCCACCACTCTTAAAACAAAGGTGGAGGCCTAATCAACCTATTACTGACATTTTGACATGTGAGAGTGCAGTGGAAACAGCTTTCTATCAGCCACCCTCTGTTTCCTGTTGTTTTTTAGGTGATTTGAGCCCCAAAATAGGAGTGGTCACTAATCATTGTTGAGTCTAGCCCTCACCGGTGAGTCAAGTGTAGTCTTACTTAAACCAAACTATCTAGCAATTAGAAATAACAAAGCACTTACTGTATGTGCAGAAACCCAGCTGAGGGTGAAATTGCGCCCATTCTGCACTGATTACTTCCCACGCTCCAGGACGTGAAACACTGTCCCTTCATTGTCTCTAACACTCAGGTTTTCTCCACCTGTATAAATTCTGCCTTTGTGGTGACAGAAATTGCTCTAATCAGGGGACAGTTGCATTTAGGCTACAGCGTCACCCACACACAGTACACCTGTGTTTATTCACTGGCGCTCGCAGTAAATGCCAAATGATTGTACAAAGTGGCAGGCGGCGTCCGACTTCTGAAATTATATGCTTGACCTCAGACATTTGGCTGGCTGAGGGGGCGGCTTGCAGCGAAATGCCAAAATGTGTTGCAGAGAAAAACAACAGTTTCACAACTGTGAAAGGTTAACCGAGAGCAGCTTCAGATGTGATGTTTTGACAAATTTCTTCTTTGGCGTCCCAGTTATTTTTAGCCACATTCTAGAGATTGGCAATGTCTGTCCGCCGGTTGGTCCACCACTTTGGTCCAGACCGAAGCATCTTAGCAACTAGTGGATGTGAAAGTTTAAACAGGCATTGGTTGTCCCCACAGGATGAATCACATACTGACTTTGGTGATCCAATGACAATTCCTCCAATCTTGATTTTGAGTGAACCATCTCAACAACTACTGGATGTTTCCCATCATATTTGGCACACACATTAACTTTGCCCCCAGGATGCACTGTATCTTTTGTGAACCCTGGCTTTTCATCAGGACCAACTTCATTTTATAGAAAAATATAAACTCAACAATCCTTCCGTCCACCTTAGCTGTGTTAGGCAAACTTAATGCACCAGCATGTTAGCATTGTTATTCTGAGCTTGTAATCACACTGGCATTAGCATTTAGTTCTGTAGACTCTTGCCCTGTTGTTGAGTCTTGTTTTCGTGGAGTAGATAAGAGTAAGATGTGAAATCACCTGTAAACAAGATCGTGTGTCTGAGGAATGCTGCTATCCAGGTGGCCTATTTCTGTGTGTGTGTGTGTGTGAGGGACAGAGAGAGAGAGGGGAGTGGACAACTTAAGTTGGCTTAGGTTTGGGTCCAACCTGTGGGGGATTCCCTGAGCACAATCTGCTCAGCGACGGGTGGGACCTGCATGTTGCTATGGTATTGCGGGCATCTGGCTGCACCCCACTACTCCCTTGCTGAGGCTGAGTGGATCTGGAAGAGCGAGGAAGTCATTAATCTCCATATAGGTGACATGTTGGCGGAGCAGAGGAGGGAGGGGGGGAAAAAAGCAAACAAACTGAATCACAAAGGAAGCACATGCAGCCTCTTGCAGGAGGGCAACAAAAAAAAAATCCAGATGAGATCTCACTTATAGCCAATTTGTGTCTCCTTGATGTAAATTCTTTCTGTTAAACACAAGTCAATACTAGGCACGGCACCATTTAGGAAGTGTTTGAGTGTGAGCTTCCGAAGGCTTTTAACTAAAAGGAAGTCTGTATCGACAGTGAAGGGGATGCTACATCTGAGGAGACATGCTTTTCAGCGTAATGAGCTCCATAAGTCATGATTGATCGAGCTGCAAACCTTCTCTTTTCACACTGCTTGCTGTCACAGGCAGTTGTTTCCTCTCTCCATTGATGAATTTGTGATTGTTTATCAGTCTGGCCTCAAAATTAGAGTGTGGGACAAACTCTGATTTCTCATTCCCATGCAGCAATCAAGACAGAGGAGTAAATGATTACTCATGCAAATAGCATTTTGGGTTTTTCCCTCCCACCCATCGTTTTCAAAACAGGAATATAACGACATAATTTCAATGCTGAAAGAGCAGAAAAGTCTCTAACTAACGGAGACTGAGTTTGGAGATTATGACAACAACGTTACCTCTTGATGTGGACTTGGGGCTCTGTAATGGAGAATCTACACCACAAAGGAGCTTAGTGTGGCGAGGAGCAGCCAAGATTTTCCCCTGCATCGAACCTCCTTTTTGCTGCGCAGGCCTCGGTCACTCACCATCTGCCACTGTGTTTACACCCATCAGCCCAGCAACTGTAATCTCAGGAACGTTTCCTACAGACAGAAGGGAGCTTTGGGCTGTAACTCTCTGAATCAATTGGACATGAATACTTTCTGTCAGGAGGAGCCCAGGAGAGCTCCCCAGTCTCTCTGCTTCCTGGTTCTCTGAGATGCTCAAAAGCACAAAGACTTTTGTTTTCACACATTCAGTCCAGAGCGTGGAATACTTAAAAAAATTTTTTTTTTAAAAAGCACGTTTAACCGTTCATATTGAAGATGGTGCAGTTTGATTGACAATAAAGAGACTACTCAATCATTTCCAGTACTGATATCTGAATCACTTCCTAACTGAAACTTACTGGTTTGGTATCAATAATGACATCATCTGACATTTATCTCACCGTTTAGGCTACTTTAGAAAAAGTCATATCATTTTTATATTTATGTCATTGACATGGCAACCCTTCCTGCAAATTCACTATGGCTAATTTCATACAAAAAAAGGAGTAATTCCTATGATAGAAAGAGCATGGATGGTTTTATGTCATCACCTTAGCATCTTTTACCACATAGAATAACAGACGTAAGCTTTTGTGGCAGCTGGAAACTGTGCCATGAATAATTTAGCTCTTTATTCAAAAATTTGAACCGCAATTCTTTTGTTTTCTGACAATGAGATCGAGTTGATCGTCAACCTGCAGACGGGCTGTCAGTCTTAATTATAGAAACACTACAAAACTAAATTCACCAAAATAAAAGGATTTTTTTTCCTCCCCAGTCTGTTGACTTGAACATAAGGTCAGGCATGCACTTTGAGATCTTCTCAGCTTGACATGACACTCCTTGCTTCTATGTCATGTTTACCATTCCACGCGTGCCGAGCATTTCGTGAATGTGCCAGAAATGTGCACCTTTGCTGTGTGTGGGGAGCACTTGAAGAACTCAGAAGCAGCACCGAAAACACTGTTTTGTTTCGGTTTCGGGAACGCAAGTCTGGTGTTTTGTGATTGCGCTGCCTCTTTCCACGACCTCGCTCCTCCCCAGAGACCCTCCACCCTGTCCTGTGTGCTTATTTCTGGGCCTCCTCGGGAGAGTGGGAGGAATGTCTGCTGGGGAACAGCGACTGTAAATAAATAACGGAGACGACCTGGGTGTTCCTTTCCTGAGTGGGCCGGTGAAGGGTGTGTGCGATTTTTGTTCTTTTGTTGGACAATCGTGTCAGCTGAGTAGGCTTCATTCAGGAACCACTGTAGGCGCTGATGTGTGTGTCTATGTATGTGTGGTTTTTGTTGTTTATTTTGTCTCTTCATGAACACCACTGGAGCCACGTGAGCCAACAGATTGGTATTTGTGATTTCAGCCATATGATTGTGGTTCCTTTTTATTATTTTTGCTCAAATCAGCAGTCACCTCAACCTGCTGTTTTCCTGTTTCACGAGCTTCACATGCCTGAGCTGTTTAAAAGCACCACTACCCCGGCCAGAACACACACTGATGAATAATATATGGTGCAGATAAACTTGGACACTAAATGGATGTCCCCCAAAGGCTATCTGAGATCCAGTCTACAGCCTAACCTCTTCTTTTCCCTTTCTTTTCTTTCTCACCCTCAGTCCCACTCTGTCTGGCTCTCACCCCATCACCATAGATAGAACTCATTTACAAACATACACGTGCCCGGTCCCCTCACAAACAGCTCGCTAATACCCTGAGACCGGGCTTTCAGCATCAGATAACGCTCCAGATCGCTGAAAAATGCAGGGACATGTGAGAGGCCTCTAAATATAGAAGTGTTGCCACCACTGCTCCCGTGTGGTCCTTTAATTGTCATGTTACACATAAATCCCTGCCCAGTTTGCTTCTGCACTCATCGCGACGCTCACACAAACCCACCGCCAATCTGCATGGAAAGCATGTTCTAATGAACCGTTTGAGACGGCAGATAAGAAAGAAAAAAAAACTTTTCCACCTTTCCTGTCATGGTGGGAGCTGGATAATGAGGAGCCTACTGAGACACCAGTTGACTTTGCCACTGGGCACACCCTTGCAAGCGGCACAGTATATCAATATAGTTCAAGGTTAAACGGTTCCTGCAATTGTCTAGTTTCTGTAGATATTTTTGGGACAGAGCCCCAGAAGGGTTTTTAAAGAGATTTCATATGATATTCTCAATTAATTCCCAGAGCAACAATGTCTACAGCTGTTTAAAATGTGGCTGCTTCTGTTGCTAAAATGGTTTTCTTGTTCGCACAGAGTGAGTGGGTTGCATGGTGAGCACCACCTAAACAGTTGTTAAAGGTCAGATGACCCAAATGACGAAAACCAAACACAGCGGTTTGTGAAATTAGTAGCCACGATATTGTTTCTGGGAAGAACCATTGTGGTTGAGTTTTTCAAAGACTTATTTTTTATGCTGATGACAAACATACATTTTTCACAGTTGTGGAACAAGATTCAGGAGAAGAAACTGATGCTATTCTTGCCAACTGCCTATTGGTTGTTTACACATTCAGTCATCTATTAGTTTCTTATTAACTCTACTTTGGTCTCTATTGATTAAAGCAGAAGTAAGCGATCCGGTTGTTTTGGCTAACTTTTTGTCAGCCGATGGAGTTAGCAGCCCCCGCCCTCGTCATGGATCTAATTGGTCCTCGTCCCTACGTCACCACATTCACGCGCATCCCTTGGCTGCACACACAGCCCTTCATGCCGTTCTCTCTCCTCATTGGATAAAGGTTGTAGGATACAAGGAAGTATACAAGAAGTTTTCTCCTCGGCTTACAGCAGAGCAGAGTGAGTGACAGACCCGTGTTTCGGACCAAACACTCTTATGTACGTAAGTGATTGCTGTCGGAAGATATAACTATTTAAGACTATTTAACACAAACATTCCGCTTACTTCTGCTTTAAATCTCCTTTGTAATATTGAATATAGCTGCCTGACGCAGCTAAACATGATAAAAATGACAAAATGAAACCAAGGAAAGATGCAAAATTGTTAAGTTTCAGGTTATGAAACCAAAATAATTATGTTAAGATGCTAAAATACTCTGTATAGCTGAGAGAAACTGCAGCAGTCAGGTGTTAATTCTTTATTTCCGTCACTACAGGCGACACCTCTAATTTTACACAGCTATCCAATCAGCTGCTATGAAAAGATTTGTAACAGCGGAAGTTCAAATACATTCCAAAAATGAAATGATGTGCATGGCAAGGCACCAACGACACATGTGGAAAATATCTTTTTGTGATTTGGATGAACTGACCCTTTAAGGTGTGTAAAGTTTATATATACACACAGAGAGGCATGCAAACACTAAAGCGGATGTGCTGGTGCAAATCAATTATTTGCTGTCCACAAAATGGCTGTGTACACACTCTCTCATATGCATACACACACATACTGTGGCACATCAGTGTGCACACACAGAAGTGGATGTGGTACTGTGAATCAATAATGCTGTGTTGTCACAGGGTGACATGTGAGCCATGGCAGGGAGCAGATGGCCCCGGGGTGCCTAGCTTCCTGTTAGTGGTGCCATTCAGCTTTGTACACACACACACACACACACACACACACACACACACACACACCACACCACCACCATGTCCGGTGGGATTTCCCAATGCAACTAGCCACGGCACTGGCCATTAACAAACAGCATGCCATTATTGGCTCCTCTCTAAAATGCTGAGTACATGTCCTCCCAAAAAATGACAACAGCCAGATAATGGTAAATAGATTTCTCTGCCTCGTCCATGGAGGTCTGAAGTAAATAGTTCTCTGCACCCCCTCCCCAATGTGATTTTTGGCAGCCCAGCAAATAGCTTTCAGGAAATCTGATCTGTTTCAGTCGACGCTGAGTGAGGTCAGGCATCGCTCAGATATCACTTTGACTATGTTGTATTGATTGAGCATTTCCGACGGGTTTGTGTTGGTATCTCTGAGCAAAGACTCAATTAACGCAGTGAACCAGTGACTGTTCGTGTCAGATTGTGTATGCAGGTGATTTATTGGGATTGACTTGAAAACCGTCTCTGTGGAAAGACCTTGGCGAGATGTTTTAGCACTTTTATGCTGACGGCTTTCAGCTCATGTGTGTGTGTGTGTGTGTGTGTGTGTGTGTGTGTATGTACAACCGGAAGCTCTCACCCCTGGCAAAGCTCACACAGCACCACCCTGCTGGCAGTCACCTTTGATGGCGACTGATTGGGTTTGAAGTGCAGAAAAAGTAATACGCCCCAAACGTTTGGAAGATAAAAGCTTTGCCAGGGGAACAAGTGCTGCTGCTGCTGCTGTGTACTGTTACCACCACCACCCTCCAACAAACCTACAACCACACTCTGTCAGCATGCTGCAATGAGGCCATATTGTCACTGTCACTGATAACCCCTGCTGTTCTCAGAGGACCACCACTGCCTAACAGGAATACTCTGCCAGCAGGGGTACACCCAGGATTGTCGCAGTGTAATATTGCATCAATTTCACTCTAGAGCCAACTCTGAAGGAGCTGCCTTTAATTGGTTGCTGGGCTGTCATTACAACTCAAATAATAACAGATACTTCAAAGAAAACGGGGAGAATTGAAAACAGGAGAACTGAAAGTGATTCCTTTTCTTCTTCTATATTTTGTTTAGCATATTTTTTTTCTTTTGACAACGTTGTGATTTGTGTCTGTGTATGTTCTAAGGATGCATCATCTTGTGACTTATGTCGGGGAAAATTTTTTATGATGCCTGGATTCAGTTATGTCAGGCGCCGTCATGCTTTATAAGCGTTAACTCTGTGACACGTCTAGACAAGGCTCGTGTCGGCAAATCTAACCACCAGTAGTTTAATCAACTCTGCAAATTGACCTATAAAGTGCTTCATTTATCTTTCACATTTTACGGCTTCTTGTGGTGGTGCAGAAGCTGTAAAAAAAAAATGAAGACAGAGGCCAATAAGTAGGCTACAGTATGTATTTTTTTTCTCCATTTAATCAACAGAATTTCAGCAGCATACCATTGTGAAAACGACCTTCGATTGTCACTGTGCCAAATTATCTGCCAGCTGGGTGAGTTCATTTTCTGATACCACCCAGTCTATCAGGACAGGCACTCAGACTCCTTGACCTTCAGGATTTCCAGATTTGAATTAATGGGAGCCCACGGCCCTGTTCTCCAGGGGTTAAAGAATATTCCTGGATGAAATGGCTGGACTTCACAAGGTGTCTTTGATCAGGAGGTGAGACTAAAAGGGTTGTAGCGTAGGAGGAGAGGTGGACGGGTAAGCAGGGAGAGGAGGTTTATAAAGCTATAAACAGACGGTCCAGTCCCTGTTGCTGCCACATGTGCTGCAACCAGGTGGAGACTGACAAAGTAATTGCTTGTGAGGAAAAAAATAGTATGGACGGTTGGCAAAGTAGGATCAGACCACCAGGGTTGAAAGACCAAAGCGAAAATGGAGCCAGTAGAGCAAATGGGTTTGATTTAATTGGAGTTCTTGCTGTTTAGTAGAATGGGGATAGATTAGCTCACTGCACAGAAATTTATAGAGCAAACTTGGTTAAAGTGGACTGTTGAAGTCATCTGACTCAACAATCATCTGATTCTCAGCTGATCCATCTGCTGACGAGAGAGCAGAGGAATGCACTCGTGAAACATCTGCACAGACATGAAATGGCACAACATAAAAATACGAAAACAAAGAGCATTTGCGACACAGATTCAGAAGTATACATTTTTTCCGGTGTGCTGAAAAGTCACCTTCAGCGTGCACCAACATCACGTCTGCTCAGCTCACAACAGGCAGTCACTGGGTACAACTAATGACATTTTCCATGGATTATCCCACAGAGAAAATGCCCCCAAAAAAACCTTCTATTATTAAACTGACATGAGCCTTATTAGCTTTCCGCACATTTTCACACCAGACCTTCAGTGTCACAATAGGCAACTTATTATCATTCATCATGTAGCTAGGCTGTGCTTGTTTCCCTTTACTCCATGTGTACAGACAGACAGGGAAGGTCACACAGCTCTGAGTGAGCCAACCTGCCACAGATAGTTCAAACAATCGGCCTTTTTTTTTTAAAATAGCTCAAAATAGTTGTCTCCAAGGTCCCTCAGAGTCACATTGAACCCCGTCCAAAGGCAAGATAAAGGACATGGGATAAGTAAAGCCCACCCCAGCTCTTTGCTGCTCCGTTAGGCTTTAATTACATTCATCTATTTCAAAAAAGGGTTTATCTGAAGTTATTTCATTACGTAATACAATTGTGTGTTGCAGCTTATTCCTTGCTGTTGACTTGGCTATCTCAAGGTTCATTCCTTCTCATATCAGGCCTCTTGGGCACACACAGTGCCGTTGTTTGTTTCCACACATCAATGCATTCCTCTCATTCCTTTCCCCCAGGCCTGGATGAAAATCAGCTGGTTGCCTGAGAGAGGTAATTGAACTTTTCCCTAGTAGCCTGAACAAGGAGGAGGAGGAGGAGGAGGAGGAGGAGGAATGGGAGTGGGGGTTCATTCTGAGAGTATCTTTATTAGAGCTGAAAATCAGAGAGAATACAAGAACATCTAGGCTGTGGGTATCTGCTCAGACTTTTCAGTCGGAAGTTGAGTTGTGTAAGAATAACCCCCACCCCTCCCCCCCGCGCGTTTCTAAATGACCTCATGCTCCAAGCAGGATAGAGAAGTTTTGTCACGCATTTCACAATTTCAGCCCTCAGTCTATGGTGAAGCTTCCTTCCTTCCCACATTGAGTTTTGCTTTGTCCTACCACATGATAGGCTACCTTCTGTTTTCCAATCCCCTGATGCAAGTATGACAGTAGCAAACAACTTTTTATACCATTTTCCAAAGTAACAGTAGGCTACCAGTGCATCACTTTAAACAAGTAAAAAAAGTTCTGCATTCAAAACTTTAAAAGAGGTTTTTGCAATGCTACCATAGCAGCGTTAGCGTTTGCTGCTGTTTACTCTCCAGTTGTGAAAAATGTTACAAGACCAGAATCAAACTTTATTCCTCTACTCGTCAAGCAGTGGAAAATCAATCCTCTTGTTTTGTTTCTTTTACTGTTTTCTTCTACTGAGGTTAGCAGATGGTTAGCTTTTGGCATTACAGGCTTTTATGCTAACATTAGCTAGAGCAACAGCAAAACTAGAAATATATTTTTTATGGCCCCTTTAAAGTGACACAAGATGAATTTGAGGTCATGAAATGATTAATGGGAGAAGAAAGACAAAAACACATAGTTTTGCCAAACTTTTTTTTTCGTACCTGAAATGTTTTTTTTTAATGAAAGCATCTGAGAAACCCAAGGGAGACAATGTTGTGCAATAGACGACAAGGGGCTCCAACATGGATGAGATGTCACAATCATAGGCCACATCCCTCTGAGGCTGCATTTGAAGACTATGTTGTCTCATTTCAATGGCTCCTTAAAATGTAGCCATCTTTTCGTGACCTTCGAAGTGGATCCTCCATGGCCCAACCTGCCCCAAGGTTCATTGTGCACTGGTAATGAAAGTAGCCTAAACAACATGGACAGAGAGCCACTTGCACTCGTGGCTCTGTGTTGTGTTTCAACTAACGGTAGCCTATAACTAATAACACCAAGGGGCCTTTAAAACCTTTTTGTGTTTTCATGAAAAGAAATTGGCTATGTGTTGTCAAGGTTGCTAGGCGACATGCACCATGCTTTGCAAGGCAATGGTAACAGTAGCCACAGCTACAGTCATGGATGCGTCGCCTATTTAGATTGCGTCCTTTGACCCCTGAATTGGAGCACATATCAGTTATTTGGATATGATTTAAGGTTAAGCTTAAGCTGAAAAGTAGCTGTCAGATAAATGTGGTAGTAATAAATACATAAAAAATACCCTACAGTATTTTCCCTCTGAAATGTAGTAGACTTGAAGAATAACTGTTTGGTACTTGAGTAAATGTACATAGTTACTTTCCTCCACTGGCAGCAGATGCCTTCACTGTGACTGTGGAAAATTTCCAGTTTGCTCCGGCTCCACTTCTCCCCACTTCAAAGGTGTGCACCAGGGAGCTGCACCTCAAACAGATGATTGTTTTCTCTGACATTATCGGACATCTGAGATCCTCGATCTGTTCGGCTCCGCTCGCAGCATGTCCTGTCGCAGACTGTGGCCTATCTCATTTACATGGGTACACGGAGAACACAGCTTAACCTGAAACCTGGCCCCATGTAAACCGCTCCGGTATCGTGTTGTTGCCAAAACTGACAAGCTTTCATTTATCAGCCGCCTTTACAAGACGTCTCCTGTGTGAAAGAGGAGACTACGAGAGGCACTGGGCGTCTATAGCTTTGATGTCTTAATACTTTCTCCTCCACTGGCATGTTTAATTCTCTATTAGATGATATTATACTCCACTTGTTTGGCAGTGCTTTCTAAATTACAGGGGGTGACTTTGGGTTTTCATCAAAGGCAAGATCACAACATTGCTGCCTTTTGTGAACACAAAACTTGCTCCTTTGTTAAAGTTTACTTTTTCGTAGACTTGGGGCTAAGATTTAGGAGTCAGTTAATGGTTCAAAACAAATACAAATCTCTTAGTTACAGTGTCTAACCAACTGTAGCTCTCCCTTGCTGCCCTCCCTCCCTTTCTCCACGGTATTAGTATGACTACATGTTTGGCTTGCTTCTAGTCTTTCCCTAGTTACCCACAGAGAGCCTGTGATTTAACCATACTTGGCTCTACCACAGAGAGGCCATAGTCTCAAACTAGACGGTGATGTCATCCCCACAGCATCTGGCACAGGAAGTGACTTAACACTAACTGAACAGTTGAGGTCTTTTACAAAGACTTGGCTAATCACTGATCTGATGAAAAGCCCCCTTTTTGAACATCAGGATTGCGTAATCTGTGTTGCTTGAAAGGAAAAAAAGATGCACACAAAACCACAAAAAGCTGAATGCATCATTTCAAGAGAATCCCAAAGCAAATGACTTCATTTTCTGGTGTGAGTTCAGAACAATCAGCCACCACATGTGCTTCACATCGACTATGCTGCAGATGGTGTTCCCACACATCCCAGTCATTACTCCATTTACAGTAGTCATTTTTGGCTCAGACCAGTCAGTCTATTATCAGCTCCACTGCAGCTGAGATGGTAGTTGTGTGGTCTCAAGTTCTTAAGGGGTCAGTGGATGTGACTGTTAAGGCTTGAGGCAGCGTGCCGCCCCTGTCGCAGGAAATGAACGACTCCCAAGGGCCTGCGCTTGTCACAAGAGAAGCAACAGGCCGCTTGGGAATCTACTGGTTCCCACGGTCTCTATCAGAGGTTTTTATCTGAACCAATCCAGCAGAGCAGTTCAGCAGCAACAGCTCTCATGCGCTCTCACCAAAAATAAATGGTGCTTCAGTTCCTCTATGCATCAATCGAAAGCCGATTTAAAGCTGATAAACCTGTTTGAAATGTGAAAGTTTCACCAAAGGTGTCTAATCATTAACCAGAACTGTAGAGAGGAAATGTGGCCTTTCTTTTAAAATATGCAGAGTGCTGCTGCATGTTTTAAATGCCACAGATACTATTTTCCCCTACCAAGTTGCTCTTTGTACCCTCGCATTCCTGTGTGCAAAATTTGAACAAAACCACCCAGGATTGAGAGTTACACGCAATTATCTCAGCAAAAGAACCGCAGCTTCCTGGCGTTCACACACTGCTCACAAGGATTTTTCAAGCCACAGAACACGTCAGCGGAGCAGCAGATGTAGCGCACGTGGCTTCCTTGGAGAGAACACCGAGTTATTAGACACCAAAGTGGCAGACATCCTGTCTTTTCTTGAAAGCCACTCATGCCAGGTCTAATGCACTCCAAACACACCACCAGCCTCCACACGTGGGATGATGACTCAGCGGCCCCTTCACCATTCTCCTCTCTTGCCCGTTCGCGTCATCAGTGGCCTTTTAAAATCTGGCCATGCAGAGATGAGATGTGTTTTATTAGATCGGGCAGCCCTGAACCAGGAGCAGAGACGAAGCCTTTTGGTATTTATAGCAGCAGAGCAGTCGTGCCACTTTTGTCCGGATCGACTCTGTTACTTCCTCCTCTGCTGGGGGCCGGATGAGCTCAGGGCAGACATCCTCTGATGAGGCAGACATCCCCTTTTAGCTGCATTGTATCTATTTGAGGAAGCCATTGTGGCAAGTTTTGGCAATTGCAAAGGGTTTTGGATCAATTGTTAACGTTGAAATACATTTCAAGGTCAAAATCACAGGGCTGGATTGTTTTAAAGAAGAAAAGAAACATATTGTGTGAGCTGCAGAGGTTGTTTGATTTATTGTGAGAGAAAAGGATCATCTCTCTGTGGCTTTCCCCTCTGCTTTGATGTTGCTTCGCTCTGCATGCAGAAGTGACTGATTGTAAATGATACAGTCTGAGCTTCAGGAAGGTGTGCAGTGCAGAGGTGCCAATAAACCAGGAGTGCAGAGGGGGGAGAGAAGGTGACAGGAGAGCAAACACACTCCACATCCATGCACTCACCCTCGCTTCTCTAAGCCTTGCAAGGTCGCACAGTCCTTCATTTCATGTGGGATCAAAGCTGTTCAATAAAAATCAGTGGGCTCAGCAAGAATAAATATCGTATAACTGCTCAGTCAAGGTTAGGTGAGTAGAGCAGGCATGTTTGTGCGTTGAAAATCTATCTGTCCCACCCAAAGAAGACAAGATACCTCTGCACAAATTGGATAGTTTAACTCCAGTGGTTCTCCTCCCCCTCCTGCCGCCTCCTTGGTGGGATAAAAACCAAGTTTACTGAAGCGTAATTCATCTCCTAAGAAACCAAAGTCTCATGTGTAAAGTTACAGTCCTCATTTATCTGGCGGTTCAGACAATGAATAATGGAGACAATAAAAAAAAAAATTGCAGACTGTCATGAGGAGTGTGGGTGATTTACTGGCGATCACATTTCATGTTCCAGTGGAGCAGGCTCACTCTCATGGGAGAGCGTGCTGTTTTGTAAACACACAAATGCTGCTGCTGCTGACGCACATTTGAATATTTATGAGCCTTTAGGGTAGCATCCAACGTCAAAACTGTTTCTGGCTTTACACTCAAGTCCAGTGTAATGACTGTTGTAGTGTGAAACCTGAGTCTACAATGAAATTCTAGTTTTTTTTTAAAAAGGGTTCGTTTTTCCTTTGTTTCATGTCAGCACTCTGCTTTTGATCTCTTTTTATCAGACGACTGATATTACTCTGTCGTTACCATATTGTCTGGCCATTTAAAACACTCTTACTTCCCTTATGGGGAATATTTAAAAGGCCCGACATGTTAAAAGAGTGTAGACTGTCAGGCTACAGAGGTTAAAACACCTTTTGTACGTCGTTCCCCGACTATTTCATACTGAAATAATATCCAGAATAAACCGATGCCATTGCATCAGATGAAAATGTCTGTCAGACAGACATGGTTTTAATTGTAATTGTTCACGTCTCTCATGAGATTTTCAGGTGTGTTTTAATGTGTGTGTGCTAATTTAAAGATGCATCATGAAATTAATTATCATCCAGTCAATTAGAGCTGCATTTAATAATTATTTTCATATAGATTTATCTGCCTATCTCAATTAACATGTGAATTGTTTGGTCTATACCAGTTTGGTTTGGTGGACATTTTTTGGATTATTTTGGTGTTTCAAGAAATATAGTTTTATTGTTTGCTTTCTAATCATTATGTTGAATCATGTTCATTTATTGCATGAATTAAATATAATTAGTAAAGAGGAAAAATGGCCGTTCTTTGTTATTTGTTCCATTATGTGCTGCTCCACTTCTCAGCCAGGAACAGTAACACCCTGGAGTCTAGTTTCACATACAAACATACAGGAAATTTATAACAACATGAAATATGTTGAGACCAAGAGTTAGCTTCGGAGGTGCTGGTTAAATGTGTAGTGGTATTGGTTTGGAATGTTGAACCAACACAAAATCGTTGGTGAATGATTTTCGTTGATCAACTAATCAATTAAAATTGAGCTCTAAATCTATGTTGAAGATCAAGGATGTCACTCAGACATTTAATCTAATATTATTGCTTTGCTAGTCCCATCCATTAAAGTTTGTGTATTGATTGAGAGTGTTATCCAGATTTTCACAGCGTCCCCTCCCCCAGCTGTCATCACTTGGCTGTGATGCCGTTGTTTCCAAGTATTGCAGTATTGTCACAGAGTAGTGAAGGGCTCAGTGTCCTCAGCTCCAAGCTGTTTGCTGGTGCTGACACAGGGGGATTCACTGGGTAATGAGTATTGAAACAAACCCCTCCGTCATCTCTTTTTTTTTTTCCTCCGGGGCGGTCGATGGATGACACCTCAGAGACTTGATCCAACGTGACCTTGCTGCCAGACAAGAGCTCGCTGTCCTGTCACCTATTGTGTCTGGAGAGAGCTGCAGTTGTACTACATTTTTGCGTTAGCATTTACACATAAAATAATAATATGCACACATGAAAGAGCGATATAAGTGTATATTTTGATCAAAACATATCAATTACAAGGACATTATTGCCCTTCTTGCATTTTTTAAAATCTCCCATTGCTTCCCCGTGGCTCCTGAAATAGGAGTTTTTTGTTTGACTCTAATTAGCTGCGGAGAAGTCTGCAAGAGGCTCATTAGAAAATCAAAGAGCAGCAGCGTATGCAATATTATAAGTATGCTACTATGTGAATGCTTAGGAATTTAACAGAGCGTGGGGAGAGGCCCAGTTCAGAGGTGAATATAGCAGCGAAGCCACAACAGGCACTTTAATTACAAGTTGAACTTTAACCCACATCCCTTTCTCTCGGCCTCAGTCTGCCCGCAATTACCCACAGAAACGTCCCAAACCAGAGATGACTGCCTAATCATTTTTCTGTTTTGGCAGAGCGCTACTTGGGGTTTGAACGGAGCTAGCCAAGTGCACAAGATGACTCATTATCTTCCACACAAGCCAAAGGATGTTTCCAAGTAGCGAGGGGGGATGCCCCGAAGGAATTGGTAAATGTTTGGTATTTCCTGTTGCCTTTAAGATAGTGTTAGTCCATCCGAGGACGACAACAGTGCAAAATGTCTTTGTGTCCACGAGAAAGGCACCGAGCAAAACCCAGAGGTGTAAATGATGTGAAAAACAAATCTTAGAGGTCGAGGACAGGCTCTGTCCTGCTGGTGGGAAAAGCAAATCATGTGTGAAGCTTCCAGTCTGGGTAACCATGACACTCAGGGAGCCAGTTGCCACCCCATGGCTGAGTACGGGAACCTCTCAACTCCTCGCTCCTTTACGCTGTATGCGCCTCTCCCAGGGATTCATTGTGTGCAGTAGAAACAGAGGCTAGTGTGTAAACCAGGCTAGGCATTTTCCCATTGGATTCATTGCTTCTGTAGGCCGGCTGTGACCTTTTAAAAGCCATTGATCCAAAAAAAAAAAAAAGGAATACTGTAGAGAACTGCAGCCCGGACTTTATTTCCCAGATGCACACCTGCTGCTGACGGCAGATGGTTTGCTGCAGGGCAAAGATGAGTTTTTGAGGATTATAGAGTCTTTTGTTGATGTGATGAATGCAGATGTTTTGTCCTTTACTGTCTCGGTCATCCCTATGTGTCCTCCTCTGCCAACTGCTCATTATTATTTTCTTCAAAGGCTCAGATTTTCATAATGACAGTCAATACAGAGAGAGAAAGAGGGAGACAGGAGAGACAGGAAGGAGTGGAAAAAATAGAAAGTGCCAAGGTTTGTTTTTCACACTGCTCACATGATTGTGGCAGCTCTGCTTGCTAACGTGTGAGTGAAAAAAGTTTCAGGAGCTGAAATGGAGCATGCCTCAGTCTCATGATATCCACCTGACACCCCTCCTCCTCCCTCCCTCCCTCCCTCCCTCCCTCTATCTCCGCTTCCCAGCTCTCCCCTGAGTCACTGTGGAGTTATTACCGTCCGTGTCCTTCTGGGATTCTTTCAAACATCCATCACCGCTCTTACGAACCTCTTACTGTAATTGGTCTGCTTTTGTTTCAGACTTAAATAGATGATAATCTATGCTGACTGTCTGGGACATATCGAGGACATGCATCATGAGTTTGCCATTTTGTCGAGCCGGGCCAGTGGTCACTCGCATAGTCACATGCACTTGATGCTGGACCCAGTGGCTGGTTTGTGTTGTTGCCTCAGCAAACTGTTATTTTCCAGAAGTAGGTGGAAAAAAAAGGGGATGAGGGCAGTGTTTTTGCCAAACAACACGTTCACCTCAGCTGGAGATCTGCCTGAAGAGGCTGTTCTCTAATAGGTACCTGAATGCTGGAGAGGAGGTGGGGAGGGGGCACTGTCATCAGTGAAAGACAGGGCTTGTACAGACTTCAATATAGCAGTGTTGGTCAGTCAACTTCTTTAGCCCAGACTGAAATATCTCACAATTTGTTGGATGGACTTTTGTTAATAAAGTCATGGTTCAATAAATCTTACTGATTTTCTTCATGAGGTTCACATGGTTTTGAGTGGAATATCTATAAAATGGATAGTTGGGACATTTGTTACTCAAATTCATATCCAACACCATAATTGTTGGCCAATACTTAATCTGCTGTTATTCCTGCCATCTTCAACCTCAACTATACTTTACATCTATTGCCTATTTGAAAATGTCAGCATGCTAACATGATAAAAACCAAGAAGGTAACCATCTGACACCTTATACTTTAATTATACAAAATTATTGCAAGTCCTATTATCATCAACCTCAACTATGTTTACTATAATGTAACCTATATTTAGTGCTAATTTGTAACAGTTGCTATGCTAAAAAAGGATGACAACACCATCCAACACCATAAACACTGTCCAATACTCTAACAATATGAACACATTCCTGCCTAAATAATGTATCTTTATCCTATTTAGTGCTAATTTACAAGTGTAAGCAGGCTAACATGATACAACCAACAACACCATAATCATTGTCCAATAGCAATATGAAGCCATACATAACTACTGATACTCCTATCATCATCAACCTCGACTATAATTTGCATTTAGTGCTAATTTATAAATGTAAGCATGCTAACATGCCAAACTAGGATGGCAAAAATGGTAAACAGTTTTACCTGTCTTGCATCAGCACATTAGCATTGTCACAGCTAGCGCGTGCTGACGTTCACATTTGACTCCTGTGCGCTCTCACATTGCTGCTAGCACGGCGGTATAGACTCAAACTGGTTTTAGCCCTGGATAATTAAAATCGCTCAGCTGCAACAAAGGAAATGCCATGTGGTTAAAGCCATTGCCAGCTGATTTAAGAGTGCAGCGTGTTTTGACACCAGAGAATCTAAACTGGGAAGAAACTGCTGATCCTTCCTCCTCTGTGTCACAGACTGGCCTCCGGCCTCAGGAATGCCACAGGACAGGAAGGGAGGAGAAGGAAACAGGAAATACTTTTGATATCTCATTTTTTTTAAAGTCCTGTGTGGGCTTTTGTTTGATAAAAGGAAACTGTATATTAAAATATGACACTTGTGAAAAAGGATATAATGACCCAGTTTTACTTTGACTGGATCAAGGTCGAGTGAAATGTGCGTATTCCAGTTGGAGCTACACAAAACATAATTACTGAAGGTAAATTGAGTTAAATGAAGACGGATTAAAATAGTATGATAACAGATTCTCATGGGAACTGACACAGTAATGTTGTAGTGAATTAAACTTAACAATTCACCATTGTTCACGCAGATCGGTCAAGTTACAAGTAAAAACACAAAGGATCAAAGGAGCTCATATGTCCAGCTTCAACACACTGCTACTAATGTGGTTAGCTTCACAAGCTGATATTCAATCAGACAGTAGCTATTCCCTTTAAAATACACTGTAGTAGTTTGGTGCAAGATAATGTGTGTGTGTGTGTGTGTGTGTGTGTGTGTGTGTGTGTGTGTGTGTGTGTGTGTGTGTTGGGGGGGGGGCTTAGCACCATGACTTCCTGTCCAGCTGCTCCTGTTGTCACTGCTTATGAGCAGATGTCTGTATTTCCTCGCCTAAGACACACACACACACACACACACACACACACACACACACACACACACACACACACACACAGGACTTTGCGTACACTCACACATTCTCAATTTGTAACAGGCCTCATTTAAAACTCCTGCTAGCAGCAGAAAGCAGAGCCCCCTCTGAGTAACATTAATGTATTTATGCTTCAGTGCTACGGCGTTCGACCACATGCAAAAAGAGAAAAAAAAAATGTTGTTGTGCAGTAGCGAATGGGCTCTTTTGGTGATCCCCATGTTTGCTTAGTGTGTGTTTCTGGGTGTGTTGTGTGTTTGAAGGCCGTCTGAGGTTGTGCGTAGGGGGGTGTGAGAGCTGATGAACAGTAATGGATCTGCTTTCAGCATGGGTGTAATAACACTATTTCCAGCCATGTTTGGTGGCAACTGAAGATATTTACGTCTTAAAGGGTCACTTCACTCTAATTAGATTAAATAAATGGATTCTGATATCCGTTGGTACTGTATCTATCCTACTGCCAAACCAGTAAAAAAGGGATGAGAATCAATATTCCTCTTTGGCCGTAATTCTTCATTACGAGCTACTCATTTGAATTGACATTTTTAAATGTAGGTAAATAAAACCAAAACTATATTGAATGGCTACAAATGAAGGTACAGTATAGTTTGAAGGATGATACTACTGATATTCAATGATTTCATGACACTCCAAAATCAATACCTAATAAATTGATAATGAACAGGTATTTTTTATACAGCAAAGGTGAATGTTATTTCTCCATTGTGTCCCATGACTATTACACATAGACATAGACATAGACATAATGTGTCTGTGCAGTTTATTTTCAGTCTTTCATACCAATAGCTGTAAATACTAAGCACAGAGCCAAATGTATAATAAACTGCAGCTGGAAGTAGTCCACTGTTTATTGTTGTTTGGGCAATGTTTGCTAAAAACTACAGTGACCAGGTGTTTTAGAAAAGTCCATCTTAGAATAATCTATCTATCTAATATATATTGCTTAAATTGAATGTTTTATTTATAGCTACATTTGAACGTTTTTAGCAGCAGTAATAGACATCTCTGCCTGATCTGTGATGTTTTTCTACACCCATCAGATAACCAACCGATGCAAAATACAAATGCAGGTAAACATGCATCTTCCTGAGCCCAATTAACTGTCTGACTTTCTCTTCTTGTCTGTTTCCCAGGATGCCTTTGTGGAGCTGTATGACAGACAGAGGGAGTCGGTCTTCAATTGCTCCTGGCCCTCCATCAAGACGGTCTTTGGCCTGGCTGCACTCGGGGCGGCGAGCCTCACCATCGGAGCGTACCTTACACAGAAGTGAACCAAGCCCTGAGTTCTATCAGCTCGACTTTATCCCTTCAACATCCTCCTCCTTTTCCTCGTGCCTCCTGCCTCTTTTTTTTTTTGTTGTTGCCTTTTTAAAGACGCTCCTGACCCCGCAGAGACAACCTTCAGACTTTTTCCGACTTCTGGCTCTCTTCAAAGCCCTCTCTCAGAAATCTCCCCTCTTCTTCGCCCCTTCGTGTCAAAACAGACACAAATCAAAACAACTGAAAGAACCAGATGCGCAGCCCGTACAGAGCAAAGGACGTCTTGAAAAGAGGCAGCTTAGATGTAATCACTCTAAGCTGACTACATCTGAGGAGAGAGGAAGGATCAGTGGTATGCATCTACCTTTTCTTTCTTTTCTTTTTTTCATTTTATTCTGCCTGCTTCTGTACTAGTTATAGCATGAAAGTTGAGTGTTAGCGTAGACGTTGCATGTGTCAGAGTTCATGCGAGACCTCTAGTTGAAGGCCTTGAAGATGGGGATGCGAGGACGATGATGATCACGGTGATGATGGTGATGATGATGACGATGGATGACGAGGAAGCGGCCGCAGCCACGCCCCTGCTTGTTAGGGTGAAGAACCCCGTTTGAACTGTGTGGACTCCGGTTACCCCCCCTGCAGCCGTCCTTCAAAGGACTTCCTCCACAGAACAGCTGCTCAGAATGTATAATGGAAACAGCCTGCTCCAACCAGCACGGTGTGTGTGCATGCATGCGTGTGTGTGAGAGAGAGTGTGTGTGTGTGTGTGTGTGTGTGTGTGTGTATGCTGCTTTCACTCCACACACAGCAGTGAACTCTGAACACACTGCACCATTATACTTTCCCTGGACTTCGACAGAGGACCGACCAGTGGAAGACTGAGCAGTTTCTGAAAGCTCTTTGATTGCATTTTTCTTTTCTTTTTAATGTTGATTTTAATTTTTTGCAACATGCCAAACCCCAGCAGAGAAAGAAGGTTTTTTTTTTTTTAAGGAGAAAAAAAACACACACAGGAGAAGCATGTTGTTGCAAAAAAAACTGATGGATATAGAAAGAAATGAAAGAGTGGAGTAAAGAGAAGTACATAAAGATTATGTTTTGCATCTTATGCAAACATAAACGGACAAGATTTTAAGACTGTGTTCAAGTGAAGTGATGTAAAGGAGGCCGCACCTCTGCTAAATTATTCCCCCTCAAGACCTAAACCTAGAGCGACCCTTAACAAGCTATCAGTTCTTTTTTTTATCCTCTACCTCTGTTGCAGTTTTCCTACTCTTCACTCACTCAGTTGACCCGTCAACATGTGTCCCCCCAGCTGCTGAGGCCACCATAAGGCCAGAATCCACTCGGACAAAGACTCATGTGGACATAGACCAGGAAAGCCTGGGTTCAGCCCACAGACGACGGACGAGTGGAAAACCACTGCAGCAGGGCTTCACTGTAGCACTAGAGCCAGTGTGTCCCATGTGCTGGAACCTGAGATGTCCCCTCTCTCCAGTCTGCAAATGCATCCAGTCATTGATCTGTTCCTTTCAACCTCTTTTTTAAAATTTTTTATTGATGTCCGTCTTGTGTTACAGTCTGATTTTTGGAAAAGGATCACACAGGCTCCACTTTTTCTTTTTTTTTGTATACTGTATTTTGCAAGTTGGTTATGGAACAGTGATTTTTTCCCCTCTGTTATGAAAAAAATCTTCACCTTCTTTGTTGCATGGATGAAAGATACTGTCTTCACACAATAGATATTACGTGTAACCATATTTATGAACAGGTTAGAAGATAACAAATAACAAAGAAGTTCCATTTTGTATTTATTAAGAGGTACCAGATCAGATTTTTTAACAGTACTTTGATGAAAATTCAGTTGTCTCCACTTTTTTTTTCTGTTCTATGGAATCACACTGTAACTATATTATTTCCTGGCTGCTATTATAACAACAAAAATCTTTAAAAAGTGAATTTCTGTATTGTATTAATATCGGCTTAAGGCTGCTATGCTGTTGATTTTTAACTTTTTCTTACAGCTTAAACTGCCACAAATTAACAGTATAGTTGTAGAGAGCTGGAAACCAAAGTTAACGTGAATTAATCTTTAATTTAAAAAAAAAAGAAAAAGAAAAGAAAAAAAAAGAAAACACAACAGTAGCTTAATGAGAATACACGTTGCTTCACTTCACTGAGTCTGTTCAGTGAGGTCTTGTGATCTCTCCCTGTGGAGGGTTTTGTCTAGTGTTACTGTACTATATCATCTTAACTTGTCAACTTTGTGCTCCAATGAACTCAGTGCTTCTCTGTAAGAAATGTTGACCTGCCAGACCTGAATCTTGTCTCAGTCTTCACTAAAAAAAAAAAAAAAGAAAAAAAAGAAAAAGAAAAGAAAAGAAACAAAGCACACCATTGTCATTACAACAGCTCATGGTGTGATGTGTATGTGAGGGAGGAACGGAGGGAGATTCATGAGCAGGAATAGGAACAGTTTAACAGCAATATACTGTAATTTTTATATTCTCTGTGCATTATATGAATGTAGGCACTATGGTTGCTGTACTGTTTTATGTCTATAATCGCAACAAAAAAAAAACCCTGTAGCACTTCAAAAAAAAGAAAAAAGAAAAAAAGTGAATTGTGTTTCTGTTGTTTACTGCAATATCCACAATAAGCTAGTGGGATCATATTGTTCCTAATAAACCAGATTTCTCAAGCAGCTGCAGCTGAAGTTCACGTTGCGTCTGCTTTCCTTAATCAATTCTCAGTTTCATCTCTGTGCGTGTCAGCAGGACAGAAAGAGAATAAGAGATGCCTAGGTGGTGAGCAGTGCATCAACAGAGCTCTTTTGATTGTCTCTTATCTATCCACAGCTATGAACTGTAAATGTAAGCCCTGCCTGTGTCAACGTGACAGTCTCCTTGCGAAGGACTGTGCAGAAGCAGCAGCCGCGCCCCATCAGACATCAAAGCTGTCCCCAAACACTGCACTTGTCAGCCTCCCTCTTCTGCTCCACACGCTGCTAAACACGAGTGCAAAACCCCAAATGCCCCGCGGCCAGGTTTTTTTTTTTTTTTTTTTTTTTAATATACACCCCCTGCCTCTGTTCTGATCACACTTGTCTTCAAAGGCTACGGCGCTCTCCCCGCTCAGTGGAATTTGTGAAAAGCATGATGTAGTAAAACTAATGTTGAAAGAGTTGAGTGGGTGCGAGAAAATGAGGGGAGAGGAGTGAAAGAGAAGTGGTGGTGTGTGTATATGTGTGTGTATGTGTGTGTGTGTGTGTGGATATATCCCTGAGGAGACCAATAGCGGAGGGAAGTTCATTTGGGCTGGAGCCCCACGCAATCCCTCCTCTCTCTCTCCCCCACTCGCCATGCATATAAAATGCATGACACGGTCTGAAGAGGAATTTTAAATCAAGCCCTAGACTTTCAAAAGAGAGTCCAGTGTGTGTGTGTGTGTGTGTATGCGTGTGTGTGAAGAAAGGGAGAAAGATGGGCAGTGAGAAGAGGAGGGGAGGTTAGAGACGCCCTCCTGCCTTTTCTGCTTTAGGGCTACAAGGTGTAGGAGAGGCTTTCCCAGTGCAGGGCATCACAGGGGAGATTGGGAGATCATAGCAGATTGTCTGGAGTAAATCTGGTCCAGTTTTAGCCCTCATTTAGAAATCCATCAGATCCAGGCATGGTGTATCTGCCTCTGCCTCATTTAGAGAAAACCTCTGGATTTAAAAACTTCCTGCTGAAATCAGGCAATTTCCTTGAAAGTAGTTTTAAAAAAAAAATTACTTGGAAATCATTCATCTGTTATTAGAATGTAAATATTGAATGAGGAGGAGCTTTTTACTTATTACAGCTGCAGAAACTGATTTTGGTTGAAACCTCAAATTGCCTGAACTGTGTACTACAGTGTCACCTTGTGGTTACTAGACACACACACACATACACTCCCTCCCAAATAATCCAGCAACTGAGACACCAGGCAACCAGAGTCTTCTTCAGCTACAGGAACGTGTGTGTATGTGTGTGGTGGATGAACGATCAGCGGATGGCTGCCACTCGAGCACATGGCTGCCTCCCCCCTCTCTAAGATTTCCTCAGGGCAGGATGCTGTGAGGAGAAAAAGGCTCCAGGGCTGAAAGCTCAACAGCTCACAGCTTTGGTTGAGGGCTGCTCAGCCATCTGTGGTTGGTCAAACCCTCAGTCCAAAAAAATAATAAAATAAAATAAAATAAAAAACGTGGTGAAGAGCAGGCAGAGAGAGTTTGAGGTGCAACTACTGACAAACCCGGTCTGTGATCAAGTGATCAGCATCAAACCTAAAGTGGCTGATTTAAAAAGCTTTAAGGAAAACTGATACTACTGGATTTCCCTGATATATAGCAACATACGGTAACAACAATTAAAATAAAACTATTGTAACACTGTAACTGAACATTTGTATGTGTTGAAATAGACTGGGTCACAATTACTCGGTTACACAGTGTTTAACTTATTTAAGACTTATTCTAGCACTACATATCATTCTAAATATTTAAGGCAATCAGTATTACTGATTTGTCTGATGATTACTTTCATTCATTCTTTGTTTAGACAAGCACATTTCTAAACCCAAACATCTCAAAGTCATAACACATGGGTGCAACTGATGATCAAACAGGGTTTTGTTGACTTTGTTACAAACAAATCATTTTTCTGTAGCTCAGCTAATTGAGACATTGCTTCACTTTGCCAAACTTGGCTAAGGAGTGAGAACAAAGGGCAACAAGGGTCTTAGATGTAATAAGTGAATGACTTTGTAAAACACAATTAATTTTACATTAAGAAAAAATAACCTTTATGGCTATATTGGTACATGGTTACAATTTGGTGTGAGGTGACCTGAATCAGTTGTTTCAACACCATGTGGTGTTACTGAGGGTATGACAATGAGGTAATAAATGAACATTCACATCAAAGTGAATATACTATAAACATTTATCCCACATATTACATGACAGTGCACAGTGAAGAACCAGTATAAACACAGCTTTAAAGTACATTCAGTGTCCATTTATTTTTCTGCAGCCAGAAAAATAGAAAAAGTAAAACAAAGAACATTCATACTGCTGAAGTGTAGTTTCTCATGCTTGCACATTTACAGTACATGTTGATCTGTTACAAAGTTTCTTTGAACTGGACATATTGCCACAAGATATTTACAAAAATAACAATAAAACTGCAGTCTCTTTAAACATGTTTGACACATTCATAAAAATAAAGCTTTCTGTGACACGTTTCCCGAAAAAACGATCCTATTTACAGTCGAAGATGGAGATGAGTCCTGTCGAGCTACAGCTGAGATAACCGAGTTGGTTTGCATCATTGTGTCTGTATCATCTGAAGCAACAAAACTCTGGAAAATAAATGTAAAACAAAAAAAAAAGAATGTTTTTTTTAAACATCTAAAAAGACATTCTCCATCTTGCATCTTTAAGTCACGACAATGACTCTTAATCACTACTGATGTAAAATGAATGAGACGTCCTCACTCATGGTTCTTGGCTGAGAGAATCCTTATTAATACACATTGTTATATTTGCCTCTGACCACTGCATGTTGCGTCAAAATGACTTCACTGATTTTTCTATTTAGGATTATTTTCCGAGTGAAATCGACTGAATGAAAAATCTGAACATTTCTGACATGGTTTGAATTTAAGTCACAGGAACTGAGACCAAACACAGGAGAATCTCTTTTTTGAACAAGTAGAAGGTGCATTCTGCTCAACCACTACTTTTAATATTACACATCTTCCTGTAACAGTTTCTTTAAAATGACAAAAAGATTTGCACTGATCGATCTCGCAAACAAAAATTCAAAATGAATACAAAATACCAACTGGTGTGGACAGAGCAAACAAAAAGGCACAAATCATGACTGGGCGTTGAGCGCTCCCTATTGGCACCGGCAAAGTGTTAGACATTGGCCACATTGTGGGTGAAGCACAGTTTTGCTACCAAACTATTAAAAGTTGCATCTGTGAATGTTCACCTTTCTACAGCGAATACCTTTCCTACAGGTGACGACATTCAGCATCAACTACTAAAGGTGACAGATCAGCTGATGACAGCAGCTTGATCTGAACGTTTCAACCCAAAACACTGAAGCCCAAATTTTTTGAGAACCTGTCTCGATGTCTCACATTACCCCCTGGTAGTTAACCATAATGCATCTCTGGTATGTGTGTGTGTATTGTGTATATTTATATCTATATCGATATAGATATAGATATAGATAGATAGATATACACAGTATGTATGTGTGTGCATCTGATCAGTGTTCAAACAAACAAACAAAAATAATAATAATCAGAAAACCAATCCTCAGTGCAGGGACTCCACTTCACTCAGCTGTCTAGCTCTTTGGTTTCCAAGCCTCTATAGTGCATCAGTTGCAGGCGTCTCTGGGACCTTCAGACTGGCTCTGCTCAGCCTCACATTCCCCACCGCAACCTCCAAACTTATTCACTCCCATCACGTCTCCACTTCTGCCGATGCTCCCTCCCTTTCACCCAGTCAGGTTCTCCTCCTTAGAGGCATCTGGTGAGGAGGAAACATCACCAGTCAGGACACGTCAGACAGAAATTAACATGTTGTAATATAGGCAGGATCGGTTTTATTTAACCCAAACTTTGTTTAAATGGTTTCATCATTATTAATTATGCACAACACAGTCTCACCAGAGGCTTGGCAAACTTCCCACTCTGCTGTAGGATCTCACTAAAAAAAAACACCATTTAGCATTCAAAACCACAATGAGCTTATTTAGACATTTTTTTTTAGAACCCAGTCTTTCTAGCATCTTTTAATGGCTTAATTTATGTGAGGTTATAACTAGTAAAAATAAAATCAATGAAAGAAGGAGTAGGCATAATTTGCCAGCTTTGTAGATGTTTTTGAAAGCAGGACGCTACGATTAGTCAAGATTTATCATTCTTTTTGAAGCCTTTGACCACTGCTCCATCGGACAGTGTTTAGACCCTGTGAGAAGCTGCAGCAGACTGATTAGCAGCAGACAACTGGAAGCTGTGTTGATACAAAAATATAAATGATGATACAAAAACATTTCAGTGAATCCTGTGGCGAAAAACAGAACATGGAGAGTTGGCGCTCGCCTGCATGTCATGTTTTCTTTACAGCCCTGATGGATTAATCTGAACTCATGGCAAACTCCAATGCTAGAAAATCACTAGAATTATGCAAGCGTCAGTTATTTGCTTTCAAGCGTATCAACACAAAACATTCACATCAAAGAGAAACTTGCTACTGGCGAAACAGAGCAGAAATATTATGCAAAGCCACTGCATAGGACAAGTTTAGTGAAGAGGGTAAATAAATGCCTGACCCCAAAATTTAGAAATGATATTGAGGCCTGCGTCACATTGGCCGAACAACAGGCAGCGAACATTTGACTTGAACTATTAATCAGAATGGACCAGACATAACATGGTGCTTTAAGGAAATATAAGTGTGAAAATAATCAAATATAATGCATCTACTGGCTTGGCTTGTTTATGGTTAGCAATAGCTAACAATAACAATAGGTGGTGTTAGTGGTAGTGTTAGTTAAGAGGCCAATTGTGCGTCTGAAGAACTGATGATGAGACTACATAGTGAATATGTGTTAAAACAATATACACCTGACTTATGACGGTCATATAAGGAGCCTGTACATATGTCGAGGAAAACTGTGAGCTGTAACAATGGTGTGACAGGGTGACACAATCTCAGTGTTCATATTGCATTAACTGTGTTGTCAGGTTTGGATGGAAATATGCACCCGAGCTGTAATATAGCTGATATTCACATCTAGTAATTGTGATCCAATCCATGAGGTAAAATGTGACTGTTTTGGGGGGGTTTGGCTCAAAAAGCACAATGAAGTGAACCAAAGGTTTGATGAAGTACGTAACAATGATTTCATCTTGTGTAACAGACAGAGAGTGGGTGAGTTGTCATACTACAAGGCTGACTGGTTTTTGGGGCCAAGGGGGAAAAACCCAAACAAACTGTAGCAGCTTAAACTGTATCTGAGACCAAGTTTCACCTCAGTTTGTGCTTTTGTCCTCTAACAACGAGCTGGACATTACAAGTCACAGTCCTGCTTGTTAAGCTATTACAAGTTTGGTCTGTTCTTTTAGTATTTGTATATCATCTTCTTTCCTTTATGACTGAAATATTTGGTTAAAACCTAAACATGTGCAAAATGTGTAAGTTCTCCATATTTTGTAGTGATCTGCTCAAACAGCTCCCTGTGTAAAAGCCTCTCCACTGATTGGCAAAAATGGTGCAACTTCTTCTAACATTGTCAGACCAGTGATGGACAGTTCAGAAAAAAAAGCCGAGATCAAAACCAAGGCAGCAGAGCCAGACATAGCAACATTTTCTTTTTATACACGACACATTCTTCTTTTGTCAAAACACCTACATTACTCACAGCAACACTGGACAACTGAAGGCTGGTGCTTTGTGTGTTGTGATGGTGACAGCCAATGTAGCCTTCAGCCTCGAGCCTCCACTAGACATCTCAAAATTTGCACCACATGTGATGGCACACCATTTCCCTCCCTCCGAATAACTGCAGAATGATACCGAACTTGATCCATCCCATGAAACCACTATATACTGAAAAAAGATCTACCATGATTTGCCATTTTCTATAATATCCACACAGCACTGCTGCACACAGCGGCATCCAGCAGGAAACACAGGGCTCTGCACGGGCGACACCATGCCTCCTTACAGCCAGCCACGAGTAACACTGATGCTTTTCCTACCTGGGGCAGAGTTAGAGGGCAGGTGGGGGGGCGGGGGGTGGGGAGTTCAGGGTCCAGGATAGAAGGGGAGTTGAGGCTACCAGTGTTGAGCATCTATACCTGAAGGGCTGAGTACCAGGGTCTGGAGGATGTCCGACAGGGAGACGATGCCCTCGATGCTGGAGCGTTCATCCACCACCACCAACCGGTGCACCTGGAAAGAAAACAAAAAAAAACACGTTCACAGATCAACTTAGAAACACTGGTGAGACTATTTTTCTTTAACATATACGCTGTCAGAGTCAGCCTCACCTCAGCTTTGACTATTCTGTCCACAATGGTCTCCATCGTTTCCATTTTATGGCACTTCACGACTCCTTCGAAGTACTGAGAGCGATGTTTCAGAGCCTGCGTCACCGTAATGTCCAGGTTGTTGTACGCCTTCTCAGCAGCCAAGTTCTACAGACACAAACATGAAAATGTGCTATAAATAAAGTAAACAAACCACAGAGCAGCTTAGCCTCTGAAATTTGGCATCTTGTTAAAAATGACAACTTACAATAACATCAAACTTGGAGTAAATATCCACAACTTTGGCTGTAATGGAGCAAAGACAATGCCAGTTAGTAACAAAGTTAATTTTGTAATATCAATAAAATGTGTGGTGTCTGTAATGAGCGTGATCTTACCCGAGTCATCCACCACAGGCAGAGCAGACACTCGTCTCTCCACAAAGATGTTGAGTGCTTTGATGATGGGCGTGTCGGGGTGGATGAAAGCAATGTCATGGTACGTACCAATGCCCAGCTCCCCGAGGGTCTGCTTCATGAAAGCCGGCTTTGGCATTTCACACATCTGCAAAACACAAATGCACACACACACACACACACACACAACGAGACAGCGACACACAGCGAGTGAGATCACCATCCTAATTCACTGAGATTGAGTCATATTTTATTATTTTCCATATTGACCACTAGGGGGCAGCAGATAACGGCAGCAGGAGGAGAGATGAGAAAGTCTCCAACAGAATCACTATCAGTCACAGCGTTTTAACCGTGCAGACTTCACACTAGCTCACAGACAGACGTCATGTTGGACTCACAAAGAGCTGGAGGAACTTGAGGATCCTCTTGTGTGTGAGAATATAAAGTGCGTTCCCCGTGACTGGGTCGATGACAGGCAGGCGGTGAATTTTGTTTTTGATGAGGGTGTACACTGCATCAAATAGGCTGCAGACCAAAAACAAACACAAAACACAAGTTGCAGGGTGCTCAGTAACATCTGTTAACAAATATATACAGTACCTTCACATATTTAACTACACACATACCTTGCATCAGGTGATATGTTGACTAGAGGTTTGAATGTTGCTTGAAGGTAAACCTCTGTGTAGCAAAGAAAGAAAATATTATTTCATGGTATTTTACAACTGTGCTCATAAAATAAAAGCTATAAAATCTCACTTCATGCATCCTACAGGAACACGAGAACATAAACATGACACCTACCTCTCCATGTCTCAAGCTTATGTTCCTCTAATTCGTAAATTTGCACCTGAAATACAACAACAAAAATAATTTGGTTTAAAAGAAAAACGGAAAAAGGAGGAAATCCTCAATGTGCAAAAAGCATATATCATGCAACAACAACTGACAAGTGGACCTACCATTGGTGACTTATAGTATCTGTGTAGTATGATGATGAAATCTGTGATTGTCAGCATTCCTGCAATGGAAACGGGCAGTGAATCGCAGTGAATCTGTAAACGACATACAGCGCCACGCCTGCAGGCGCTGTGCAACTGGGTAGAAGAGACAGCGCTTTACAAGGGTGTGGTTCAAACAACACATCACTGACGACGCCCCCCCCTCCGCCCCCCCCACGGCCGCCCCCTGCTTTATCCTCACGCTGACTGGACATTCATTATTCATCACAGGCTGACTTGCAATAAACTCTGTGCTGCACAACAAAGCTAATTCACCGCTGGGTTTGGATTTTGGCAGATCCTTCGTAGCAGAAGGTTTATTTTTGGGCAAATTCTGTAGAGATTGTTTTTTTGATGTTTTTTTCCTGTTTCTCGTCCTGCTAAGTCTTCAACCTGTCTGAGCACAGGTCAATACAGAGGAGTCATTGCTGTGCTTAATGGTTTATGGCAGCTCTAATGACTTCTGCTCAATACAGCATCACGCTCCACTGGCCATGACCAGCGGCATTAATACACAGCCTCTGTGTTCAGTTGGCAACGGTGCACCAGCACAGCAAGCACATTTTCCATCTCAGCTAAGGGAAATTATGGAACTAAAATTAGCATGGCAGTTTTGCCTTTATAAAAGTCAATTGTGTCTTATCTGGAGAAGTTTTTTGACTGAAAGTACGGCTAATAAATCTGCCGTGTGTAGATGTGTGGCAGCCTTTTTCTTGTTTACAATGATAAATCTTACTGTGATTTAACCATTGCTGGAAAACACACAAACACAAATATTACCTAAAAACTACAGATGACTGACAAAAAGACAACAATGTAAAATGTCTCAGTGAGTTGTGGTACCACCACTTGCCACAACAACTTCAACACTCTTTGGCAGTGACTCTACAAGTCAAGATAGATCTATGTAACATTTGGATCCAAAATTTCACATACATGTCCAACTGGGTTGAGATCTAGTGACTGCAGGAGCTACAGCATATGACAACATTTTCACACGCATCAAACCATTCAGACCCGACTAGACTGGGTCTCCGAAATATTGGGAGAGACCACTCTCATCAGGATACACAAGTTTCATCACAGGATACAACTGTGTGTGGATGACGTGCAATGACCCGTCCTTGTTTCAGGACAAGTGGATCCAAACTATCTGTACACCTAAAACAAATGATCCCCACACTGCATGTGTGCATGTGCACTCTCCCACGTGAAGCATTTTTCATCGACTATCACTTTTCTCTACATCTCCTTAGACCTGTGGTTTTGGTTTTTTGCACCAGTGTGAAAATGTATCCCTCTCTGTGTCACTGTGGATGAACTGTTCTTGCTGACCACGCGCTGACGTTCTCTGTCACCTTATGGAAAGTTGCTCCTCTGTTCACGCTATCCACGCTTCTCAAATTATGCAGCTGACCACAATTTCTGACCCTATATTCACTGATGCTGTTCCCATTGATCTAAACACAGAGTTAACGGCTCCTATTGAAACACCAGCTAGTTAAACATCTTTCTGACTGCAGCCCTGTAGTCCAAGTTCAAACAAGGAAACTAACTCTCCTTTAAAGTCAATTAAATCTTTTACTCATGGCATTGGACACAAAATCATAAACTTAGGCCTGCTCAGCATGTTTATACCTGCCGTAGAGCATGACTGGATGATCACAGCTGAATTGCACAATGCATTTCCTTTTAATGTGTTCACTGTCAGTAGACTATATTTCCTACTGTAGACGCTGTAAACACAATTATTTAAATATGTGAAAGGAAAAGACACACAAAAGGTCATAAAGTGTATTTCCTGACAGATTTTTATGCTCTTACCCACAAAGCTTTGCTTCTCTGTGTCCCACAGTGGGGCAGCTCGGACTCCATTTGCGACCAAGGCGAAGAACGCTTTCTTAACCTGTCAAGAGACATTTAAAGGTAGAAAATGTGATCATGATAATATCATGCATAATACTTAACATATGACTATCCTTTCTATTGCTGTAACACTGAAATATTTTAATTGATTCATTCTGTTTTCTGAATCTGATCTAGGTATTTCAGCTCTCTGACCTTATTATGGGAATTCTTTACCATTTTCTTGACATTTCATGGAATGCAAACAAATTAATATCCAACTGAACTGATCACCATCTGAAGACTTTTTCTGTTCCCGCCACATTCACACGAGTAGACCAACGTCTCTTTTGAAGTGCTGCCTGCCTGGACTCTTGATGGTTTTGTGTTGGTTTTAATATTTCCCCCTCTTTTAGATAAGGGCTCTTAACCCTTGGCCTCTGTGGATTTAGTGGTTGAAGATCTACACATCAAAGACGTGGGACCTCCACAGGTTTACTGTTTAACTACTTTATGACAATCTCATCAACCAATTCATAAAAACTGCTCTGAGGCAAACCCCGCTCATTTTATCACACATTAACTTGGGTTCTTTTGGTTTTCAGGACAGGCAACCTCAAAACCACATATCATATTCTCTGTAATTATTTCAATGTTTTTTTAATCTGTTACTTTTATTCTTTGGTTTTCCTGTTAATCAACATGTAATTATGTTTTGAATGATGCTCTATAAACAAAATGATACAATTATTATATAAATGGTTCTTCTGCAGGCAAATAGTCTTGACGTCATCACATATGACTTTGGAAAACTAAATTAACTGTTTGTCATGCACTTCAAGTGTCATCACAAAAAGGGGAAGTGCAAGTAGAGAGACATAGAGATAATCAGTACAAACTTGGAGTGCTGTGTCAAACACGACCAGCTTGGAGCTTGTTGGGACGATATCGTAGCACTTGTGGGATTTCATAAAGCGCATGTAAATATCACTCTCAGGTTCAGCAGCTGCAAGAAAAGAAGGGAGGAAAATACTTTTAGAGGAGGGATAGGTCTCACAGGGAATATATAATGAGCGCCCGGAAACAAAACACTCTTAAAGCCTAAACAACCATTATGCTTTGGACCACTTACTGCCACTTTACTGCTCCATCTCACTGATAATTACACTCTGCTACCCATGTTTTTCCACTGTTTCTGTACTTGTTGGTGCTTAAAGCAAAGTACTGCGAGAGCTTAGATCTGTCATAGATGATGCACTTTGAAGATTACGGTAATTTTTTCCCACATGTGGTGGAGTAACACTGTCACTGAGCGGATTAGTTTGACTGAAAATAATTGTTTGTTCCAGCGAAATGAATGTGAAGACTCACTGCTCTCCGCTTTTCATATCAATATCAACGCTAAAAAGAAGCTTTAGATCCGTCGGTCAGATATAATTGCTTTATCTATTATAAGGAAAATCATGTATTAATTTCCTTATCTATTTACAGACAGTTGGATTTTTGAGCATACAGCCTTTAACTGTGTTTTATTTTTTTCACATTTGACATTTGATTTCACATTTGTGTTGATCTGGGAGGTCATATGCTGGAACATTTGTCCTAACCAGATTAAATAATTTTATTCTTAATTCAGTCTAGTTAAATAACAACACTGGAATTCAGAGGACCTAATGTGTTTTACATTTTACAGACAACATGATCCACTGACTGAAGTCATTTGCTAAAACACAGACTGCACCATGATCAACTGTAAAGCAAAGGCCTGTTGAATATCCCGTCTCTCTTTATAGCACTGCATCAAGCATACAGACCACAGCTTTAAAATTCCCATTTGAAGACTGGTTGTCATAAACAAACCGGTGAAGTCAGCATGTTGTAGAGGGAATCCCTCACATCTATGACACAGATGATCACAGTGGATGAATCGATGGAGCTCTGCAGACGCTCAGTCCACACACAGACGGATTTAACTCACATCTGTGGTGAAATATCCTCTTCAACTGGCAGCATAACTAAAATACTCATACCCTGATCACCATTACGATACATTAAGACAGGAAGGATTGCGCTGGAGGCAGTAAAAAAACAGAGCAGTGGGTCAGCACAGCAGATACCGCATCGGTACAACTTACCATCATCATCTAGTTCAAGTTTCTCCAGCATGCCTTCGAATAAACCGTAGACCTGGGAGAGGGGGGGGAGGAGGAGAAAGCACAAGTTTGCGGTGAGGTGCGCGGCAGATCCGAGGAGCAACAACAACACACGACTTAACTTTGCTGTAAATTGTGAGAGAGCAGCAGACTGAAGCGACTTTCCACCAGCGGCCCCGGCGGACTGCCTACACCGAGTCCTACCGTGGTGCGCAAACATCAGGGAGGAAAAAAATAAAAACAACAGGTCGTGCACCACCAGCGGTTTACCGGTTACATAAAGCTCCTCCAGCTCCGCTAAATATACACAGGTAACGTGACAAAACCCTTGTGCTGTGAAGCTGAAACTTCAGTGGCACATTATTATTAGACTACACACACACCCCTGAAAACTCCGAGTGGAATAGTCCTGATCCATTTGCTGCAGTAGGGGAACCAATGCGCACACGCCGCTCGAACAACCACTTCACCGAAAAGCGTGTGAGAGTAAAGTCCCTCTAAATAACCCAGATGATTTCATTATTCAAGTATTAATCTACCAAACCTCACTCACCGCAGGAGAGATGTCTCTGACATGAAGCGCGAAGGTAATAAGCAGGAAGCTCCGCGCGCTGTGGACACACCCCTCCATGCAAAGCAACCTGGGTGCTTCGCCATATTAGGAAATCCCTGGCGTTGCTAAGCAGCAAGAAGCTGGGGATGCCTTGTCACATCATCACGCTTCATCTTCTCGACTGACAAATCGAGCAACATGGCTGAGATCTACAGATGTACAGTACAACTCTACAGCTCTGGTCCTCGGCTGCAGCAGCAGCACGATGAGAAAATCAACTGTGTTTTTTGCATCTGGCATACAGTGCAGCCCAGTTTACCAGTTTGACAAATGCTGTGTCATGCTGAGAAATTTGCATATTAAAAGTGTGCTTGTGGATACATGATTTCCCTGAGTCGCTAATTTATTCAGTGTATTCACAACCAGTCAGCGCCGCAGTATGAGCAAGCCTGCATACCAGCTCTATGATGTTCAACAGTCCCTATGGTGTCGTCCTGCAATGGTGACACAGCACTTCTTTCGCCAAAAACGACTCTTGCGCTTTCATAAATCTTGCGCTGCGGCATCACAGCAGGCATGCAGCAGGAGCTGGATTAACAGCAAACTCCAGGGGAGATGGACACAAGTCTATTTACTGGTTTTAAAAATGAATGTGGCAAAAAGTCAAATTAGAAAATTATTTGCGACCTTCTATTTATGCAAGATGAGGGGGCTCAGAGAGGCAGACAGGCACTGAGTGGGTGTTAATATAAACAGTATACAATGCTGCTGATGAAATATTGATTTAACCACTCTGGCTAGAAGCCACAGTGACTCACAGCAGACAGGTTGAGACAGACCCTCAGATAATTATTCATTACATTTGCGCACAGCCATGCAGTAGTTCGTCACTAGCAGCTGGAAATCTGGTTTCCCATCCTGACTCATGCTGCCCGAATCCTGATAAAAAGTCCTGTAATAAAAAAAAAAAGTCTTAATTTGCTCTCAGCTAAGTGGCTGCACAATCGACTGTCACAGCAAAAAAGAGCTGACACCTCACACGGCTTGAGACATTGCCTCAATGCCGAAACAATATTTACACCTTCTGTTCTGCCACTGATGCTCAGAGCAAATACTGCAAGCAAAGGTTTGTTGACACAACTGCACGACGAAGGATCAGCGCTCTAACTAAAGAGATTTGCATCTTTCATGCTTTCTGTTCACCACTGTCCAACTAAACCCTTATGACTCTGAGTAAAGCAGCACATGACTCAGACAGAAGGCATGTAAGGCCACTTTTATGTAGCCACAAACGAAAATAGTTATCAGCTTCAACAACCCATGACCCAAGCAGTTTTATCGCAGCTTTTCAGAAAATACGAATCATTATATTGCGATACAGCATTTCATCTCCAAATTCAGACATATTTTGGAGTAAAAGCAATAAATATTTAATTTATTTATTATTTCTGGGCTCTCAAGCAGAGGCTGAACTATCCTGAGGCAATAAAACAAATAACATGAATTCTTAAAATACAAGGCATTCCAATTTAAATGGCTCTTTAAAATGAGTTGCATTTTTTTTTGCAGTGAGACTCACTTGATGTGAGGTAGAGTAAGGCGGCACAGGGCTCGAGGAAGGGATCGGGGGTTTAGCAGAGGGGAGGCTGAGACGCTGTCCTGTGTCTGGGGGTGTGGTGAGGGAGCGGGATCTGGAGCTCGGCTCCAAGCGCTCAGGGCTGGGCTTGCTCAGCTGGGCCTCCTGGGTGAACACAGGTTGGCTGGACACCTGGGTCGGGGTGGTGGGTGGGGTGGAGAGTCCAGAGGCTGTGAATAGATTAAAAATAGGTTCAATGTAGATACCTGAACTTATCTCTTGTTTCTCTCGATGTCAATCCATACTGTGTTGGCAGTGACCGCGAGATGCAGTGCCGATTGACATTGATGATAGGCTTAGTTGTTAACACTGAGGTGCTACAGTCGTGACGGCAGCAGATACCATCGATGCTGTCACATGCTCTAACAGAGAAGGAATGCATATCTGATCCATCAAGGCCGAACAGTACAGAGAAACAACAAAGATACCAGAGATTAATCCTCTGCTCAGTCGCTGACAGACAAGGATGCAGAGGTAAAGAGCTGGGAAACAGAGTTACACCAAACAAATGATCATATTAGCAATAAAACGTATAAATGCATGCTTGAGGAGATGTATGACAATTAAACCACAATTTTTAAGCATTAAAAAAAAACATTTTGGGCAGTAAAGGATACAACCCTTACATTGAATTTATTTCGGCCACTACACATTGTAGGTTCTGTATTTACTGTGGGGATACACAAATAAAGGAGTCTCTGTTATTTTCTTTCAATCCAGAGTATGGTTAAAACAACACAACTTCCACTTAAAATCTCTTAAACTGTTGTCACAATAATTACAGATTCTTTTTTTTTGGGGGGGGGGGGGTAAAAAGTGTTGATAGATGCATTTTTGAAAAACTGTCACACCTTAATGAAAAACAGATTTAAGTAACAAGCAAATTAATTGTAAAACATTAGTTCTAATTATAAAAGCCCTATGCAGCCATGGATCACCCACACACAGGTGTTTTCACTTACTTTGCTTATTAAGACCTCATCAGTAGGCGATGTGTGGGGATGTAATTAGAGTTTAGCTCCACCCAGCTTCAACCTCTAATTAGCCACAAGTGAAAACACCTGTGTGGGTGTGCAGCGCCCTGTCAGTCTTGTTAATCTCATTTCAGGTGTGTCTTCCTCCAATCGTTACAGTCTACTTTTTTGTGTGTGTCATATCCATAGTTAAAATTAAACCTCCGGTTGTGATGTGTTACATGTTGCTGCGGGCGACATTCAGGGAAGAGGTGGGTTTAATCCTGCACGTGTGTGATCAGAAGGCAAAAGCTGACCTGTAAGAGCTCCCGTTACGTCTCCCTGTGGGTTGCACCTCATTAAATCTTTAGTGTGACAAATTGGCTGCTTCAATGTTGGAAATAAATAAATATAAATAAATAATTAAAAACCCCTCAAACAAATCACAACTCGACAAAAATACTGAACACATTTATCAAAAGTTTAATCATATTTAAAAATGTATTAATTAACTAACTGATTATATTTAACAGCTAACTCTAGGCTATAATTATTCCTGTGGCATATTCCTTGATAACGATGCAGTAAAGTGACAGATGTTCTGCACATCTGCATCCTTCTGACTGTGTTAATTAAAGATCCCTTGATGGTACTCCAAAGCTCATTTCATCTTAAGTAATTCTAAATTAAAGAATAAATAAAAAAATAAAAAATAAAAAACAATCAGTCGATCAATAACGGATAACTTCTGAGTACACAAAACACGATGAATCATGTGGTCCTCTCTTCCTGTCTCACGAGTCCCTTCATAATAACTAGGCCGATTACAACATAAGCAGCTGCATTAAGCCCAACTCTAGAGTAACAGTCAGCTGTCTGTGACGCAGCTCCTCCTGTGACAGTGTCAGGGTGAAGGTGTCAGTCACATGACAGCCCCTGCACATACTCAGGCGTCACAATCTTATGCACGGTGGTGACATGCGACACCACCGCGCTGCCCCGGCTCCACCCTACTGACATATTTCTGAAGCCAGACAATGAGGGACATGGAGGATGTGGACCAAGTGGTTCACGTTACAGGGCCTCCACCATGAGACTCACCATGTCCATGTAGCCAACATTGGCGTGACAGTAAGGCTAAGTGAGAATCTGGCTCAAGCTCCTGCATGTTTCACTAAATCATCATACTTGACTCGTATGCAACGATGTGAGATCACTGAGTAACATAAACAAATGATTGAGAAACGTCTATACTATACCCAGAGAGCGGTCAGGTCCAATATCAGTTAATATGGTAAACAATTTTCACTTGAATATATCTGCTATCTAAACATGAGCTTAAAACAGAGATCAAATCAGAGAGGAGGTTTTTATAAATAAGGCCTAGGCAACCATTTTTTCTTGGTCTGCTGAAGTGCACTCCACACTATCTCCTGACATTTAGTTGGCGGGCACCGACCCTCTTTGGTGTGCCCTGCTTCCGCTGTGTAGCCTTCTTATTTTAGCCACGCTGTTGTGGCACATTCCACAGGAGGAGATAACAGCGGGGCTGGAAGCCCTCTCCTAAGACTGGTTATTAAGGACCAGCCACCCAGGAAACAGGAAATAGAGTCCAGGGTCCTGTCCATCTAATTTTACGTGCATTAAAAAAAACACCTCACACAGTGCCCTATATTATATTTTAGACTGAAGATATCTATAGGAATATAGCCTACTGGATACTGCTAAGATGTTCTGAGATAGACATAGCTTTGTCTACACAGGAAGACAAAAGCAGCACAGATTTAGAGAAAGTAATCAATTAGTTAACCTACAGAAAATGTATCTGCAACAATTTTAATAACTGATAAATGATAAATACATTCCCTCATCCTAGTGTCTCAATTGTAAAAACTGTTTTCTTTTCATCTGGGGTGGTGGTCTGAATATTTCAGGGTTTTGGAGTGTTAGACAAAACAAGCAATGTAAATATGTCATTTTAGGATTTAGGAAATTCAGTTTTTTCCATTCTGTATGTGAGAATAAAATAGAATATTCTGACTCTATGTAGATCAAACAATTACTCAAAAATAAGAGCCTGCAGATTTACAGATAGGTATGTGCACTGTGCAGTGATTCAGAGATGTGTAACTAGGCTAATCTCTGCTGTTTATTTTAATGTAATGTAATTTAATGTAGTCCTGTGCTGCCAACACCTTTAGACCAGATCCTCTCAGTCTGGATGCCCCTTGAGGCGTCAGGAGAAAAACAGGGTGTTTTCAGTCACGTGGGGCTCCCCCGACTGGGAGCAACATGAGCCCCATTGGTTGATGTCAGAGCAGTAGTGAGGCCAATGCAGGCCCAGTGGACATACTGCTGCAGCCATCCCTGGCCAGCCATTTAACACGATGATTCACAACTGTGAATGGCTGGAAAGTGCACTGGTTAGAACTGGTGTTTAGATTGTGAAGCAATAGGTAATATGACAAATAGCGAGTAACCCTAATTAGCAACACTGTGCTGGGTATCATACAGGCTCCTAGTATAAAAAGGACTCTACATACAGTAGGGTACAAAGCATAGGTACGTACAAAGCCACAAAAGTTTGCTGACTGCATCATGGCAAAAACATTTATATGAGCACTCATAATTCAACCTGACATACAGTGTTTCTTGGAGGCGCACAGGTATTCTCTTAACCAGCCACTTCTGAAATTTCACATATGAACGTCAGCCTCTTAAAGGGTGCAGTGAACACAGGGCAACATAGCTGCAGCCTCCAGAGTGCAGTGCTCTGGATCAAAGGACTGAGGGTTTAGGCTGCGGTGTCACCACATCCTATACTGCGTTTTTATGATGAAGTCTATATCTCACACAACACACAGACGTACATCATTACGACAGGACTCTGCCTCTCTCATCTACTGCACTGAGGTCAGGCTGGCTCTAAATCAGGAGCTGTGAAGTCTGTGATAAAGTGCCACTTGAACACCACACAGTGTGCGCCCCACCACTCCACTCATCAAGCATAACTGCATTAAGTCTGCATGGTGGACTGGGCTTTTTATTTGGCATCTATCCTTTCTGTCATGGCCCCACTGCCTGTAGTGAAAACCTGAAAGAATATTAGGCGATGACACCCCTGTTCAAAAACACAAGGACAAGCTGGAAAAATCCTGTTTAGCACATTATGAGTGTGACTAGTTAATCTGAGACGCTTCTGTCTCTTTTAATAAAGTTTTCAAAATGGAGCAGCTATTCTGAAGAGACTACGAATATGGGACAGAATAATGACGCAGAACTCACTATATCAAGTAGCATGGCTATAAATTACTCTACCATAATGGCAGGATTACTACAAAATAAAAATACATTTATTGCTGTGTCATTTCATTCAGACACTGAATTAAGTAACGAGATTTCAGCTTATACTTACACATAGCAGTAGAACATTTAAATCACTGCAGACATGTTAATTAAGTGCAATGCACAATGCACATTGCTGTATGTGCGGTGATTCAAATGTGTCTATGTATGTGAATTTGGCCAAGCAATGAGTGATGGCTGACCTCTTGCCTCTCACATACAGTTTTACCACTTAAGCTTATGTCCTGTCACTTTGTGCGGATGCTTTGAATGCGTATGTGAAACTGGAGAGTGGCCACATAACCTAAACTACTGTATATAGAGCATCAATGGCTACAGCAGTATTCAGGACATAGCTAATACCAGTACCAAATCATTTAAAAACATAGATGCTCTCCTATTGTAATATCATAAGATTAATTATGCAGCGTTAATACAATTGATTATTTATTGTTCTGAATCCTATATATGTCCTTAGAATAAGATAACTAAACAACTGGAGGAAGTTAGTAGCAGCTACATTTCAAGATAAAAGTCTACTTTAGCACAAGCACATTACCTGAAAGACATGACGCCTCAGACTGATTCCTCCCTCCTAACCCATCTTGTTCCTTCCGTTTCTTGCTCCTTCTTAGGCTGCCAAACCTCTTCATCGAATACAGTGGGTTGTGAGCTCAAAAGTAAATCTGACCATGACCATCTGCATCACGAAAGGGGCGCAGAAGTGGCTCAAAGTGAGCGTCACTCCATTTAAGTGAGGAAAGCTGTGCAGAAGTTAAGGTCTTTGAAACAGCTTGGAACAGAAATGCTCCTCTTTCTCCTCAGAGGATGACAGTCCGCAGGGGATAAATCGATTTGGCTATTCCAGAAAGTTGCACATTCCACTTTTTCTTTCCAGCAGAAGAGAATATGACAACCGCAGCAAGTCACCAATAAGGCTAAAAATCCCACAGGGCCACAAAGCACAGGACCAGGAAGCTGCGGGAAGCTTTTACACCGGCAGCGCTATTGGCGTAGGCAATCTGTGCGAGTGGGTATTCTTGATGAAAAAGGCTTGGAGAGTGTAAAAGCTGTAAATTCCACACAGCTTCAGCAAAGAAATGTCCCATTCGCAAGTGATGCAAATAACAACTGGCACGTAGCGGAGTGCCTCTCCCCCCCCTCTCTCAGCAGTGCCAGTGCTTTAAATTGTCAGGTGCAGCTGTGGGTGGCGTCTCTTTAATATAGCACCCGTGTCAGCAGCCTGTAAAAGGAGGCCAGTCTGTGAAGGTTACACCAGCGATTGGCTCAGGCAGCACATGGCTCCACCCACCCCTCTTGCACTGCCCTCCCTTTTCTCGCAGAGTAAATTCAGCACAGGCACATCTGTCTCACTCCGTCTACACACAATTTCCTGAGATAAAAGCCTGCTCTATTTTGAAATTCTTCCAAACTTGCAGTTGAGTCATTACAGACTCTACAAATAAAGACGGAGAGGCTGTGGCTTTCAGTTGGGCGTCCTGCAGATCTCTCATTTGCACGTTCAGTTGTCTGTAAAAATTTTGGGGGCCTGACCTTTAAGACTGCACAGACCAGCCCCCTGTCAGATGACAGCAGGGGGACATCCCATGTTCTGTCAGCTGATCAGAAAGCTTCCATTCAATACCACTAGCCTGCCGTACCCTCAACAGATGGCACACCCTGTATTTTCTGCTCACATTAGCTACAGCATGTCCAGGACAGATCTCAATTAACATGTTATGCAAGTGCTCCACTCTGCTCAGTGGGTCAATGACCAATATGAGGCAGGGGTTGCCATATCAATGATGATCACCCACCTCAGACGTCTTGTGATACCGACTGTAATAACTTTTTATACCCTTGTAAACATGTATTCACCTCCATTTGTATTGTAGGTTGCTAAGTTTCAGATCCAGGAGGATTATAAATAATGTTTTGGTTCCAAAAACACATCCATGTCTCAGAGGTGTATTTTGTTAAGATCTTTCCTAGCTTCGCTTCCCCACTTAAAATAAATCACCCTGTCCTTGTAAGGCCCCCGTTTTGTGAATCTGGAAAGTCAAAACTGCTCAGTTCCTCTATTTACTGACAACATACAGCACACGGTAGCAACGGGGAGAATGAGAGAGTGAAAAAAAAAACTTGCATGGTTGTGAGAGGAGCTCCTGAGAGGCTGGTCACTTCCAGATAAGGGTATGAAAGCACTACAGTTCAGCAGTGAGAGACTGACAATGTCCAGGCGATGGGAAAACACGTATTTAGAACAGCTGGAAATGAGAGGACATTCTGCTCATATCTATTGGAAATATGGATATAAATGCAAAATCAATTATCTAGTGAAAATATGTGAACACTACTACATCAAATGCTCAGAAATACATGAATTCCCAAATAAATAGATGAAGTAATAATGTAGATGTTATAAAACCATCAACTATAGTCTGAAAGCCAAATAAAGGAAGACTATGCTTTCAGCACACCCTTGTGGTGAAAGTTAGGTGTCTACAAAAACATCCTAATAAAAATAGAAAGGCTGGTGTGCCCACTCATCTGCTACGATATTCATTTTATAAGCATACTTTGTTAGTATAATCATTGGCCACCATTCACCTAAATCCACATCATTAGTCAGGGAACCGCTGGACAGGATGTAACGTCTCAAACCACAGCAGACACTGGTAATCCTGAGCAGCTGACATGAAAAGGCCACAGGAGCTTGGTGTGCTTTGCTGTGTTTTACTTTGGTTACCATCAATAACAATCTCCAGAGTAAACGGAGCATGCTGACTCTTGAGGTCTGGCCCTAACAGAGCTCTTCCACCGACTGCTGCCAAACTGACTCTCTGTGAGGAAACGGAGAAGAATGGGTATATGCACGAGCCAAAAAACACATGACTCATCTTTGCGCCGTTTGATTCTGGTTCCAGCAGGGGTTGTTACCATGTGAAACAGGCTGGTTTTTGTTTGGCAGTGTCAGCCACCCAAATACATGGAGACACGAGAGCTGGACTATTTGCACTGAGAGGTCTGTTCCTCATAATGCAAGGCCTTGTTTTGCCTACTTTGTGCCGTTTCCACCTCTTTGCACATACCAGTAGTGCCATTATGTCATTATTAAATTTTAATGGTGATACTGCGATGTACCCATTTGAAGAATAGAAAACCTGTAACTTAATCTAACAAAATGGCTCTGCAATGCACTGCTAGGATTGTATTGCAAGGAATTAAAAGCTAAAAAAAAGCCTATGTTATTCATACAATAGACAAAGCCAACCATTTCCTGGAGAAAGTTGTTGACAATATTAAGAAGATGACTGATAATGAAGAGACATGTGCCTGGCAAGGCTTGTGACTGCATTGGACAAAACAAAGAAGTTGGGGTTTTATTTAACCACGAAGAAACCCAGGCCTCTACTTCCTAATTAGCAAAATAAAACAGTAATATTAAATGTTGCATGCTGTATTTTTATGTCACGCTGCAGAATGTCTGAACTCATTAACTCAAATCACATTAAAGGTTCCTGTATGTGGTTTTGCTTTGTATATATAAAACCAGGTCACCTTTGAGATAACACCATAGTTTCATCTATTGTGCCTTACTTCCTCTACAACTGTCTTCCTCATAGGTCTGCATTTAGCACAAAATAACATGAGTATTGATCTCCTTTCACCACATGACAGACTCTTTTTCTTCAACTTCCCTACTGGAAGTTATAAAACACTTGTAGTCAATTCACCAGCTGGAGTTCGAGCAGCCACTCTTTCAGTTTCCATCAACAAGCTTTGAGTGCTCATCCTGAATGGCCAGTCAGTGAGATGTTAGTTTTGTGACTCACCTCTCTTGGTTCTGGAGAAGATTTTCATGCCTGCTGGTGTAGAGTTGGATGACGTGCGGAAGATACCACTGAAGCTCAGGCGGCGGGGGGACTTGGGTGGGGAGTTCTGGTAGGAGGGATAGGGGAAGATAGTTTTCGGTGAACCTGAGCTTGGCTTCACTTGTACTGGAGCTGACTGGGGACACGGGGGAAGCTGGGCACTGGCAGGGCTCCTCGTAGACAGTCCTGTGGTGGGGCTGGCTGAACGGATGAGACGCTCTCCCTGAGAGACAATTAGGAGGAGGCAGTTTTATTTTCCTGCACTTGGGTTTATGCACAGTTTGTTCCTACAATATAAAATGAGAAAGCAAGAGGTTTCTGAAAAGCTTTGCACAGGACAAGATCCAAAACACACAGCCACACTGAATGAAGCAATGTAGAGGAGAGAGATTTATTGTGAAATAATTGCACTTTTTGTAGGGGCAATGCTTTTCTGGTCACTTCTCTTTTTTCCCCTTTGTTTTGCATAGTTAGCCACAATGAAACCCTTAATGGTATCTCTAAAGTGCTGTATGTGCAAAGTGCAAGGCACAGGCTATTTCACGGTCTAGTTGTTAAACAAGGAGAGGAGATAAGAGTTACTGAAAAACTAATAATATTGATTATTGAACTTTCTTGATGCAACATTTCTCTCTTGTTTTCTAGTCCAGCCAAACCCAATCCTAAACATAATATTGTATTGACATGTTTGCAACACTCAGTTGCAATTCTTACCATCTGAAATTATCTTATAAACACAGATCCAGTGCTTCCTTCTAACAAATATCATGTCTTGCTGTGTGGTGCGTTCAGAGAGCACCATGATAAACAGCCATTAACAGCATTCATAGTACAACAAGGTTTACTATCAGTTAATCCGGAGTTCTCTTTGTTAAGCTATGGTCATTTTTGTCATGATGCCTTCCTGTGTTCACAAGTCTGTCTATGCAAGGTCGGTATCGTGTAAACAGGCTGAGAAATCCATCTCTTCTTCGCTGTGCAGATACCAAACCAAAACATGAGACGCCAGCCAATCTAGCTGGAAAGCCTCCTCCCACCACTGACTGCTGCCTGCTCTGAATGTGCCAATAAAAAATATTTTAACTATTTGTGGGCTCTGATACAGCAAAGCATTATAATATGCAGCGAGCTGCAGCTCAGGGGTCATATTTACTGAAAACAGTGAAATGTAACAGTAGTGTTTTGGTAACACTGCAAGTAGTAGCCTGCATAATCTGGAAAAAAAACAGATGAGCTGCTTGATTATAAGAAGTGCAGAAATGACTACAGCTACTCTATAGGAAGGAATATAAACTTCTGAAATCTTAACAATTCAAATTAAAAAAGGGGAGGATTGTTTTGTCTGCATAACAAGGGAGTAGGGTGGTATTTGCTAAAGGTTGGCTCCAGTCCATACGCACATTTTTGTTTAACCAATCCTGTGACAAATCTCAGGCAGTAAGAGCACACACCCATCTTCTCCTGTTTGCCAACAACTCTCCCTCTGTCATTGTGCAAGAGCTTGTTAGGGCAAGTGAGACGGCTATCAGCCCTGTGTCTGGATATAGATCAGCTCTTTCAAAACACAAGACAATTCAGACTTTCAATCAGCATTGCACAAATGCTGCTGAGGTTAAAATTGAAATATGTACCCTAGCGAACATTTGACGGTTGAGGATTATTCCTATTCAAATCAATTAGAGCAGACAGTAGGAAGAGGCTGCTTTCTTTTAGAAAAATCAATTTCCTGTATTCCTGTATGTGATCTTGCTACGCCTGGACACAGTGGGCGTAATGTTACTGTAAGCCAGCGAGGGTTGGCAGAATGGGATAGATGGCCTTGTGTAATGTTTTGCTCTCCCAGATCCGCGTCTAAATGTGTTCAAAGCCAAACAAACAGAGCCAAACAGACAAGAAAAATCATGTCCGGGGAGAAAGCAAGCATGAGAAAACAAACAATTGGCGAGTAAATGAAAAATGATGACATAAAAAAATATTTAAATGAAAATCGTCTCCGTACCGTCTGAGCTCCACTTTTGGTTGAGCCGCTCGTCTCAACTTGAGGGGAAGTAAACGCACCAAAGTCCTGCACAAAAGAGAAATCTGGGTGTCAAGGATAACTCAAGCTTCAAGGAAACAGAGCTGAAAAACAAGATGGCATGTCGTCACAGGCAACGTGAATGTCTTCTTAGCCAACAGACGCTGCTTTAGCCAGGTTTGAACAAAAATGACAAGGATGCTCTGGGTCATCATTTTGAGGGAAAGGGAAAATACTTCACACCAACCCACCACCACTTTTAGGCTTTTAGCATGCTCATGATGAAAGAAGTCAAACATGTTTGGCCACATCAGGAACGTATTAAGGGACTGCAACAAGTAGCTTGTTGTTTCCCTAGGTGTGGAGTTTACGTCCCAGTTTAAACAGATGAGGCTTCTTTTGCATGACGCGGCAGTTTAATGACACTGAAATTAGGTGACCATGCAAACCTGTTTCCAGCGACTCTTATGCAACATCCAGCACTTGGGAATTGGCAGTGAAAGTATTGTTGTATTCACCTCTAGCTTAGTTCTGATGAAGGAAGTCCTTTCATGAACACACCTGCAAATGGCACCTGCATTTCCGTCAACGCAAAGTAGGCTATACTTGATGGAAACATATTTGCATTAAATGAAAATATTTATGGCATTTGTGGATCTGATGAATACAATCCAAAAAATGTATGTTTGTGAGCTACAGCTTCAAGGCTATCAGTGATGGAAGACAAAACACAGTAGCTGCCATGATCACAGTATCCTTGAGATATTTTGACTTAAAAACAGCTGGTTCAAAGTGTACACAACAACTCTTTGGAAACTTGAGGAGTAAAGTAAACACACAAACCCTCAGACACAAATTGTTCAGAGTGATGAACAGAGGCAATTGTAAATCAGGCCTGACCACTGAAATTGGGTTAGGGAGAGAACAGAGACCCTTAGTACAGGGAATGAATGGTGACATGAAATGTTTTATTTGCTATAGTGCCACTCGATGTCCCCCACAATATTCATACATAGGCTTAGTATCACTTTCAACCTTTTTTCTTCAATCAGTTCCCGTCTCAAATTAGATATTTTTCTGTAGCCCATAATTTTCACAAAGCTGAGTGTCATTTTGAGTTTTTGACTGCTGATGGGACATAGTGAGACATCTGAGGACATAACCTGCGCATCTTTTCACAATTCTCCGACATTTTAATTGAGATTATTATTATTATGTATTATTTAGTTGCAGACGTTGCAGGGGAGTTGGCTCCATGACATCACGTTACAGGGTAGGCACACTGACAGTGTTTACGGAAGACAAATGTCCACAAACGGATGTCCAACACTGACAGCGCTCCAATACATTACATAATAGTGTGGCGGACTAATAGTCTAAATAAATAAATAAAAAAGAAGAAAAAGAAAAGACGTGATGCATGCACGCTGAGACAGCTGTACATCATGCACGCTCAAATACAATAAATACGTCGCGTGCGAGCACAAGCAGCAACAACGTGACCACGAAAAGTTCAACAACATCAACAACAACAATTCAATTTCTTCTATTTGAAACCGTCACGGTAAGAAGCCAAATTAGTTGATACTTCACCGACTCACTGGCATGTTTATCCGCAGACTTCTCCTCTTCTTTGGCATTTTCTTTGAGCTTTGCTTGCTGGACTCCATCACCGTGCTTCCCATTTTCTTCCCCCGTTCACAGGCGCTAAACGGAGGGAGCTGACGAACTAATTAACTAAACTAACTGACTAGTGACTGACTGACTAACTAACTAGCTGCTGCACCGTGACTTCACTTCACACGGCCGACCGTCGCCTCCACCTTGCCTTGAGCTGAACTGCCCCCTCTGCCTACTACCACAACACGGAGGAGCTGCCCCACAGCCCCATCTACCAGGAAGTAGGCTTGGCCCTGGTGGTGATAAAGAGGAGGCAGCTTGGGCGCGCTCATCCTTTACGCACTGTTTACAGGTGTTGTGTCACAGTCCGCAGCCCCCGAGAAATGTGTATCCCCTCCCCCCACCCGACCGACCCACCGAAACGGCGTCAGTCTGTCGAGTTCAGGTGATATATTTTATGATAACAAGCTATTATAAGGAAATGGGGGGTAAACTTGACCATGTTTAGGTTATTTGACATTTCTGAAGCGCACTTCCTTTCCCTCCTATCATCATTTCCGTGTACGGTGGCAAAAAAAAGAAAGAAAGAAAGAAAGAAAGAAGAGGCTTAACTGGGGCCACAGCCACACATCCAGGAAAACAAGTTTTTGAAGGGGGAGCTAATTCTGTCATAGCACCACCAGGTAGGTGCGCACGCATACGCTTCACCAACAGATGTCAGTACCACTCAGATTTTAACTGGATTATGTAACGTTAGGCAACGTACTGTCAATATAGCAGCTGGCAAACTATACAACAAAACACATAGGTTACAAAGCAAAGTCCAGGAAATAAAAGAAACATTAGGCAACATAATAATTACAAAGTCAATTGTGATGCCACAGTTATTCTTAAAATGAGTGGCTGTATAGGAGTTCAGTAATGAAGACAGTCTCCAGACTTGGCCTTTTTTAGTTCTTTTTAATCTAAATTTAAGTTTTTGCAATATCTTCTAAAAATCAGTTGTAAAATCCAAGGGGAGCCACTGCAACATTGTCAATTTTCCTGTTTTAATATGAATAACTTTCTGTTGTCTCAAGATTTTAAGAAAGATCACAATATTTGGAAGCAGTTTAGGTTTTTGTAAACATGACTTTATGAGTTAAAACTGAGGTCACAACTGGCTCCATGATAGCTGGAACCATAGTGGAGTAAAATCACCCAGATGTTGCCTTGTCCATTTTACACAATGACCCAAACAAGAATCTTAGTTTATTCTTTTTGAAGAACTTTATGAATAAACATGTTTACATCAGATGTTTTAAAGAAATGAATAAATGCATGCTTAGTTGAAGTGTGTGTGTGTGTGGGGGCGGGGTCAGCAGGGGACAGTGTGTATGACAATGAAACAAAGAATGAAAATGGGACTACTTTAGATAATTAGGCTGAAATAAGAGAGTGGCCACTCATTATGGCTCCATATTCTACACGGCTCATCTTCAAGGACTCGTCAACAGCTTTGGGCTCTCAGTGCTTAACATGAGAGAAGTTCGTCAAGAGCCTCAAACTTACCTTTGCGTGCAGCATGCCATGACCAGGCCCCTGACTGACTAGTGGTAATATACTGTAGGTAAATACTTAATATATGAAAATCGAAGTCATGAACATACACACGACAGGCAAACATGTAAAATAGTTTATTTTTGTAAATGTTTCTAAATTCAATTCCACAAACTCCATACTCTGTACACTTCAAAAGGCATTTTCAAAAAAAAAAAAGGGGGAAAAAAAAGAAAAAAAAATCTGACTACTTTACACGACCAAGAAAATGTAGCACAAACACACTGGCAGGATGATGTAATATCATACAAGAGAAGAAAAATATCAAGAAACAATTTTGTTACAACCATTCATTGAGAAAATATATACAATTGAGTCTTCGGAAAGTTAAAAAAATACATGCCATATACATTACAAGTTCTAAGACTGTCTCCAAAATTTTACAGTCAACTTGAAATTGTGCACGCAAAAACTCTTCCGTTTCTAAGCATGTGACTTGTGAAGTGTCAGTATAAGAAATATTTCTGATTAAGGAGAATGCCATTTCTGTCCAAAAAGGTAAACACCCCATGGTTCTGAACAAGAGTTCCCCATTCTTTCTGTCACACACTGGTTCGTCCAATTCACATCATGATTAGACGTTTGCACCTTGTTTTAAAAGTAAAGTAAAAACAGAAACAGATAAATACATGTTGGTGTTCCTATTTGTGTTAAAAAGTTAAAAAGTTGTTTTTTGGGTTTCAAAACCTAATTCACAGTTCTTTAAAATGAAACCTGATTAACAGCAAACAGATCACAATGATCTCTTACTATCTGAAGAGTCTCTTTTTTTCTTTGTTTCTGTAACTGATAACTCGTTACGTTAGTCAACAAAAATATTTCTTTTTTGAGTGGTCAAAGTATGTGTAAGTCACAAAACAATACGCTACAATACCTTACTTTTAATACAACAAAAATACTTTGTGAATTATTGTGGTTATATTACAAATTCTGTACAGAATAATCATAATATATACTCTCAAACTGAAATAACGTCCATCTTAAATAAATTTCAATGACAAACAGAACAGAAACAATTCAAAAACACCCAAACATCAAGAAGGTTAAGGTAGTATTTGGTCGGTTATTCCTATAGTTTTCTTTATGTACATTTATACAAAAGTAACAGCATGTCTTCTTCAATCTTCAAAAACAATAGCAATCTAGCCTTCTTCAACTCAGTCTCATCATTTTGAGAATAAAATTCATTCACTCTAATAAATACAAAACCTCTCGAATTCCACACAAATCACATGACGGAGACCTATGATAAAACTGACTCATGGAATCAAGTATTTTAAAAGTTTGTGTTTGTGTGTGTGTGTGTGTGTTTTATTTTTGTTTTTTTTTTAGTTTTTCTTTTTTTTTTTAGTGCAAGTTAATATTCCCTTCGCAGTATTCATTGCTGTACATTCCTCATTCAGTGATGTCTACATTTAGTCATACGGTATACATTAACAGTATGAAACAAAAGGGCCTGCCCTTAGTAAGCAATAAGGCCGCACCCTGCACAGTGCTTTCTCATTCGCTGGTGGATTCCTCACCCCATGTACACCAAACAAACACACAGATACATACAGACAGAGAGGGGCATCTCACACAACACAGCCCCCCACATATGGCACAAGTCACATCCTGCTACTGTGTTACATTTTCCCTTCCTCCACCCGTGATTTTCCCATAATCTTAATGAACGAACATGTAAAATTCATTCATCTCCTCCAAGGGTTCAGGCCTTCTGCTTATTCATGAAATGACTTTAGTGTGAAGCATTTTTTTCCTCTGTGCAGAGATCACAGCATCCACACACTATAGCAAGGAATGCATTTAGGTTTGTCGTTTGCTCTTAGTTAATCCACTTCCTGCATTCAGGAGCTGCACAGTGGCAGGCGATCTTGTGCTGACCTGCCATAGTGTCGAACTGGTAGTCGAAACTCAGCTGGAGACAGAAAGGGACACAAACATCAAGTCTTTGGCATCACAGGCGCACATTTAACACCAATACCAAGTCATATTAAAGAAAAGGACACTCACCTCCTCTCCTTTTTCAACTCTGCGAACGCAGCTGATGATGATTTTATAACCCCTTTCAAATGTCACCACCTCAGCAACACAGTTTGGGACACAAGAGTGGTTGATATATCTGGATAAGAGATATAAAAAAGAGATTCATTTCATATCACACAAAATCCAACACATTACTATAAAGTAAACAGCGGTGGCTCAGGTGGCTCGTCCAGCGATTAGAGGGACGGTTGTCTGATGCCCAGCTCCTCCTGCCACGTGTCATTGTGTCCTCGGAGAAGATCCTGAACCCAAACACTGTCCTTGATGGCTGTTCCAGCAGTGTGTGAGTGTGTGTGAGGATGTGATTTGTGGATGCGGAAGTATTGTGCAGTGCTCTGAGTGCTAAGTAAGACTGCTTTTAAAATGCAAGTCCATTTACCATATCTTCTATTCTATAATCAAATTTATTGCAAATGGCAAGATTGTTTTGTTTAATAGTTCTGAATTCCAGAAAAAGAAGGGTAAATTGTATTTTTTGTTTAAATTCCAGTAACAACTGCTTAAATATAATCAATCACCTTAATACAAATGTGTGTATGGCATAGGCCAATTTCTTAAAATGACTTGCACAATGCTTCTAATTTGGGCAATATTAGGCATAGTAGGATGAATGGTGTGTCATCTTCAAATACTTAATCCAATTCTTTTAATGCACAATCACAGCATGTTGCCACAGCTGGAAGTCCGGGAGCATGAAAGAGGCTCATGCACACATCCATTACTAAACTGTCACAGTTTGAACTATTAGGTCCAGTGTCCATTTCTAAAAGAAACTCAGGCCTGTATCAGTTTAATGTTACTTTCATGTGAGCAGGCAAAGACAGTAATCCAGGGGCTCAACAGTGGCAAACTATGTACACACAACACCCAGGAAGAAAGTGAGGTTAATAGAAATTGTGTGAACGTACAAACTACAACCAATATGCTGATTATGTGTAATATAAAATAGGCTAAAAGTCCCACAGCCGGACAGTGCCCATGAAATCTCACTGTACCTTGCGAGCCCTCCAGTGCGGGAGGCATCAACAACATGTTCGCTGTCGATGCGGAACATGAACACTGCTCGGTTCTGTAGGAGAGAGGGAGAATTTACTTGATGATAAAAAAAACAACTTCAGTCAGAAGTAATTTCAGCTCAAAAAGTACTCGACACAAATGTGTACCTGAGATCTGTAGAGCTTCTCCTTGCTGACGGCAACCTCATTTCGTAGGATGGTTCCATTGTACTCGATCACCATGGTTTGTTTTTCAATGTCTCTGGCAGCAAACAACCCCAAGCCCTGCAAATACATGACATATGTAGCTATTCATTTTGTCCACAAAAAAATCCAGGAGAAATATTTGATTTTAACTGAAAATTAAAATTGCATACATATTTACTCACATGGATGCGGGAGCGGGCAAGGTAGACATTGGCTCTCCACTCACTCTTCATCCAGCGGTACTGAGAGGACCTGGGGTGCACTACTGGAGGCTTGCTGTGGGGGGCACCACCTTCACCCTGGGCCACATTCTGGTTAGACCTTGCATTGCTGCTGGATACAGCCTGTGGATGTGGCCTTTAATTTGAAAGGGAGGGGGGATTGTGAGAAAAACAATATAAACAAAAAACAGTAATTCAATAATATTTTTGGGAAAAGTGTAAATTTAGAAAATGCTTGGAAGAATGTGTAAAACCACAGATTAATGTCAGCTTCATCCAACGGTACCTTATCACCAGTGAAATGTAGGGGGAGTTTGTCCTTGGTTGGGCGCGGGCACTGCCAGCTGGATTGAAGATGAGAGGCAACTCCACAAGTGGATTGCGTCCATAACGGAATGAGTACCTGTCACAAGCCTCCACCCCAGGGAGCTGAAGTAAACGAGTACAGAGGAGGTATAAGCTACAGCCTCAACACAACGCTATAGGTTTAAATGATACACTCATTACCAGTGGTAAAAAAAATTAAAAATCAGCTACGTACCGATTCAGTGATTTTGGTGACAGCAGGGACTGTGAGCCCAAACAGGTCCTCTCCTTTCAGGTAGACAGGGAACAGCTTCAGCGTGCCCGAGTCAGTTCTTTTCTCAGCAACAGGACCCAGAACCTTATCCCACACTCCTGTTTACAGCGAGACAAGCACACCCGACAGGTAAAACCTCCACTCTGTAAATGGCTGGAACACGCAACAAACACATGTCTGTCAGGAATACGTGGTCACAAACCTTTGGCTGAGTTGTCGGTCAGGAGCAGGTCCTGGTAGCCCTGTTCGATGACTCTGATGCTAAACTCTGGCAGGCCCTCTCTGTCTTCAACAGAGCAGACGTAGCGGCAACGGCGATTGCCATGGCGCATGCTCCAGTAAATCCGGCAAGCCTCATAGCCGACTGGGTAGATGGCGGTTGCAGAATGGAAAGCTGACATTTGAAACGGGGTTAGTTGGCCCAGGGCGTGTAGCACCAGGCTGCCGACGCGAAAGGTGTATCCCAGCTCAGGCTGCTGCACCGCAGTTGCTATCTGACGCATTTCATCCCTCTGGATGTAGACGCGTCGGAAGACAGCGAAGCAACGTAGCTCGTGCTCCAGCGCTTGTCCCGCTGTTCCCCTTGGCCTGTGGGCGTGACATAGCATGGTCTTGTCCTTGAAGAAGGTGCACTGAGCTTGCAGAGCGCAGGTGAAGTGGTAGACGTTGGTGCAGCGGAGGCGGTGGCAGCCACTGGTGGCTCCGGTCTGCTGGCAGTAGGCGCAGCGCACCGTCTGACCGCGACGCAGCGCCAGCTCCACGTTGATCAGGGCGCCGGCCTGGGTCTCGTACACCTCAGTCGACCACAGGGCGCAGTTTAGGTGAACCCACACATCGAGGTCGAGATTAAGCAACCTGGCAGGGCCATCGGTGATCCCGTCCCCGAACTGGTGGCAGAAACAGCAGCGCCTCTGGTCCCGCAGTAAGACAGGAGGACGCAGGGAGGCCCCGAGTTTCTTCAGAAGCTCGTCGATCTTATCCTCGTCTGGGAGTTGGGAGTTCCCTCTTGGCACCACGACCTGGACAGTCCACTTCCTCCAGCGGAGTCCTTTCTGTCTTTTCCCCTGGTGCCAGCCGTCGTGGGCCCTCGGCCGGGCCTTCAGCTTCACTGTCACTTTGATGGCATCGGACTTTGTCTCCATCTTTGGTGTTTCACCTGCTGTGGGGAAGGGGATAGGCGGGGTGGAGGGGGGAGACTGCTTGGGCTGAAGCTGGGCCAGGCAGTGAACATCCAGCGACGACATGTTGTTACTGTATTGGTGCTGAGTTTTAGAAAGGATCTCGGTTTGCTCTGAGGCTGGAAGGAGGGACACTGATTCCTGAAAATATGATAAAAGCACAATGACAATGAGCAAAACACGACCATCAAAACAACTGCATGTTGTTTAGACTCAATGAGGTGTTTCTGCATGTGCTGCACTGAGACAAACCTTAGTTTCTGTGGCTGATCTAGACTGCAGCGGTGGTGAGGAACAGTAGAGAAGGAAGCAGCTGTGACTGCAGAACACAAGGTCCTCTTCAGATTTCAAACGGCCTTCAGATTCCTGGTGAGAGAAATTAGCCCAAGTTTTAAAAGGCTGCATAAGCAATGAGGTGTTAAATCAAAGCCTGACCAATGTGAACTGCTTAAGCTCAACTGACGTTAAAAGAAGTAATGAAATAAACATCAAAAACATTCAATATTTAAATAACCAAAATACTCTCAAGACTGACGTCATGGGGTATGCTATTTAACCCACTAATTGATCCAAAATGGATTTAACTCCAGCAGGCTGGATTTACATAATCAGAGCATTACTGTGATACTGTGTGTGTATGAATATATATGGATGTGTGCAGCCCTTCAGGCTGAATGTGGGCACATCTAGTCCCATATATTTAGAGCATCCTGGACTTTATTAGACCTATTGGTTGTAGAGCCTTTTGTTTATGGTATAATATTACTTTTGACTCTTCATTAGGTTCATATGGTGTCAGAATCACACTTGAAGGGTGGTCTGCCTACTTAATATACAACTCGGCTTAATGCAGCGTGATTCAATACCTTCATGTGGGCAGGCAGATCTTTGACAGATTTCTGAACTCCATTTCCCAGAACCACCACCTTACAGTGGCAGCACCACTGTGGTTTACATCCAGGGCTGGCAGGGGTCTTATGGTCAGGCCCTTGACCTACAGCTGCACCTAATACAGAAGAAAGCATGATTTAATTTTTTTTCATAGTTCCAAAATACATCCTGTGTTATATCACTTGGCTTTACTTCATGTAGGCAAACAATAAATATCAGAACAGTGGTTAAAACACCCTCTTGCAGTAAACAAAAGGAAACTAGATCATTGTGGTACCTGCTTCAGTGTCAATTTATTATCTACATGGTTCTAGGATGACAACACTTATTAGGCCTGTTACTAGTGTTGTCACAGCAATAAGCAGAAGTTTGCATGCTACAGTGCTACTGAAAACAATTGTTTACTCTATTTCATTAGCTGAGAGAACCAACCACTTAAATCAATGCGCTGCCCTCAGCCACAGTCACATAATGATTTGCAAAAAAACAGGCATCAGTAAATACTGTTAAGAAAGATAATCACTGCTGTGGATGTTTAAGGGAAAACAATTACATATCAAGATTGTGTTGCTGCTTCGTGCTTTTTCCACAGGAAGTCATTACGTTAGGCTTAAATCAGACATGACATTTCAATTAAAGGCTGCGTTGCAGCGCTTAGGGGAATCAGAGATGCCCTAGTTTAATTTAGGTTTATTCCCTCACCTGGGCTGTTGGGATGGAAGCGGAAATGATGCGCCTGCTGATGCTGCATCATCCCTTGTATTCCAACGGGTCTTATCATCTGATCGGGCCGTCCGTGATGTCCCCCGTGGTCTCCTTGTCCGTGAAAGAGCATGGGAGGCCGAGGGTCCATGCCATGGGGGCCCACCCTTGGACCAGCGAACATGGATAGGGACCCCCTGTCTGGGGTGCTGCTGACCTCATAGCTACTAGGGATCTTCACACGTAGTAGGTCTGAAATGGCTGCCACTACACCTGTGATGTTCTGAGGAAAAAAACACAAACGTTTACATCACTGTGAATTTTTGAGGTGCTTGTATTTTACTGAAGGTATGAATAGCTGCAAAACAATAGTTGCTTAGTCTTACTTACATGTTGATATCAATAGAAACAAAACTAGGGCTAAATCTATGCTGAATTCCTGTTAAAGTAAATCTTATTTTTATTTTTACCTCAGCTGCGGCTGGTCTTAGAGTGATGGCCACAGACACAAGCCTTTGTTTGGAGTCATTAGACACATGGCCAAAGGGTGGGCCGAAGAACATTGCAGACGGCTCCGTCTTGATATCTTGCAGTTTGATCTCTGACCCTAGAGGATTGAAAAAAAAAAAGGAGGAAATCCATAAAATTTGCCACACACTTGAGGTATTCTGTAGTTGGCTTTCAACTGCACACACAAACACATCCCATTAATTATGATTCATTTGATTGCGATGATTGTGTAGTCGTTTATAGTTACCTTTTCCATCAGGTGCAGGAAGCATGGGGAGTACCGGAGACAGGCAGGGGGATGGTGGCTCTTCCTTCACCAGAGAAAGGTCTGGGTAGCGACTGATCTCCATGCCAACCACACTCTCAGGAGAGGAGGATGGAACAAAACTGTCAGGGGTGTCCCTGTCTTTGCACGGCTCCTGTCCTCGGTTACTGTTATAGACGAATGATGAAGAGAAACCTCTGTCAAAACCATGCTGCCAAAATTGATCATCACATTACAGGATCATACAGGATTAATCAAAATGGACAAATATCACAAGTGTTGATGATGGTGCTTTCATTATTGTGATGCATCTGTTACCTGAGCTCCTCCTGGTTGTTGTGCGGAGGAGTGGGGAGCGAGGCTGGAACATCCACAGTTTTGGGACCCTGTGCAATGGCCCTGGCCAGCAGATCTTCTTCAGTCCTAAATGGGACATGTAGCGGCTTCGGGACCAGGCCTTTGGACACTATATGAAACAGGAGCAAAATGTCAGACTAGTACACTGTACACACATAATGCTCATCTGTAACAATCAAAAACAATCATAATTGTGTAATATGTGATTGTGGGAAAAAGTTTTGTTGGAATTAATTTATTCTTTACAATTTTTGAGAATTGTGACATTAGGCGCGTTTCCATTGCAGGAACTTTGGGGTAATTTTACGGGGCCAGCCCCGTTGGTGCGTGTTTCCACTGCAGGAACCTCCCCCACAGGGCCATATACAGGAACTTTTACGGGGGCCAACGGAGTACCTACTCCAGGGTAGGTACTCCATTCGACCCTGAAAAGCTCCTGGGTGGGGCTCGAGGTTAACCCGGCGCTGATTGGCTAAAGCTAGAGCAGGCTCTGACGCTACCAGAAAGCACCAAAACAACCGGCATTTTTAAAAGGGGGAGCAGAAGGGGAGCATTAGCCTAGCAGACACCGCTGTAAACAACAAGAAAACAGCAGGAAGATGCACACAAATGGACCGACGATGAGGTGCAGACATTGATTGCAGTCTACAGCACCGAGGAGATTCAGAGGGGGTTTGAGTCATCGCGGCGAAATGAAAATATCAGCGCACCTCGACACACTGGGGATCCATCACGCCGCAAAACAGTTAACAGTTAACGCCGTGAAAAGAAAAAAAAAAAAAACTCAAGCAGGATTACAATCAACCGCCATGTGCACAAACACACACACCAGAAACGCGGCTACCGCCTCAGCTCCTTCCATCCTTCTTCGTTGTTGTTGTTATGATTTTTGTGCATGTGCTTGGGACCTGCCTGGGTGACGTCACGGTCGAAACTGTCGCACAACGATTAAGTGGCGATCGAAACTCATGACGTCGCCGCGGGGTCCGACTCTGCAGTGGAAACACGGCCACTGAGAGGGCCGAGTGAGAGGACGGTTCCTGTAGAAGTTCCTACCCCCTCCCTTTACCAGGAACTCCTGCAGTGGAAACACGGCTATTAAGGTACAAACTCATATTCTTACCCATGGCAGCAGCTTTGCTGGCGAGCTCTTCTGTCGTGGCAAATCCGTTGATCATTTTCTGACGGTTCACAGGTGGTGGGGTGGGAGGGAGTGATGCTGGCGGTGTTGGTGGATTACTCAGGTTACTCTGCTGTAGGAATCAAGATCAATACAACGTCAGCACATCATGCTGCACACACTCTTTACACACATCCCTCGGTTTACCTAGTTTAAACATAGTAAGAGAAGTGAATAAGCACCTTGTAGGCCAGCTGGGAATAGTAGTCAGAGACTCCATCAAGAGAGGCGCTGCCAAAAGTACCAGATAAGAGGTTTTCTCCATTGAGCTGGCCGCTGCCATACGGAGCGAAATGGGCAAAGTTGACCCCAATCAGGGGCTCCATGAGGGGCAGCAGGGAGAGCTGCTGTGACAGGAGAGGGAAAAAAACAACATGGGCAGGGTTAAGAACAAGTCTACAAGTGCACAATCTTGGATAGAGTCATAACTTCTCCCTCTCTCTTCTTCTCTATTTTCTTGTCTATTAATTAATGAAATGAGTATGTTTTTATTATTTTTATGGTCACTTTAAGATCACATAAACTTTTTATCAGTGAAGTACAGTAAAGTGTGAAGGTTGTTTAATCATTACTTAGTAATTTTATGTCCTGTAAAATGCACAGAAAAGGAAACAAAATAAGCCAGTGCTGCCTGAGAGAGAGTGTGATCTCTGGTCCATTTATCTACTTCAGGTAGGCAGGTGAATGTTTGCATCATCAGAACGTTAACTGTTCAGTTGTTAAAGAGGCTGTAATTTTAACCCTTTCAGCCAATCCCCGTTAAACTTCTGAGAAACTTCCAGAACTCATTTGGTGTATTAAATGTGATGAGATGATATCATGCTGCATTTCTAACGACTGAATTAGCTTCATAAAGTTTAAGTCAATAAACCTCAATCAATGAGGGACTTGCAATATAACCACGCATCCCCCCTCTGCTCTCCCGAATAATAACAGCTTCTAATACCGTGGTGTGCAACTGTCATCCAACCTAATTACACTAATGTGCTCATGATATGTGAAATTAGTGCCTGTGCGCTTGTTCAAAAATGATTGTCTGTTCTGGCTGTAATTAATACTGTAAAATTTTGGAAGAAAACATTGTAAGAGAAGCAGATGATGAGGTGGTAAAAATCAATCTTACTTGTTTGATTTGGGTCATTACAGTGTCAGCACCAGAATGCATCAGCTGCCTCTCGTCTCCCTCCTTCTTCCTCTTCTTGTAGCGAGACGCAGGTTTCTCTCCTCCTTTGGGGGCTCTCTTGTTCCTCCCTTTCTTCTTCTCCTGCTCAGGCAGCAGAGGTCCAGGGAAGTCGGGTATGCCATCTGAATATGCCTGGAAATTGGGGGGAAATAAAGTGTTGTTGCATTAAAAAGGTATGAACAAACTTCAAATTACTTGAGAGGCATTGTGGCTTTTTTGAGTTCGATGTTTTCAAACACAGAACTATGACTCATTCATAAACTGACGGCTATGACTCACACCAATTTTAACTATAATGTGCCTCCCATCTGAATCACTTAGCCTGGCTATGACTCACTATGTTGATTATCTCCTCAGCGCTCTCTAACTGGATGACTAAAAGAAAGACTGACCCCGTTGCTGTCCATGGAGCTTTGCCTCAGCAGGCTTTTGCAGTCTGCAGGGTCCTCCTCCTCCGAGCGCAGACTCTCCTCTGACCTCTGCTGGGGCAAACCAGGGGGCGGTGTGTTCTTGTTCTTCAGAAGGTGCTTCAGTAGCTCATTGCCAGCCTCGCCCTTGTTTGGACTTTGCCCTGCAGGGAAGGGAGATGTGCTCCCTTTACCGCTCTCCTCCTTCACAGAGCTCATTTCTGAGCCGATGGGCCCCTCTCTTGGCCCATGACACTCGCTGGCATCGGTCTGCTCCAGCTTTATGTTGTTGAGGATCCTGTCGTGCTCCTGAGCCGATGTCCTCGCCGTGTCTGACGACATACCAGGTTGTCCAGACTGTCCTCCAGAGAGCTGCCTCTCCAGCTCCGAGTGACTGGGAGTGGAAGACCCCAGTAACGGGGACCTGGACAAGTCCTGGTCTCCAAAGAGATGAGTGTTTCTGGTGGGTGTTGAGGATGTGTCTGAGACGCATGGTGTCAGAGGGGCTGTAAGGTCAGAGTGTGGAGTTGAAGGCGTCTTAACTGAATCTGCGTCATCGTCTTTCTTCTTTTTGCGGGTCCTCTTCTTTTTCCCCTTCTCGTCTGGGATGATGTTGGAGTAGAGTTGTATAAGAGACTGACCTGAGCCTGGAAAGTTAGATGGTAAAGGTGTGGCCGAGTCAAACGGTGGCCCCTCACCGGTCATCTGAAGAATCATTGCCGGGCCACTGAACTGACGAGGCCTTGGCTGACCCTGAGGGAAATTAGGTCCTTGTAGGGCGAGGTTATCAGGCCCTAACCCAGGCCCCATGTCCGGAGGCATCATCCCATTGCCCATTAAAGTTCTCCTTTCACCCTGCATAAATGTCCCAGGTGGTGAGCCCATCCCAGGCTGCATGCCTTGTTGCTGAGGAAACACTGGACCGAGAGGTTGTTGTTGTAGCGGGGGCCGCTGAGGCTGCATGAAGTCTTGTGGCAGCTCTGCATTGAAAAAAGGCATTTGAGCGAGTGGCGCCATGTTCCCGTCCGGCCCCATCATCCCTTGCTGCTCCATTTCCATACGGTGTTTCAGGGCTCTCTGTCGCTCGACCTCCTGCATGAGCTGCACCCGCTGCCTCTCCTGTTGCTCCCGAAGCCGCTCCCTCCTCTCCCGCTCCTGGAAGCCCTCACTGAATGGGTTGTTGTCGTCGAACTTCACACCACCTCCCTGCATGGGTTTCACACCACCTGGTGGAGCCGGCGGCGCTTGTGGGTCCACAGGCATTTGTGGGTGCTGAGGTATATTACCCATTGGCATTGGATGGGGTTGGCCTGGATTCACCGGTACCTGGGGGGGCATTATTGGAGGCATTCCTGGTCCACCCATGGGCATGGGAGCACCTGGGTGCCAGCCAGGCGGTGGGTTGGGCATACGAGGGGGTGCGTTCGTCTGGCCGGGATGAAGTGGCATCTGCATCATGGGATTCATAGGAGGCTGAACCATGGGCGGTCCAGCGGGGACCATGCCGGCAGGGCCTGGCATTGGGTGCATCCCAGGCATTATGGGCGTCATATTGTTTTGCTGGTGTTTCACTCGGTATTCCTCTATCAGTTCAGCGTGCTCCTTCTGCTGCTTGCGGATCTAGAGCAAAAACATCAGACATTCACAAAAAATATGGTTGAGGATCTCTATGAAAAGCACAATGAAAGCAAGTACAGCTTGCAAGACGTTTTATCACGTTTACAAGACAAACTTATGAAGACAGGTTTCCCAAGGGAGGAGGTGAATGATTCTGTGTTCAAATAGCAGCTGGAAAAAATTAACTTTAGAACAAGGTTTGGAAAGTGCAGCCAAAAGCCTTTTTTCAGTGCTGATCTTTTAGGCAGTCAAAAGTGGTTGACAGGTGCAGTGCAGACTATGGCTGGCTGACAGACTGTGTACGTATGACTCTTGATTTGATTTGTTAATATATACACGTACAATTATTATACAATTGTTCCAGTCTTCCTGAGTAGGAAATAGCTTTATGTATAACTTCCTATTCATACATTTTATTATACGTTATGCATATTTAGCTAGATTATTATTTTCTATTTTTTTAATCAATATTTAGGTTTGCTATCACAGTAAGATCCAGTCAAAGACACCTAAAAGTGCAATAAAGAACTGAAGATAATGAAGCTGATAAATGAGAGTATTTGTTTCTCATAAATTTTGTGTTAATCCTGTCCTGATTTAACCTTGCACTTTTGTCAGTGGTGTTGCTATGCAACCTGGAAATCATATCGTCTCATGCGACTCTGTCTGAGATTAAAAACTTAACAACACTGATCAAATTGTTTAATAACAGAAAACAGTATTGTTTTATTTAAAATAAACATGAGTATTTTCCTATGTTTTTCCTGATTCATCCTATTTTAGCATCCCTCACTGCCCAGGTTCCATTCTGCCTGCTGTTTTCTCCCATGTAAGGTGAAAATAATGCTGGTAGAAAGTTGTTTTTCGACCCACAGGCTGTTATTGATGCCTACTTAACACTCTGCTCATAGAGACACTTAAAAAAAAGACCACGCTTAGGGATGGCCATTGTGTCGAGCAGGACTGAGATAGAATTCAGCAGTGGAGCTTGACAGGCCCGGCATTTACCTGCTCCAGTTGTTTCTGCACCACTCCCTGCTGCTCTGTGACATGTTTGAGCTGCTCAGCGTCCTCCTCAGGGAACTCTCTCCCTGCCTTCTTAGCTGTTCTCTGCTTGGCAGACAGGGCTTTCTTAGACTTCCTGTGAGCGCCGATCTTCTCTTCCAGAAACTTCTGCTGCATTTGAAGTAGTTGCTGAGTCTCCTGGAGCCATTCCTCGTACTGAGCCCTCTGAGCATTGTCTGAAAGAAGAAAAAGGCTCTTTTGTTAGCAATCTTGAGAGCATAAAAACAAACACTTTAACTTTTCTACTCCTGACAAACCTTCAAACTAAAAAGTTGAAAATGCATATACATTTTTTCCGGAACTTACTGACAAATCCTGGTCCAAAGTTTGGGGGATTTGGTCTTGCTACTTGTGTCAGTTTACCATCCTGAAAACAAGGTTGACAAGTAAGTTGTTATTCATTCCATATTATTTTACATTGCAGAGATTTATGTATCATCTAAGAAAAGCAGCAGCTTCAGTACCTGTCCAACGACTTGTGGAGGAAGCGGTGTACTTTCAGGTAATGGTGCCACAGGAGGACCAGGAGGAAATCTGTAATACAGTAATACCACAGCCAAACACCATTTAAAAATTTTACCAATAACAGCACAAATTCTTCACACTTTTTAACAACATCAGTGTGGCTGGGTTGTTGTAAATGTTTTAAAAACCCTCTACTCCCTGGAGCAGTAACGCATTTTAAACTGAACAAACTCTAAAGTTAACCTTTTACCTGTTCATGACCATGGGGGCCATTCCCATGTTGTTCTGAACCATAACCTTGTTGATGCCTTTCAGGGCAACCATTTTGGCTTTCATGATGGGGTCAGTGATGGAATCAAAATCTGCAAATAACAAACAATGCACAGTCAGAAATAAGCAACCTGATCGATAAACTCAAACATGAACATTAAGTTCTGGCCCAAATAATTTACCAATGTTCGGGAAAAAGGAGTCGCTGGAACGTTGTCGTATCATGGCTTGCATTTGCCTCTGCTGTTGCTGCTCCTGCCTCTCCTGGTCGAGGAGGTCCTGCAACAGGAGTGGCTGCTCCTCCAGTAGAAGAGGACGATTTTGTTGGTTGTGCTGACTCAGTGCTTGGTTCAATGCTGCCTGCTGGGCTGGAGTCAGACCGCTTGTGTCCACTCCAGCGGCTAGCCCCACCTGGTGGTCGGCTCCGAAGCCTGCCATAGAGGCTTCTCCTGCAGTGGTGGCGTCAGATATTGTTTGACTCATTGTAAGTCCGGAGGTATGCTGAGCGTCGGTGACTTGGTTCTGTTGGGCCATGAGGTTACCTCCTTGACTGACAGATTCAACTATTGGATTTAATGACTGCTCTTCAGGCTGCTGCTTAATGAGTAAACTAGAAAGGACCGGGGTGGAGTCTGACAGAACTCCCTGCTGGTTTGAGGTTAAGGTGTTTCCAGCAGCTTGCTGGTCTGACACCTCAGGGGGTTTCTGACAGTCTTTAACCTCTGTTTTAATTTCTTGCCCAGGTGCTAAAGAGGCAGAGTCCTGATTCCCAGGGGCTTCCAGTTTGACCTCAGCTGAAGACTGCTCACCTGAGGCCTCTGACTTTGCCAGTGCAGACGCTGAACTGGACGATGCCTCGCTCTCAGTGCCCGAGTTTTTGTTGATGTCCGTGGTGTCAGGGTTATCGTCCATGGGATCGCTGAGATCCAACTCCTCATTAAACATGTCTTTCTTGATGTCATCTAGGTCGGGGTCGGTGTAAGCAATAATATCAAATTTGCCAGATGTTAGGAAGTCATCAAGGTGCAGGTCATTTGTCTCCAGGTCTAGGTCTTTTCCATCTTCAGGATCCAAGTTAAGGTTTTCCAAGTCAGCATCCACCAGGTCTTTCACCTCCACGTCCTCAAGATCTTTGACTGCTGATTCTTCTGCATCCAGTTTCTCCTCCACAGCTTCGGTGCTGGCCACTGAGACAGAGTCAGTCTGCCCAGCAGGGGGTGCAGTCAGGATCATTGATGCTGCCATGTTCTGGGTCTCATTTGAGGCAGGCTGACTCATGGATCTCATCAAAGGAGACTGTTTGAGTGTGTTGTTTCCTGACATTTGGGTTTGCTGATGAAGATTGTCCATGCTGGCAGATAGCTGCACATGGCCCGTCTGGCTGGTCATAGGGTCCATCATCCTAGGTGCCTGATTTAAGAGGAACCTGGAATCGGGTGGAAGGCCTGCTGGTCTTTGGACCTGCAAGTTGGGATCAATGTTGCCTCCTTGCATGGCACCCGGTGGAAATGGCATACGTGGCCTGTTATCTGCCACTCTGTGCCGCAGCTCAATGAAAGGCTGGCCCATTATGTTGTGCTGTTGCACTGGCATTCCACGTGGTGGGAAATGTTGGGGCAGCCCCATGGGGTTGCCTCCCATATTCTTTGCCATTTCTGCAGACATGGAGCGTCTCATTTGAGGGGGTATGTCCTGCATTGGGTGTTGCCCACGGGGAAAAAACTCTTGCGGTCCATGTGGTCCTAGAACCCCGGGTGGAAATGCAAACCTGAAATAGGATTTAAAAAAAAACAAATATAAAAAAGCGGAAAAAGCAGTTTCTAGATTTGTGCAAAGCGGAGTTATCAATTATAGCATTTAAAAACACAAACAGAAATAAAAACAATACATTGTAATACAAACCTTGGTCCCTGGTGTCTCAGATTAGGATCTCCAGGATGTGGGCCCCGGTGGATTTGTCCCTCATTAGGGAAAGAGACACGCTGATCCCCTGGAAAAGGTCCAGGAAACCTCATTGGCCCTCTCATAGGTCCTTGTCCAGGGTAAGGTGGAGGAGGCCGGTTGAACATTTCCCCCTGTTGCCCGGGGCCCTCCTGGGGCCAGGGTCGTGGTGTTCCTGGGGCAATGTTACCTGCATGCTCCTGAGAGCCCCTCTCCTGCCGGATTGCACTCCTCTGCTGCTGCTGCTTTATGATTAGTTCCCTAATTCGTTGTCGCTAAAAAACAAGCATAAAGAAATTTAAGCCTTTTTTAAAACACAAGGTCAATAAACCATGTCTGTCTGTGTTAGCTGTCCACAGAGATTATCTGCTCGTCCTACACAGTATGTAGCAATGCAAAACAAATGCCCCTTTTTTATACAGTATCACCTGCTTATGCCTACTTTCTATCCTGCAAATGCACGCAAGTTTTCATTTCTTTATTCTATATTTTCACTTCCTATATTTATGTTCTGAAAACTCAGAATGACTAAAGATAAAGTCATGTTAATGATGCGTTTCCCTTTATTCCCCATTTCCCCTATATTTACATTTGCTGCACTAAAAGGGTACATTTTTATTGACCTTATATTTTTAGCAATCTTACACCTATTAAATCTCTATTAATAAAATCTTTTTTTTATATAATAACTTAGGACACATTTTTGTACTGTAGCCATAACTCCTGTCTTATACCTTTTACTCACTGACATTACTGATATCCATCAATGAATAGACCAAACCTATTTTATTTTGTTTCCTTCAAATTCAAATTTAAATTAAAATATGAATACTATTAATAAAAAGATTAAGAATGTAATTAAATGAACCAAAAGTAACATTTCAATATTCAAGAATGATGATGTATGGAATAAAAGATAAACAAGACATATCAGGTACCTGTCTGAGTCTTTCCTCACTTTCAGCGAGCGCAATACCCTGAGCTTCAGATACACCAGGCATTTGTGGGTTGTTTGAGAGCTGGCCTGGGTCTTGAGGGACAGATCCATTGTTACCCACAGCTGACTGCTCCTTCATTTCCATTTTCTCTGTCGACTGTGGACGAGGGGTCATGGGGGCTTGCTCAAATGGGTCATGGCCCGGTGTCAGACTGGGTCTTCTGGAGGGTGACTGAGTAAATCCATCCTCTGACACATTTGGGTGTTTTGGTGTTTGTGAGCCTGGATGAGGAAAGGGCTCCTGAAGCCTGCCTTGGGGTGAGGTGAAAGGGTCCTGGCTCCCCATTGGTCCTGGCCTCGGCCCTTGTCTGCTGAGCCCATCAGGACCAGGCCGCGGGGTCCCTGGAGGCTGGGCGTAAGGGTCATTAAGCATTGGTCTGGGGGCCCCGGGTTGAGAAAACATGTCGCTACTTCCTGGCCTCGATGTCCCAGGTGTACTCGTAAACGGCTCTATCGGCCCCCTCTGGCTGCCCGGTGACTTGGAAAATCTCTCTCCCACCGAGGGCCGTGGCGTACCTGGTGGCTGAGCATAAGGATCCACTGAGTGGGAAGGCGACATCCTCTGTCCCGGGTGCGGCTGATGAGTGAACTGGTTCATTCCACCGGGGCGTGGAGTAGCTGGAGCCTGTGAGTAAGGGTCTGAAGATGGGCTGGGGGTGTTTGCTGGCTGACCGTAGTTGTCGTGCGGACGCGGGGTCCCAGGAGGTCGAGCGTATGGCTCGAAAAATTGTCGAGCCTGAGCACCGGGGTCATTGATGGATCGCTGGTTCACTGCGGGCTGAGAGAAAGGGTCGGGCGCTGGCTTGTTAGGACCGGAGGGCTGGGCGAAGGGGTCGTACGTAAAGTGGTCGGGCCTCGGAGTGGAAGGTGCGTGAGCGTAAGGATTTCTAGACATTTGAGTCATTGGTCCTGGCTGAGCAAATGAGTGACCCTGAGCGTGATGTTGGCCCATCCTAGGAGGACTGGTGAAGTTGTCGTTCCCAGACGGTCTCGGTGTATGTGGAGGCTGAGCGTAGGGGTCGTTCTGCGGATTCTGAGAGAACCGGTCAGCGGGATGTGGACCTGGTCGGCTGAATGGATCCTGAGCCTGAGGAGGGGGCATGGGTGTTTTGAACAGAGGGACAGAACCAGATTCATTACTTCCGGGGATTGGTGTTAACAGAGGCCGTGAGTACGGGTCAGACAAAATCATCCTGTTCTGGGCCATGCGCTGATAGGCCTCCGTTCTTATCATGGGCCTCGAGTACGGATCTCTGCCTGGAGAACCCATTGGTGGTCTTCCCTGAGCAGCCTGGCTAGCCCTCGGTGGACCCATGGGCTTCAAAAAAGGGTCCATTTCCCCGGCCGGCCTTGGGGTGTCGGGAGGTTTGGCATAGGGATCACTGCTCATGGACGTTGGAGATCCAAAAGATTCATGAGCAGGAGAGGGCCGCCCTCTGTCCTGCTGCTCCATCAAGGACGTGGGGGATTTTCCAGATTCCACCATTCTGCGACACGTATTTGGCCCGAGAGTTGGCGGTCTTGGGGTCCCGACCATCTTGGCGTATGGATCCCAGGGAGAAGAGGGTCTGGAACCAGAGGAACCTGGTGAGAAAACCTGCGGGGACTGAGGCTGCGAGGAAGGTCCGGACGGAGGGGGAGGAGGCGGGCGCAGGAACACGTCCTCGGGAGGACCTGAAGTAGGAGTCCCTGGTAGCTGTGGCCTGGCAAAGGCATCTTTAGAGTTCAGCTGCTGCATGGGGGACATGCTGCCGTTGCTGGGCTGAGAGGCCGGACTCTGGTTCCCACTTGTGTTGCCGTCTCCCTCTGACTGTTGCTGCTGTTGTTGCTGTTGTTGCTGGAGTTGCTCATTCTTAACTTGCTCCAGTTTCTGAGTGGCTTCAATTTTGGCTTGCTGCTTGCTTTTCTGCCTCATTTGCTGTTGGAAGGGCACAGTGAAACGCGGAATTAGATCTCAAAAAGGGATGCTGCAAATATCAGTCTCATGCCAAAAATGAACTGGACCTACTAACCACCAATGTCATCAGGGTTAATGTGGAGGATAGTGAAGTTGTTTAGGGAGCTTTACTAAAGCACCACTTCTTAGCTGTCTTAATATAAAGTGGACCTGCCGCTGCATTCGCTGACTTCATTGCATACACTCTTACCTGTCTAAACTTCCACTCTTGTTCATGCTCTGACTCTTTTGGTTTCAAAGGGTCTTTAAACAGCAGTTCTGTGTCTAGTGGTATGTTGGGATCAAACACCTCAGGGGGCTGTTGCTGTGGATGATGCCTCTTCACCGGTTCATTCGACATCTGGACTTTGTTGATGCGCAGGGCTGCTCGGTTATCTCTTGCCTTTTGCTAAACAGCAAATCAATCACAATAGCAAAACAAAAACATGTCAGACACAAACACTTTATAAACACAAGACTGCAGAAAAAAAGAGGTTACTTGTGCAACTCTCATTATCTAACAAGTGTGATACTGAGGTAATTTCTATTCCTATTTAGTTCTCTTTCACAGCATTTGCTTCAATATCTCAGTATGACACATGAGGGCAAGGTTATATCAAATGATGACTTCAAGTTCCCCTCGCCAAGTCCAGCTATCCAAGAACAGATTTCATGCTCACAATAGCATGATGGGTAAGAGCAATGACATTCAAATTTACAACCTCCCACATGCATGGATTGAGCATCAACTAGCATCAGCACCAACATCCCAAACGGATAAAACCCAAAGCAGGGTATAGGAAAGTCAGCAATATGCTGACTATTTGTCAACATTGCTACACTGGTAAACAAGATCAGCTTAAGCATCAAAGTGATAAAAAAAAAAACTACTTTCGCTGATCATATTCATCCCCTTTTTCCAGTGAGTACAACATCTCCATCCAAAACAACCCCTCTTTCTGGAGACAGGGTGGTTTGCTGAACTGTAACACTGGCATGAACTCCATCGATATTCAATATGACATTTTTTTTGTTTGATTTTATACTGTAGGGTCCTACATCACTGAGCATGCTCAAGGGTTTGCCTGCACCGTCATTTTTGCCCATGCCATTTAGTATTTTGACTTAAATAATTAAATATTTTTCCTTTGACATACTGGATCTTTTTGCACAGCCAGGATCTTCGTCTGTGCTCTATGTAAAACGGAGGATGGAGGTCATCCTGTGTGTCAGGGATCTCAACTGTTGCTTGATAATGACAGGGGCGTTTTATTATGTTGGATATCAAAAGAAAAAGCTATGAAAGAGAAGAGCCGTCATGTAAACCAATGGCAAAATCCCCTTAAAAATCTCTAACACAGGGTGCATTTTTTAATCAAGACTAGGTCTTTGAAATTAGCCTCTGCCAGATAAAATTACTTCCAGTGAACTTAATTACTGCGACCATAGTGAGTTCTAACACTGAGCAGAGCTTCCTATGTTAATTAGTTCATCTGTGAATGGCCGGATTTCAAATTGCATTGGCAAGAGGCAAGAGGCCAGATGCGATACAGGAACCTGCCTTCTGAATACTAATATGTCAATGCAAACAGTAGTGACAGCCCAGGCTTTAAGACAGTTGAAGAAAATTAGCAGTTTGGTTGATCTTACCACATATGGGGCCCTGTCTTGTGAACTAGCTTTCCTCCAAAGTTTTGCAATTTGCTTTACTCTTGTGGACCAGTCTGTTGAAAGAATAAGAGGAGAGGTTGTCATGCCAACAGTCTCACAGAGCATACAAGGTATTTTTTTGATCTCTGTGACTGAGACAGGGATGGCTACACCCAGACAATACGGACAGATAACAGAAATAGCAAAAATAACACACCACAAACAGAAGAAAATCACATATAATAAAAAGGTAGAGCCATGCACCAACCTGGGTATTCCTCTTTAAGGTTGGGGAAATTTACATTGGTATAGAGGACAGGGGCAACAGTGGCTAACTCTCCGAGTGTCTCCTCCTTCTCCCACTTTAGTGTACTTCGTTGGGCATTGGACATGGCTTCAGTCTCCCCTTCAGGCAGAGATCCGGGGGGTGTAGGACCAGGGCCATGTGCTGGGGAGGGCCATGGACCAACTGCCTCTCTAGGCATCTGATTAAACTTTCTGTCCCTGTAATAACAAAGGAAAAGAGGGTGATGAGGTCTCTATGGTTTTGTTAAGGGGAAAAAACAGAAACAAATAAATCAAACTTGTGACAGTTTGAAGGAAGGAAGCTTTACCTTGGATTGTCAGTAAAAGGCATACGATTAAGGGGGGCGAAGTTGTCTGGGAGACAGGGTCCTGCTCCTGGATTTGCAGGGAAGCGTTGGTTTGGTCCCATCATACCATTGATCATTGGCATCCTTGGAAACATGGGATTCCCTACGCACATGATTTGAAAGAGATGAATTGGATCCGTTGACTTTTAGAGTGAAGCTCATTATGTCTGACTGTGACATGGTGATTGTAATTGTGATGTACCTGGGTTGGGGTGAGGCATGCTAGTGCCAGGTGTGGCAGGGAGGGGCCCTGGACCCTGGGGGTGAGGCACCTGTGGTGGAGGTGGTTGGCTCGTGCTAGGGCTAAGGACGGCTGTGAAGAGATCTTCGACATCCTTACCCTCCAGCTCTGTAACAGAACGTGACAGCACAATGTTGTGTTGTGTGTGTTAACATTCATCAAGACGGGAGAGAAAATTTCTATACCACTCCCAAATGTCAGAATGTATTCCTCCCCTGTGCTACAGATATGTTGATGCTGAAAACTACCGTCTAAAACGGTAACACGTTTTTGCCTTTACTAGGAGAGCTTATTTGGATAATTTAGTTTGATCATTTACTGGCATCTGGGATTTACTGACACCTGCACCATCTCACTAGCCTGAAAACCAAAGAGCTAAAATACTGAACCATAGTCCAGGTGATTCATTAGTGTATGAAGTACAGGAGCAACGTTAAGTTTACGAAAAGGATAAAATTACAAACCTGGAATTTTGTAAAGTTTGCTCAGGATTGATTCTGAAACAAGGAAAGAATCAGAAAAACAAAACAAAAACATTATTAATCTGAAATTCAGTTTTAAAACAGCAGCGTTCAACAACTATGGATGCACGGATGGATGTGTGGTCTTCTATACTGACCATCGGTGACCATCTTGTCCAGCTCTGGGCTGAGAATCCCGTCCAGAGGTTCCTCTGGGAGGGTTCGCGGCGTCCTACGGCCAGCCTGAGACTGGGACGCCACTGGGGAACTGTCTGCCAGGGGCCCAATGTCCAGACCAGCTGTGGAAACACACACAGACATAGAAAAACAAATCACAACATGCACACACACAGACACAGACAAACCGACACACACACAAAACAACCAACAAAATACCCGACCAAGAACGTGATCATAAATATAGACTTCACGTGAGAGCATGTTTATTGTCTTAACAGCCTGTGGAACGCAATCAAAACTGAACAGTATATGATTACAGCTCCTTGGGGTGCCGGTGTTGTTTAAAGGCAGTGTTTTCAGAATTGTGAAGAGATAGACAGGTCATACTAATTCTCAGTAAAGATACACAAATACTTAAATGTTTGTGCGGGAAAATATTACTCTGATCTGTTCTTTACACTGGTCCTTAAGTCAGTTCAATCTCTTAAAGATGGTTGTAACCAATACCTGTATTAACCAAATTATCTCATATATTATATCCAATGGAGCATTAAAGCTGAAAAAATGAGGGGGTTTTTTTTTTCAAAAAGAGAAAAGAAAAAAGAGACATGTTTTTATCATTCAGCCACAGGTCTGAGAACACAAGACCTTCAACGTCTTCAGGAAGTGGAAGGACATTCACCAAGGCCCCTTGTTCTCCACTAAATTGCTTCATTCTAAGCTGCTCATTTCTTGAATACCACAATGTCCTTGTCAGTTTGTTTCTTTTCTATCTTGTAAACATCACTGATTAAGTAGCAATGAATCTATTCTTGTAGGCATTTGAAGAAAAAGTCAACTGTGAAAGGGTTTAGGAGGCTCATAATCAGGGACTGACACACCATAGTCGTCTGAGTGAATATTGTGCACTGGGTTAGGGAAGTACAAAAGCAGTTTATGAGTGTTAAAACAATCTGAAATGGTTGAGAAAAGCTAAGTATGAAGCAGCTTATATACATGCACACTTAAATAGAGACACACACTGTAAGAGAGGAAGAATGAACTAAAGCAAGGGATTAGCAGGCCATAGCACCCTTACCAAAAGGAGGAGGTGAGCTGTCAACCTGGAAGGGGCAAAAATCAAGACCTACAAGAACCCAAAACCAGATAAAATGAGTGAAAAAATAGTGAAGACAGAACAAGCACAACACGCTTCAGACAATGCAAACAAACAAAAGATAAAATCAAAGATAAGAATGTGACATTGAAAAAAAAATCAATAGGTGGTGAATGCAAAATAAACTTGCTGTCTGAGGAAATTTCTAAATGGGGAGGAAAGGTTTTGTAACCCATTGATAAGGTGACCATTAGCAAATTCTTAGCGCTGTGACTGCCCGTGAGATATATGACGCACCAGAGTCATTGCTTGGCTTTCCGAGCATTCCCAAGATGTCTGCATCAGTGTTCAGAACATCAGATAGATCAACTAATGGTTCCTCGGACGTCTCTGTAGATGGGAAAAAAGGAAGAAACAAAAAAAAGAAAAACCAAACTGTCATAAATCATAACTGATGGTGATGTTGAACTTATTGTGATTTGGGTCCATTTCCTTGGATGATGGTTTTAAACAAGAGAGGAAACCACACAATATGCAAAGAACAGTGATACAGAGTGGCCCCTGAATGACCTGAAATGTATTTCATCAAGCTGATCTTCAAAGTGTATTATCAACTGATTAAAGCAAAGACATGGAGGATGAGGGACAACACTGCTCTCCATCTTAAACATCATGGTTTCTTTTAATACTGTCGTCCTTTGACCTCAAGCTTTGCATAAGTGAATATTTTGAAAAGAAAGGATTGAAAGCAAATGTACTTTGCATATTCAGTCTCTTATTAATACATCTAACATAATCAGTTTTATGCTGCACAATCTTTTCCCTCAAGAGTGTACCATTTTCTCTCTAAAATGCCTACAAAATCTTCTAATATTTTCGAAAAATTTGTCCAAGGGTCACCGTTGTCAAGTATACAATGCTTTATTTGTGAACTGCAAACCCAATGGTTTTCTAAGGACTTTGATTATTTAAAATGCTATCCACTTGTCATTGGTGATGTACTTGTACTCCCTTTCGGTAGGTCCTCAATTAAAATATTCTGCTTTGAATGGAAACAAGGATCTATGTCAAATAAATGTCTGGCCTCTTCTATAAATATGAAGTGACCTTCATGATGTTTTTTAACCATACTATGGACAGGGCTTAAATATAGGTTATAGGTTTCACAATGCCAGTCTTCTTTAATGAAACTTGTTTTACTAACTTTGTACTGAGCACAAATAAATGCCTGTCCATGAAAGAATTGAAAGTATTTTCTACAGGACCACCTGACCAACACCTACTTGACTGTTTCATATATTGGTCTTTGCTTTCTTTTTATGTTTTGCTGCCCTTTTGACACACCTGACATGACACCTGACTTTTTTTTCTATATAATTTATTATTTTCTGATAAAACTACAAGGTAAAAGAATAAGAGGTTTGTTGGGCTTTTTAGTTGAACAATTTGGGTATGTCAGCAGCTGGGAAGAAGACCAAAAACAGAATCAGCTATCGGACCCCATCCCTCTTCGACTGACACTGATTTGATATGTACCAGACTATGTGATGCAATACCAGGCAACAGGATGCAATTCAAAAACAAGACATTTCCACTGCCTTTACTGCAGTTTAGCCAGTTGTTATAACAAGAAATCTTAAAGAAAGAATCCAGTCCATTTATAATAATTTTCTAGTTTTAAAGACCTGGTTTCAGTGACACATTTTTACTGTTCATAGATAGTTAGTGAACGTTGTGCCTAAACACTGTGATGACAGTGGCTGCACGCCATTTGGCTGTGTGGAAATCTGCTTGAATAAATACAGGTGGTGGATATGATGATGTGGAATCTTGTCTTGATCACCTGCTGATCAAACAGCGAAAACCTGATTTACCGTAATCGGACAGCGATTACGCTCAGCAACATAATAAACCACCATTCGTTGTTGGAGGGCATTGGATCCTCATACACAGCAAACATTTTGATTCAGCCATGACACGCCATGTGAAACATATGTTAACCAGTCATTCAGATCAGCATAAGAAGTATGTGAGATTTCATGTAAAACTGAGAGAAAGCTAGCGAGAGCAAGAGACAGAGTGAGTGGGCAGGGGAGACAGAGCGAGCTAGCAAAGGAAATTGAAACTTCACTTTTTTTTGCTACTTATGGAATAAAATTCTGCCTGAGTCTTTGGTTTAACTTGTGACACTCTGACTTTGTCTTGTATGAATGGGTGAAATCCACTGTGAATGTGTGTTCAGTGGACCTGGGTCGTACCCTTTAACTCCTGTATGAAAAGGATTAATACTCTCAATGGGCAAAGACGGGGAGGAAAAACGCATGGGATAAAAGACATTGTTAGGCACCAAAATAAAGAGAAACACAAAATAATTCCTATTATGTCAGACTGTATCCAGCTCTGCTCTAATGTAAGCTGCTGTCAGTAAGTCACGCCTCGTACTTCAGTACTAAAGTAGTGGGTATACGTACGTGCTGCTGTGGGTCTGTGGGTCCCTGTTGAGAGAGAGGTTGCCGAGGCACTGAGCAGAGGGTCCGATGAAGGGTCCAGGAATCTGGTGGTGGGATGCTTCCTCTCCACTTGGCTCTGCCCTTCTTCCAGTAAGCCTGATTCAACAACACCCTGCTGCCTGCTCTGCTTACTCTTGTCCAGCAGGTCCTTTCCAAAGAACGCCTCCTGAACATGACAACACAAAGCACTGGTCACTTCTCTGTGCTGACATTTTTCCTTCCAGCTTTACCTTTCTTGACATCAGTCATGGGAAACACCATGTCACATTGAAATTACTCTGTGCACAATGACGGCCCATGAGGACTGGCCAGAGTGAAAACAGGAAAGCTCTGAAACCGAGAATCATGTTGGTGCCGATCTCACTTTTGTCAGCACCCGCCTCCCCCCCCAACCACTTATACCCACAAGACTACGCTACTATCCTCAATGACATGTAACTGCAGCTCCCTGCTGCACCGAGACATTAAAAGCCCAACATGTTGCTACCTCAATAATTAATGAAATGTGCTTCACTGTGTCGGACCTTTAGGTTTAGACTGAACACCCCCCTCTCTCTGCCACTGTGGTGGGATTAAGAGCAGCACTGACAGCTGCCGGTGGCTTAATGCACATCACATATCTATGTTTTGGCCAACGCAAGGTGACACTGAGATAGTGGCTAGAGACAAGGAGCCTTGGAGTCATCTCCAGTTAAGTTTTCATATGTCAATTCACAACCCAGACAGGAGCCATTTAAAGAGCATGATCAGAGAGGAGTATCCTCTGCTGTGGCTTCCTTTAGGCTCTTTCTCTTTCAAAAAAGCTCACAGAAGGGGCACCATGCATCAAAGTTCTGTAAGTGGTTTCCAGGCAATGTACTTTGGATTCCCAACCTTCCCAAGGGTGAGATAAAACGCATTTTATGAAGATATGGCGTGACAAGACCAGACAGTCTGTGTATGTGAATGCTGGGCTTGCATAACGATAAAATAAAATAGTTTTGCTAATGAAATAATTAGTTTTAACACATTCAATAAGTAATGAACCCACCTTCAGATAATCTACCATTAGAAAAGCGTGGCATGTATGTTAGCAAAGTCAGCTGTGTTGACTGCTATTAAATCTACTGGTCAGTGTTCAAGTAGAAAGTGAAGCAAAGATTTTAAAATAAAAATCAGTTGTTTTTTTTAAACACATTAAACCAGATGTTCTGTCATATCTCCATTGTGTTTATTCAGATTATTCGTTCACTGGTCATGTCAAACATCCAGTCTACCATTAGAGGAGACAGACCTGGAGATAGGTAGGAAATGCCTCCTCCAGTTTTGTTTTCTTCTTTCTGTAGCGTTTCTTTATCTTTTCTGGGACCTCTGGTCCTGGAGGCGTCTCGTCCACAGGAGTATCAGGCAGCGTCTCTGTCCATCCTACAGGAAAGAAAAAAACAAACAAACATCAGAAATAGCTCCTCTGAATGGGTTGTATCATTGAGATCTTACTGTGAAATTAAAACATTAAATAACAGATCAGGGACAGTCCACTACAATGTAAATACATTATTGTTGTACAGACCTTCATCTTTTCCAATAGGAATCTCTGACACAGAGCCAGAGGAATCCTTTCTGCAGAGGGCTCGTTTGGCTTTGCCTGGACCTTGGCCTGGACGGCTCCTCTGGCGGACCATGAAACCACCAATGCCTTTTAGGAGGAAATTTAATATCAATAAAAATACCATTTTGATATAACAAAGGCGATATGATATGCAAGATACTGAGCTTTGACTGGCTCTCTTAATCATCCATTGCATTCAGCATGAATGCTCAGAAACACTAGACAGAGCCCTCCCAAAGCAAGATGGCAGAGCTTTGCTAGAGCAACATCGTCGGGCATGTACTGCACCATTTTACGCTTCAGAGAAGCTGTCTCCTTCAATCAGGTGCCCTACCCGGCCGGTACGGTTTCCTCTTCCTCTTCTTGCCGCCGTCGGCCCCCTTGGAGTCGTCTTCTGCTGGCTCTCGCTCCAGGCTCGAGTCAGACTTTGCCTCACAATCTATGAGCTCCGCCTCTGTGAGAGGGAGAGAGCATTGATGATGAGTGACAGCCCTGCAGCAGAGAACACCCCGGCCAGGCCTCTCAACACAGCACCAGGGTCAGCTCTATCTGAACTCCACTCAGTGGCAGGACATTAGCCTGATTGAAATTAAGTTCACCAGTTCTATTACAAAGGAGCTTCATTACCAGGGGGATTTTTGCGTAGTCCTTCCTTTTTTTTCAGCGGCAAGTTACATTATTTTTTCAACGTTGACATGCAGAAAGACATTTGATAAGGACAGAGGGAGGGTAAGCAAGTTCTATTGTTATGAAATATCAGTATTCCAAGCAAATCACCTGCGTCTTACCACAACTGTTATCGGCATTTAACATAAAATTCAACAATTTAGTTTAATCTATTCATTCCATCACAAGATGCATTATTTGTCAACCCCGTTATCTATGGGGGATAGACTAAGTAACGGAAACACCTTTCTGTATAATACTGTACAGTCGCAGTAGTACAGAAGCAGAATCTATGCCAGGGCTTCTGTTTTAGATGGTGTTATTTTTAGTTAGGTGTACCTAATAAACTGAGAGTACATACAGCTTTAAAAATAATGTATGATGTAGACGACATTCTTCTAATGCACAGCTAAACGTCAACCTGTGTTAGCATTCAGTAATTTTAACAGTGCAGCTGATAGTGTTGAAAAAGCTAAACACATTCAACCCAGCTGGAAGAATGGGAGGAAGCCTTTAAGTCACTGCTCTGTTGAAGGTCTCTGATAAACACTCTTGAGTTGAAAGAAGAAGATTGTGTGGGGAAGACAAGTACCTCTGTTGTCCTCCATGTCTTCATCACGAGAGAGTTCTGAGAGGGGGTCTACAGGAGCTTGAAGCACTGCCACACTGTTCTGGTTAATGATTTTTAGTTTCAGCTTTGGCTTGGGTTTCCTGCGCCGTGACGCAGTAGCAGACAAGCTCTGGAGCTGGCACAGCCCCGACTCCGTCAAACACACACCATCCTGGGTGTAGGTCCTCGACAGATCTGAAAAAGACCGGAAATGAGAATGAGCGGGTACGGCGTAAACTAATGTCAAAATGCCATCTTGTAGAGAGAAAAAAAAAAGTTACTTCTGTTACTTATAATCTACAATTTCTTAAGCTATGAACTTACCCATTTCTTTAGCCTTTGTGACACTCTGCGGCATAACCAGAGGTTCAATAGCGTCTCTGGCCTTGGTCACAACTGCAGCAGCACAGGACACATAAAAGCGATTAAAAATAAACAGGAGAAAGACAAGGAACAAATGTCATGGTTGAGCCCATTCACTTTACAGCCAATACACACACACACACACACACACACACAAAAACACACCTTTAGTGGTCTTGAAAGCTCGACACATTGTGCAGTCGAAGCTGCTTTCTGCAGCTTTCTCTACATCTTCCTCTGAATGGAGACCCTGACAAGACGCATGAAACCATCTATGTACCGAGAAAGAAAAAAAAAGTTAGGTAAGAAAAAATTACGTAAAATAATTGCAGCACTGGGTTCTTTTAAAGCAAGATATTGTATAAAAAAAATCAAATCAAATCACTGCTCACCTGTCACATTGGCGGCACTGCACAACGATGGTTCCTTCACTGTAGTCCACTAGGCAGATGGGGCATGTTGGAAGGCTGGCACAGGGGGCACACTGGGTGTAATTATTCTGCCAATCACACCTTAGGCCTGGTGTGGTGGCGCCACACTGGGTACAGGACACGCACCTGCAGGAGACGCAGAGGACGGAGGTCATTCCACATAGGTTACTTCAAAGAGGACAACTCAGATGAACTGAGCTGCAAACAACTCGGCCTACGCTCGCAACATGCTGCAGAGATGACCCCATGTCCTGTTCGTTTGTGATTTTTAAAAGAGTTTATGTCGAGTTATCAGACCATATAAAGGGTATTAAAGCAGAAGTAAGTGATATATTTGTGTTAATATAAGTCTTAAATAGTTATATCTTCCGACAGCAATCACTTACATAGAGTGTTTGGTCTGAAACACGGGTCTGTCAGTCACTCTGCTCTGCTCTGAGCCGAGGAGAAAACATCTATCGTATCCTACAGTTTTTATCCAATGAGGAGAGAGAACGGCATGCAGGGCTGTGTGTGCAGCCAAGGGACGCCGTGAATGTGGCGACGTAGGGACGAGGACTGTTATGGTGCGTTCAAGGAAACTCGTATTTTTCCGACCGTGAAGTTGTACCAGTTCGATCTGGTACGAGTTCACCGGTCGGAAGTTACGAGTGGCCGTTATAGTGACTTTCACCGGTAAAACAGGTCGGAAAAACACGAGTGGGTTGCCTGGAACGCTACAAAGTCGTAAGTTGTGACTTGAAGCTGTAATTTACGATTTCAAAAGCCTGCCTGGAACGCAGCATTAGCGAAAACGACCGGACCACTTACTTCTGCTTTAACTTTACATGGCTTTGCAAAGTTGAAAATAGATTCAGATTTTCATATTGAGATGGGAAAGGATAATTACAAAGCAAGATATTTAATGATCTGAGGAGAAGGAATGTGGTAAACTGCTGGTCACTATAACAACACGGTACTCATTATTTTAATGCTTCATTCTTTTTGTAAACTTCAAACTATTTCAATTCTCATGAAATAATTGTCTGTCTGAGGCAATTTTTTGGGCAAGATAATTAACAAGTTACTGACCATTTGCACTTCCAGCTGTCCTTGGGTACGTTCTGCAATGGGGGGTCCAGGCAGTAGGTGTGATAGCTGATGTCGCAGTCGTCACACAGCAGCAAGCGGCCGGGATCTGTGGCCTGGCCACAGGCCTCACACACTGTACACTCCAGACAACGCCAGCCTTTACTCAGCACCACCTTCGTGATCTGTCAAAGTAACAAGAAGACGTGTACATGTAGGTTTGTGTGTGAAAAGATTGCATTTTTATTACGGTAGGTTCTTTAGTATACAGTATGTGTGGTGTACAAACTCAGCGGTTAATATACCTTAATGCCAACACAGAATGGATGGTAGCACTGGCCGCACTGAGCACAAGCCAGAAGACGGCCCTCTGCTCCAAGGCCAAAACTCCCACACACCACACACATGTCCTTCAAGGAGGAAACACACATCATGAGTTATCTCATCTCACCAAGTTGAAATCATTTTATTTTTCTGGGCACAACAACAAAGACAATAGTCAGCTACTGTCAGTTTCAGCTTGTCTACATGAACAAATCTGACAACTGCTCAATATTTATCTCACTACTTCATCACAGGGGTATCAATATGTTCTGAATATCTATTTATTGCCACTGGGTGAAGAAGTAAAAGGTCACCGTCTATGTTGTTGCTATCCTGAAAGGAAAGAAAGGAAAAGAAAATGCTTTCTTTACCCCAAACCTGCTTGATAGATACGGACAGTGCAGTTGTCCGATATCCTCAAATATTAATGTGCATAAAAGCATCTTGACATGCAAGGGTAAAGGAATGCAGGATGCTTTTGGAAACATTGGCCTTTAAACCAGGATAATTGAGGGAGCCCTTTTCAGCCTCTCCGTCACACTCATAATCACATCTAAGAGCCAGATAGAGTCTTTTGCTCCCTGACTGGTTTCACTTGAGCCATTCAGGGCTCGATGCCTTAATTAACAGCCACTCAGCTGTATTGCTTAATTGTTTAGTCACTTTAAATGAACAGCTATTCTGTAACAGATTTCAATCTTCCAATTACTATGCCTTATCGCTAACTTCGCAATTTGACATTTCTAGACCATGGGTGAATATTTGACAGTGGTCACCAGCTTACTTTTTATTAAATTAAATTCAGTACAGAAGCTTTACTTGAATAGCAGAAAATACAAAAATTGAAATTTCAATATGATTCTGTGTTATATAATCTACTGCACTTCCTGCAGGCAGTTGGCAGGATCTCCACAGGAATTAATGATCTCCAGAGAGGGAGAGACCTTTAAGCACAGATTTTATTTCAGGCAATCTTAGACCCTGTTTACACGACAACGCTTGCGGATGAAAACGGCAAAATATTTCATCGAATGTGCCTTTCGTTTAGACGGCGACGGCGTTTTCGGGGCTTGAAAACACAAAAAAGTGAAACCGCCCCCCAGAGTAGAAATCTTAAAAACGCTCAGTAAAGGGTGAAAACACAAAACGTCTGCTCCGATTGCTATGACCTGTGGAGGGCACGGAGGGCAGCATTACGATGGCTGGCGTACAGCCTGCTGGAAATCAAGAAGAAAAAGAGGAAAAAATTCTGGGTTGTACACTGGCGTACAGATTTGGTGGTGTTGTGTGTTGTGCGGCATGCTGCCACCTAGGCACCTGGCGTGCATACAACATTGAATTCCACAGACTTTTGCGTCACCGTATGCACGCGGATTTCCATCCCAAAAACGCTTGTCTAAACACGGAATAAAAAGTGAGAACGCAACGCTACTTTTGCGTTTTCTGTTCAGATTGTTTCCGTGTAAACGTAGCCTAAATGAACGGACAAATGTGTGGATCAGTGTTCAAAAGTGAATACATTAGCACACTCTCAACAAGTAGGACAAAAAACAAAACAAAACACCACACCTGTTTTAGTGTGAAACTGTCATTGCTGGAGAATATGACCACTGTGTTATGCATGGCATTCTCCTCCTCTTCCTTGACTACGTATGGCGTCTCTATTGTGGTGATCTGCACATCAAGAAAGAATGACACAATTAAACAAACATTAAACAGGTAAAATGGCAGTATCATGTTATCTCCAAGTTGATAAAAGTCAATATTATCAATCAGAATACACACAATAGACACATTAGCCATCTACTATTCACAACTGCTGAGTCAATCTTCAGAGAAGTATGAAACTAGCAGTTTTCTCTAGCATCAACATTAATGCTGCTAATAGTAAATCATCCGTGTCTTCAGCTGGAGGGAAAACAAACACTGATTTGCATATGGAGAAATATTTGCAAATTATGTCAAGGAGTCTTCCAACTGATAGCACATACTCCAGGGTTGATGCTGGGACTCGCTCCGTTCTTGCCTCTGGCCCTGCCGCGTCCGGCTCTACCTGACAGACCAGCCCCTCTGGGCCTCCTCCTCCCAGGGAAGCCTGAACCTCGACCCTGTGGAGGCAAGACAAAGAAAATAAATAAGTAAATAAAAGAATTTAACCAAACAGTGACCAGGCCTCATCTTATAAACAAAAGTGGATAGATGCAAGCTTTGCATTTGCAGTTTGTTTCACTTTTCATGCCAGCATGTTTGTTCAGCCTGACGAGATTTAAAGGGTTTGCTGGGAGGAACCCTTCACCGCTCCCAGTTTACTTATAGGCATGTAATGTTATGCTCTGGCCTGGATTCAAGATGCTACCTCACGTACAGCCTGCCTGACAAGTGATTTACCTAATACATTCAAGTGTTTATTTTATCTCCGAGATGGCTTCGAAAAAAGAAAAAAAAAAAGTTTAAAAGAGGGGGTAAAAATAAAATCTCAACTTTTTTGAGCTCTTCCACATTTGTGCATCATGCAAATGCTGAACAAGAAAAAAAATAACCAATCAACCTGATTCTTGACATTTTGATAGTTTGTGGAAATAACTGTTATTTGAGATACACTACAATTTCTGCCAGGCAGCCAGCAAATGATATAGTTGAGGAAAAGCTGAGCTGCTGTTCTCGCAAACTGAGCTCCCCTGTGCCTTTGGCACATTTCTGACAGGAGGCCTCTGCCTAAACGTGACTAAGGGCCTGTCCCAATAAGCACACTCGATCACACTTGCACGCTTGGGCACTTGGTGTGCGTGTTCATGGGCTTAGTGAAAATGTGCAAAGGTGCAGCGCGCTTGTTTTGCACTTTACCAACACTTACGTTAAGACCGCATCGTAGCGGTCCTTGAATGGTGCCTGTAATAAGTATTTGGCCAAGTATAAATCAACCAATGCACCAGCTGCGCCAATGCGTCACCCGGAGCCACAAGCCACGTTTGGGAAATGCGGCTGCCATTGAATACATTTCAATAAAATTAATTTGACTTTCTATGTCATAATTATGACTTTTCAATCTCATATATTTTATATTCTTGTATCTCATATTCTTCTATTTCATTTAGGCTTTGTTTACTTCTACATCTGATCATTTTTGACCTGTTATCACGTAATTATGAATTTTTTCTGTTGCTTATAACTTCTGTGAATATTTTTCATCACGCTCTGTTTAATCCTATGTGTTCTTTTTTTAATTATTTCTTTCCTTTTTTACTTACGGAGTTGGGCTTACACATTTATGATTTGAATCTTGCGCATAGAGACACTTTTGTGGAGTAGATGAGACTGTGATCGAGCAGCACTGTTTATTAAAACTGTTGCTGTGCTGTGTGTGTGTCGGCAGTCAGATGACAGGCTTCACTCGTCAAGCATGTCCCGATTGCTTCTATACATCCCTGCGCGCTCGGCCACTTAATACATGCTTGCACACTATATGCAAATGTACGTTCCACCAGCAAAGCGTCACCAAAGTGTGTGTGTAACCAAATGCACTGAGCCAAGTGTGGAGAAATGGGACAGGCCCTAAGTCCAACTGAACCTTCCAGCACCTGCCCCAAAATCCCTTCCCATTTACCCCCAGATTTGGCACTGATCCCAAACCGTGGCCCCTCCCGTCCGCTGTGCCTCCTGACGGACACACTGTTTGATGGCGTTTAACCTGGCCTGGACCCCTGACACAGCATACAAATTAACCCTCACCAGGCTTTGTTAAGAGTAACGACTGTCACCATGGTAACCAACTGCCACAGACTTTTTGCTTAGCCGAAATCAAAGAAGGAAACAATATTATAAAAAAAAACAATTGAAGATGTTTGAATAAGACAGAGCACAACAGTGCATTGTTGACAAAGAAAATGGGCCACGTTTATTCACTAGTGACAAATTATTACCCAAGTATTTGTGTAGACAATAATAATAGCATCCTATTCTTATTCTTCCTCCATAACCTGAATTTCTCAATTCAACTGCAAAGGCAGAAAAAAACTCATTATCATCATCATAGCAGCCACATCTTCCAGTTCAACTTCATGAAGCCAACAGCTCAGACGCTGGTTTTGAATCTCCTCCTCTCACTGTAAGGTGGTGGTAATTGTTAGTGTAGGCTACAAAATAAAGTGACATTCAGGAACACTCGGGGAGTGTGCGTCACTGGGGGTAAACAGAGGGCTAACAGAGGGCAGCTGCTGCCCTGCCGTCTCTGGTGAGCCACAGTATTTACCACTCTGATGCTCCAGCCGGGGCTGCCAGAGGACTGCCTGGTCTTTGGGACGTCCCACCCCTCTGGCTGGTCTGGCGACCAGGACAAGGGGGAGCTCACACTGCTATGGGGGCTCCATGCACCCTAAGGTAAGGGGAGGCGGGTGAGAGAGTGAGAGAGAGGGAGGGAGGAGGGCGACAAAATGCAGCAACTTAAAAACAAAGCCAGCGAAGAAACAAAACATACAAAGAAAGATGTTAGAGAGATGTAGTGAGCTTCTATGTAGCCATTTGGGAAATATTCAATACACACCCATCTATGCAGAGCTACAGTATGGGAGAGCATTAGATGTGTCTAACTGTGAATAGTTAAAGTTATTAGGTTGAGAATCTGTGTTAGAGCCAATCCTTGGGGGTCTTTCATGCATATGTGTTAGAGAGAGACTCTTTGTAAAGGCAAACCTAGAGTGCACAATTGGGTTAGTTGCATTACACACAGCAGGATCTGCCAGGGCATCATGGCACCATACAGCAGGAAAGGAGGCCCTGTAACCTCTCGCCATGACAACGGTGTATGTTTGGCATGTTGACAAAACAAGGGGAATTGCGTCAGCGCAGCAGCACATGAACCCATTAGACAAAAGCATGCCGGACTAAAGAGGAGCAACATTTGAATTTCTGGAGCGGATTTCCCCAGGCCTTGTGTAATAAATTAGTTTGAGCCATATGTTTACTTAAGAGATGGGATATACTGTATGTGGGGAAAGAAAATACATCGCGCAAAGTAAATTAGTCTAATATATTATAGCCATGGGTGTGATTCAATTCCCATTATTACTTGTCTGGGAGAGTCTACACTCAGTGTCAGCTATAGTCTGTTATAATTCATTTCTTGTAGTGACACTGACCCACACTGACATTAGGAATTGTTTTTTTCACAGCCACAAGTGACCAGCTGCAGTTGGATGGTGAAATATGGAGTTGACTGAGACATGGTAATGGTTTTGGTCACTGTAATTTGTGACTTGATGAACGCTCATTTATGCTTTGTGGGACAATTAAGTGGCACGTTTGTAGAATGGACATGAGATGATGAGATGAACGGGGACTGGCGACAACAGGGCTGGTAGGTGGAATATGGTGAGGACTGTCGACTGTAAGTAAAATGTGTGTCAGCCATTTGAAAAAAAAAAAAAAATCTAACAAAAAACAAACAATTCCTACTGGAAATAATTAATAGTTCAACTGAGCTCCGTCTGAACACTGTGACTAACTTGTCATGTGGTGCACAAACATGTGAAGTGGGCACGGGGAGCTGAGAGCGAGAGTCTGTTGCCGTACTGTCCTCCTGTTACACTTGTAGAAGTACTACAAGGTATAACTTGACTGAGAAATACATGATTGTCATATCCTAAACTATTTGAGAAGCTCCAACCACCAAAAAAAAAAGAAGAAGAGGGAAACAAAACACAAATCAACCATCATACAGCAGATTCCATAAAACACATACGTCGTTGGTCGGAGCGCATGGAGGTATGATCCATGACCTTTTTACCAGGTTACACTTCAGGAATGTATTATCTGAGCAGGGACAGTGAAAAACCACCAAGATACTGACACAGAAATGCATCAGTGATCCTTTATGACGTAACATCTGGGCTCCTACCTGTTTCACTCGTGGTCTCCCAGGAGAAAACTTCCTCTTGGTGATAGCTGGCTTTCCCATTCCAATCTTTGGGGTGAGTGGTATGAGGGTGGTGGTGGGCATCACACTGCTGTGGTCACCCAGTGAAGGTAGGATCTGGTTCTGTGGTGGCTCTCTCTGAGACATCTCTCGTGGGAGTAGAGGAGAGGAGTGGGAAGAAGAGGAAACCATTTCTGCCAGTTTTTCCACAGACGTCTTGAGGGGTTTCTCCTCTAAAGACAAGCCGGGAAAGGACAGACTGGGCTTGCTCTCCGGTGTAGTGTCCATCTCCTCTGGTGTAGTAGAAGCTGAGGGTTTAACAGTCTCTGCCAGATTCCTGTGAAAAATACCCTCCCGCTTGATAAGTTCTTTTGGAGCAGTTTCCAGAAAGGAAGCTCTGGCTACGTCCACACTCGAAGGCTGGGGTAGTGAGACTTCCATAGGTTGGTCCGTGAAAGGTACTGATGCAGTACTTGGTTCTTTGGTGGCTGAGATGATGGCCTTAAAATCCTTTGTGCTGGGGTTGGCCATGCCCTGTTCAGAGCAGGCCTCTGTCTTTGCTGGTTTGATTTGTAACGTGGTGTCCTGTGTCTGTAGAGCCTCTGTAGAGAGCTGAGCTGAAACAGACTCCAACTCCTGGCTGGGAGTCGTTGGCGACGCAGGACCCTCTGTAGATGTGAGCTGGGTTCTTGCTGCTGGCTTTGTTTCTGTAGGAGGGAACACACAGAGGTCAGGAGGGCAAATATTAACGATATTTATCCAGTGTTTTAACAGCATGAAGAAACTGTTTTATGCTGTTCAAATAAATTACATCTATGCAGACGTACACCACTCATCAATGCAAATCCACATTCATCACAACATCATTCAACAATACAGATAAAGTAAAAATAAAGAGAGTACGAACCTGGGTTGAATTCAGTGAGGAGTTTGTTGACAGAAGGTTCGGTAACCTGCCTTTCAACGTCCGCTTCCACTGAGACATCTAAAAGAAGAAAGAAAGGAGATTCCTTTAAAAATGAGTTATTTGAAAAGAAAAAAAAATGGATGCTTGAATGTGATGGAAAAAGGAAAGAAACAAGAGAGTCTGGATAGACTGTGAGCACATTAAGATTAAGTTGTAAGGCACTAAAGAAATAAAGAAGCAGACCGTACAGAAATGTCAGGCCTGGATGCCCATTGGTCACCCCGATGGAGAGAAAGAATAAGGGTAATATCTGCTCACATTAGTGCTAAACCAGCTATTCATAGCTGCAACTCACAACATTTTTTGTTATAAACTATTCAGCTGATGATTTTTCCTGATTAGAAAGTTTTATATATTAAAAAACAATGTAAATAGCCATTATTACTGTGCAGAGCTGAAGGTAACACGGGCAAATGTCTTGTTTCGCAATACTATTTCTAAATATTTGGTTTACAGTGATGCTACAGGAAAGAAATTGCTAAATGAATAACCGATTATAAAGGTAGCTGATAATTTTAGATAGATAGAAAAAAAACTGTACTACAATAATAATGTTAGTCTGTGTAAAATGAATGAGCCATTTACTTTATGACCTCCGATTTTACACATAAAACCCATTTACTATCCATTGGTAATTATGTCTTCAGCCAACACTTTTATTTTATGTGGTTCTATATAAAGTGCAAGCAGAAAAAATACACAATATGTAAAGGAGGCAACATTAATTGTGCTGTTCAGACTCCATAAACTGTTGCGCAAGCCTTTAAATGGGAGTTTTGTCACTGGAGGGGGAGTGGCTTCTGAGTTACAATCGGTCACAATACATGCAGAGATGATAGACAAGCTCATATCATGCTACATTCAGTATTAATTTAGGTTCTCCTAACCCTCTCCCTCTCTCACTTTCTTTGGTTTCGTAGTGTCTCCCATCCTCTCTCTCTCCATTTGGTTTTGTATCAAAGACATCAATGCGTTTGACTAGTCTGGCATGAATAGAACTAGTCATTCCTGGCTATCAGGCATCCACACATAGAGCCAATATTCTGCCAGACAGCCTCTGACAGTACAGATAGCCTAGTCTTAACGAGGCACCCACCATTTCAATCCACAAGTTCCCATGTCACACTGATCCTGACACACACATGCACCTGCTAAGCATCTCTGCCAGGGAAGGGAGTAACCATGACAACCAACATCCCAGGGTCTGTGTGCTCTGGGCTCATGACTGTGCAGCTTGCAGGTGCTCATCCGGTGCCGATGCCAGAAAGTCAATTAGGAGATGGGCTTCCAACCATCTCCAGCCTTCAACTATTGACCAAGCTGAACACACATTCTCATTCATATTAACACCCTGCTTCCTATATCTCCTACTGTGAATCCTGTGATGGTGTAGATAAATACTTGGCTTTGATTAATGCAGCAGAGTCCTTAAGTCAGGTCTAACTTGCTCTCATTGAAAGGATCTGTCAGTTGAGTCACGGTAAGCCTGCTGTTAAACCCTGAGTGGTGGAGATATCCTGGCAGGTAATAACAGCTCTGGTTAATGGCTTTAATTACATTACATGTGCGGGAGGGTTGGCAGCAAAGTCATGATCTCGCATAACAAAACCAAAAATATATACATAATCTCATGTATATTATCAAAAAAATCCCCTCTCTTATCTGGAGCAATATTATCAAATACACTGCAAAAAAACATCAACAAAAACACAAGGAAATCCAGAGTCTACAACCCACACTCCTAAACGATACCTACTGCCAAGTGCAGAGACATGTATGTTGAAAAACAGGTACAGCTCGACTGGATCTTGTTCTGCATGAACATCCAAAAGATCAATATACAGCTACCGTGCATGCTCTACACATATTTAAAAACCACAGTGGGGGAGTGACTGCCGTGCCAGCTACACCCAATGATGAAGCAGTCAGTTCATGGCCACAGGAGAAAGCTAGTAAAATGTGAGCACATGTGTATGGTAAGCAGAGCAAGCTGTGTGAGCAGCCAAGAACGAGCCAGTGCAGTGTAGCTCTAAGGCAGGTTTGCAGACGGGGGATCTGATATCATCACCATCATGCTGCTCCAGCCCATTTTCTCCTGCCACTGGAGTCTGCTGTCTAGACAAGAGTGGGCAGCTTAGCTACCACTGGCATCCCCAGTCATATCTCAGACCTCACATGAACCAGAGTGGAGGTGCAGCCCTGAACTACAGACAAACATTAACGGCATCATGTAACTGAGACTGCTGCTACAACTGACACCATAACAAATCACAGTGTGGAGCTGTGACCGGCAGAAACAAACTATGGTGATGGATTTGCTGCTTTCTAAATATCCTCTTATCCAGAGATGCTCATGAGACAAGATACTCAGCATTTAAGCTCAAGTCAACTCACAAAGGGTTCCGACTTGAAAACGAGATGGCTATTTCTAGAAATTTCACTGAAGGCGGGTTAAAGAACCATAATTACGGTTACTTTAAACAACACACTTCTTGTCTTCAGCCCAAACCTCAAATCCCTGAATCCAACGGACATAAGTCATACTCTGAATCTTGCTGAAGCTGCTGTATAACAAGCAAACACCGCTGTGTCTTGATTTATTGCCACACCTGGTGCTGGCTCACACACAGTAATACACAAGAGGATTGTCATAAACAAAAATTAGCTTGGGTCAACAAGTTGTGCGTCCATCTCTGCCTGAAGCAGCACTGTGTAGTTTCAATTCAATTTTGAACTTAATTAAAAAAAAAAAAAAAAAGGTGTTTGAGTTTCTCATTCACATTGACGGCCAGCAATTACTACCTGTACCTCCGTAGAGAAAGATAGAAGTAACAAAGAACTTTCAATTTTCAAAACACAGAATTACAAAGACAATGGAGTTGCTTTAATCTGCTGCTAGTTAGACACCATCTGCTTATTGGGGAGTCCTCAGAAAATGCTCAAAAGACAGAGTGATTCTCTCTGGCCCCAGTCCAAAAAAACTCTTATTTCATCTGCAGCAACTGCGACTTTGAAAACTTCATCAGTGCTGACACTATGGCCCAGTTTGGTGTTGCATAGCCAAAACTTTCAACTGCTCCTGCATGGCTAGAGGCTAAGTCAATGGACCCTCAACTACAAAAAGATTGTCTTTAATTTTCAATCATATAAGCTGCTGCTTCTGTGGATGATTTCATATACATCAAAAGAGTTACATCCCTTGGCTTGTCCTTGCAATAACACGACGTGATTAATATCGTGATAAAGCAGCTTAGATTCCCAGGAGGGACACTTGGGAATAAAGGAAAATAAAACTTCAAGATAAAAAAAAAGAGAGACAAGAAATGGATCAGAGCTGTATAATCTAACCTCTTTGGAACAAAGACCTACCAGGCTTCTGGGCTGACATGGGCAGCTTCTCCTCCTGGACAGTAGCCTGAACAGGCTCTGCATCCGAGTGCAATGGAACAGCAAGTAATTCCGGTTTGGGGTCATTGTGCATTTCAGGAGGCAGCTGAGTGCCAGGTTCTAGGTCCGTGTGCTTTTGAGCCAGCTGTAGGCTAGTCTCAGAGTCTGTGTGCATGGAGGCAGGCTGAGGGCTGAGCTCTGGGCCAGTATCCATATCCTCTGCCTGTAGCGTCTGCTCTGCAGCAGGAGACCTGCAGTTGGAACAGACATAGTCCTCTCTGGGGTGGATTTCTGCTTGGCCTGAGTTCTGACGCTCACACTCAAGGTGTAGCCATCTGAAAGGAGTGCAAAGGAATTTAGGGGATTGTTCGACACAAAACCTCTGTGCAATGCTAAAATGTGACATATTTATTACCACAATTTTCCTCGTGTTTAATCCTGTTACTAGGAAACACCAAATGCTAGAACATTGCATTAATTATAAGATATTAGCATTACGAACAAATGTTCATTACCTTTTACAAGTGTGGCAGAATAGTAAGTCTTTGTGATGCTCAGGGTCCAGGATGCAAGTACACGTAGGACAGCACAGAGCAGGGTCCTGGTTTTGGACGCAGTTCTCGCACAGCAGGCTGGTGTGGTGCCATATCCCGCTGGTTCGTGTTCCACACTGGATGCAAACTCTGCAGTTCTGTGGAGAAAAGTAAGACCTTCTTAGTACTGTGCCGTTCAAAGTCGTTTAGACAAAATGCAGTATGAAAAGCAGTGTTCCTGCAATGCAGATTTGGCACTTGAGTCACAGAATGGGAAATAAGTATGAAACCTGTCCAGGCCCACAGCATGCATGTACATTTAAGACCAGAACTGTTTCCAGCGAAAGTTATGAGGCAGAACTGGGGGAATATGACCTGACTAGAAGTACTGGCCCTTGGTTTCATGCTTCCACCCATCAATCAAGCTGCAGGACATGCTGTCATATCTCCCCTTGACCCCTCCAACTGTTTTTTTTTTTTGTATTTTTAAGTCAACGTGTCATCATTTTATCTTATATGAGTGATGCAAAATTTATCAAAATTAGAGTAAAAATTCTGTTACGAGCAAAAATGTCTTCTAAGGTCAGGGTCCTTGAACACTGACCACCAAATACTCATCAGGCCAATATTGAATTCAACTGAAGGTTGGAGCCAAATTAGAAGACGTTACCTTCTGAGATACTGTCATACAAACACCCTGAAAACATGATGCCCCTGGCCACAACTGTCACCAGCGCACAGGCAAAAAAATAATATCAGTATTTTTACAGCTTCATGAAACTGATTTACAAGACTATGTCCTATTCAGAAAGCTCATTTAGAGTAACTGGTTCCGAGTGGATGCCTGTCACAGCCACATGCCATTATGGCGCTTTTCCACTGGCACGGCACGGCGCGGCGCAGCCCACTTTTTTTGCTTTTCCACTAGCCCTTGTACCTGGTACCAGGTACCATTTTTAGTACCTCCGTGGCCCTGGTTCCAAGCGAGCCGAAGCGATACTATAACGTGACGTCAGCCGACTGCCTTCCACTGATTGGGCAGAGCGTTGGGCAGAGCGTTGGGCAGAGCGTTGGCGCGAGCGCGACGTCCGACATGAGAAACCCGGAAATTTCAAAAACAGAGCGGCAACAGCGGCCGCTCATCTGTATAGAGACTGTTGTTATTCCTTCACCCGAGTTAAATGTTGCTGTGTGTAAAAGCACACTGTGGTCTGTTAACGAGGTGCAGACGAGTGAGTTTGGAGCTGACGAGCGGATCGGAAAAAGAGAGACGGTCAATGCGGCCCCACGATCGCCTCCGCGATCACCCCCGTGCCGACCCCGCTCCCGCTGAGGAGGTTCTAGAAGAACTCAGCTGTAGTGGAAAAGCACCTTTACCGAGCCGTGCCGTGAAAGTGTAGTGGAAAAGCGCCATTAGATTCACACACAACAGCACAAATCATGCAGTTGCACAGTTAATTGATGTTGCCGCCAACCCCTACACACATGTGCCTTGGTATCATCTTCTTCTTGATCTTGATCTTCTTCATATATTTGTTTTATCATGTATTGTATTGAGTGAATGTTTTTATGTCAGTGTGTGAAGCCCACTGAAACAAATTCCAATCAACAATGTTGACATGGCAATAAAGTATTGAAACTAAAGTAATGAAACAAATTATTAGGACTCATAATTACGACACTGACATCAAATGAATTAGGTTTCTACTACAAAGTTGTGTGATGCTGTGGCATAACAGTGAAATTTAAGGAAGCTATGTATATATGCAATGTAAGAGCACAAATGTGACATTTTTGGTTTTCTGCTTCGTCATTTTTAAAAGAAATTGAACAATTACATCTATTGTTCTTTCTCAGTTCTAAGCTAAACTGTTTGGCAAAAACTGTTTTTCAAAAATCATTTGACAAACCCACTGAGTGACACAAGCAAATAAGTACCAACATTTCTTGGATAAAATATCAGAGAGCTGCTTTTGGTTTAAAGAAAAAAGTGGTCATTTGGTTTCTATCCCAGCAGCATGTCGGCTGTTCACTTAACACAGCTCTTGGACCTCTGTCAAAAATGGGAATGAAAAGAAGCTGTCCGAAATCCTTGTGCTACAATTGTACAGACACTCTACCTTTTCATTCAAAAAATGTATACATATAAAAAGATAAACATATTAATAAGGAACTTATGCAAGGTTGCCTACGGTGACTTTGTCTTCAGTGAGCATGTTATAAAATAACGTGAATAGAATAGTGAAAGAATAATAAAATTCATCAGAGTGACGGTTGTTTCCAGTTGTTCTCCTAAATTTCTACAAGGGATTGTCAATGTAAAGCTTGCAAATGAAAAATGCACCAGCTCTTATTCTCTGTCAGCAACACAGTGACTCTGCAGTGTCGTAAACTAGCTAGCCACTCGAATAAGCTCTTTCCCCCCTCAAGCACAGCCTGCCATTCTGGAGCTCATACATGGCAGACAACATGAAGAGGACCTTGACAGAGCATTGAAACTGGAACTATGACTCAGGTTTTCATTGATCTGAACAAAAACCACAGCCCGAGTGGGGACAGAGGTTGGGGGCGGGTGCTCAGGAGAGGCAAGTGCCAAGGATATGTGTGGGTTGTGTTCCTCCTGTGCTGAGTCAGAGAGAGAGAAGCGAAATGTGAAGACCATTCGTCACCTGCTGCGTCTATTACACTGGCTTCCTCTGACTGCTGCAGAAAATTGGGCGGCGGGATAACCAGCTGCCTGAGTGACAAGCACGCCATTTACGCTGCGGGAAGATAAAGGGCGGGGCTGTTCTGAGAGATGCGTGTGATTAACATGCACACACATGTACACACACACACACACTCTACATTATCTTACGGCGCTGAGACTGAAATGAAGCCTTTAAAGATCAGCCAGTGTGAGTCATTTCTTAACCACAGGAAGCGTGCATAGAAACCACCAAAATGCATATTCATATGGGTGGTAGACATTTTATTCAGTAAGAGTCCAGATTCATATCTGGAAGATTTCTCCAGTGATTATTGTCCATGCACAGAGGGGATTGTGTGTTGCACTTTGCCGTGGAAATCGCACCTGACAAGTTAGAATCTGGGCATCATGAAGCACGCTCTGGGAAATGAACCATCTTTGTCCCGAAGCCAGAACAAGCCTTTTTTGTCTTTAATAAGCCATTCTGTGTCATGGGTTTTTTCCTACCTTACATCTCCATCCATTGGTGGGAAGGGCGTCCATAGCAGGTTGCAGACAGAAGGTATGGTAGCCTTTGTCACACATGTCACACACCAGCATTTTAGTGTCCTCTCCTGGGTTCCTGTAGTGAGAGTGAGAGAAGAGGTTGTATGAAAAGAGACAGAGAGGGACTTTGATACACAGCATTTTCCAGCCAAGGCTGATGACCATTAGGTGTATTCAGTCCTTTCTGTCCTTTGAACAGATTTGTTGTTTCTGTAGATAATGGGTCACAGTTTTATAGCAAACATCAATTGATGAACTCATGAATCGTAAGTATGTGCTCTCCGTCATATTCCATTTTCAGAAAAACTGAGGAAGCATTGTTTTGTTTTACTTGTAGTATACTTCTTGCCAACACTTCAATATTGTGCCTCCAAACAACCCAGAAAATAATCATTCCAATAAAACTTATACCTTTGCCAAACTAGCAGGAAGACTTCCTGAGCACACTGTCTGTCACTTACTGACTGAATACCCAGTGGTCTTGAACACATATGCAGGACGAGGCCTGCAGGAATGAGTAGGCGAGGACATGCAACAAGTTGTCCTGATACGTTCCACACTGGACTGACTATCTCTAGAGAGCATTAAGAAGCCTCAATCTACAATTAACAAATACAGATTTATGCATTTCAAACACTACAACGTCATCTGCATTACTGGTTCGCGTGGCTAAGGTAAAGGTCCAGCAGCGTAATATTATAATAGTCAGTAAGGGCAGTGAACCTAGCTTGTTAGCAGAATCAATAGCCTTCTGACTGTTCTGTATAAAATGGTAACTGCAATGGTTTTAACACACAGCCATGCTTGCTGCCGCAGAAATGTTACCATACTAAAATAATAGCTTAGCTGATATACAGTAGCTCGGGGCATGAAGCTGTGCGTCATGTTGTGCGGGGGTGCTAGTTGTTAATTGTAGGGTTGGGAATGAGTAAGGCTGAGGAACTGGTTAGGAAAAAAAGCTTGGCTGTAAATATATAAATAACCTTTTTTTTTTTTTTACTGGCCAACACCGGATGTGATTTCTATTATTTTCACTTCTACAAATACAGGTAAGATTCAACCGTGACGTCACGTAACCACAACAAAAGCCATGTTGAGCTCAAGCAACGATAAAAGAATATGTATTGTCAGAGCTAAACAATCCAAAGGAACCAGATGCATTGAAATCTGTCTCTATCCACATCCATCCATGACAGTTTGCAACAACATTTTGTGAATCCAATCATCTTAACAAAAGATAAAAATACCATGCTACCTAATAATCATGCAGTAGGCAACTGGGGTTTCTATGTAAATGTGAAACTGAAAGCTCTATGGACAATGTTCCCCTTAAGCAAACTGGCCTGGTTGCTAACAGATATCTTATGCTGTTTATATAAGGTCAGAGGTTATACGACTGAGCTTCTGGATACAGTTAGCTGCTCACAAACCTCAGAAGTAAACAACCTAGCAGTGAACATCGTGCCTGGAAGTTATCGAGGGAATCAAGCAAGAAGACCAGCGAAAGACAGAAAGGAGAAAACATTCAGTATGAGATTATTTAGGGGGCAGAATAATGACTCACTTGCATGTCTGGCAGATTTTGCACTCAGGGCACTGCCAACCTGCCTTCCTTAGAGGGGTCACGGCCATGTCCAGGCACATCCCATGGTAATGCTGACCACAACTGGTGCAGAAGAGCTGGTCCTGTAGGTCCCCTGGGCTATCGCATAGTGCGCAGTTTACATCATCTACAACTATGTGAAAATGGATAGAGTGGGGGAAATAAGGGAAAAACTTATTGATGTCACTGCAGTTGATAAAATTAAAGATCATTATTTTATTATAGCTTTTAAATACAGTTAAGTTCACCCAATTCCCCAATCACATCTGTACCCAACTTACATTTGTGAATGGCCAATTCAGCGTGTTCTGGGCAGAGGAGCGACAGACTCCTGATATCCTGAAAGGTCCCAGCTGCCCCCGCACAGGGGTAATGGTAAAGTTGAGCACATCCTTCAGCACAGCACTTAATGGATGCTCCAAGGCGCTTACAGTATGCACAGTGCTGCAGAAAAAGACATCACAAAACACAAGTCTAAAATTTCCTTGTCCTCCACAACAATGAATCAAAACCCAAGGGAACAACAAATTCATGCCCACATTTTTTTATGACTGACTTTTCTTATGGTAATTCCTTTATGCTTTAATGTCTCTTTGGAAAAAATAGTCATCTGGTTTCTCAGCTCAGGATCAAGACCACCGCTTAAACCCTTGTTTTGGTCCCCTGACGATCAGACTGCTGACAGATCCTCATACAGCTCCTGTTTCTCTCAGCTCTCTCAGAGTGTGCGCTAATAGCCACTCTGGAGATGAAGTAGAAGACTCGCTGATGGGCTTCGCAACCAATGGGCTGCAAACGCAATCGGAGCGCTGTGAGCTGTGCCACCACTAACGCTGGGAGCTAAGCTGCCATGAGAGCTCAGCCCTGTTGAGTGGCGTGACCTTTTCCATTTCACAACTGAGAGATCCACGCTGCCGGGCCGACCTTTACCAGCCAGTCTGATCCATCAGCTTTGCTGTGCCTCACTGAGGCAGACCCTCCCTTCTGCCCCAACACATTAAGATGGTGTTAACACCTATTAGTCCATGGATGTTCTTCCCTGACTCACCTTTGTGCTCCCTGAGTCAATGGCTCTGTCCACATTAAGCAGAGATTGTCCCTCGCCCTCACAAACACCATCGGACCACAAGGCACAACTCTGATGTGCCCAGCATTGCCCTGAAATTTTCAAAACATGTAAGATATGATGATGACATTGAGTCCAAGCCAGATTACATGAATAAACTCACATCAACATAATTAGCTTTACAGACAACGCAATCATCAATTTAATTTAATTTACATTTTGTTAAAAGAAAGTAAAAGGTTTAGTCTGTTGGTCTTACCTGACTCAAAGACAGACTGGACTTTAAGATCTTGTGGAAGGCCGACATGAGAAAGCTCATCCCAAAATCGACTGGCTGGGTCTGGTTCTTCCTCGCAGCTTTCAGACGCACTGTAACAAAGGAGAAGGTTAGCAAAGAAAGCACGGCAGCACAGGTTGTTTTTTTTTTTTTAAAGGCGAAGACAGCTAACAGATTTGCTATGTGAGACAGGGACAACATGAATCAACTTAAAAATGAATCAAAACCAGAGACATAAAGGGTAGAGGACGATGTGCAGTTTTTACAAAAGCAGAGAGATGAAGACAGAGAGAATGAGCTGGGGGAAAAATGTTAGAGAGCAAATAAAAAGCTGTGGGGGAGGAGGGAGAGGAGGAGGAGGAAGAGGGCCATCTTGTTTGGCGTGTGCACAAGAGGCTGGCTGTTCTGTCTCATAAAGTCTGTTGAAAAGGATGTGTTTCTCTGAGTCCCTGGCTTGAACTAGTGAGCCACATAGCATGCGGAAAATGTGGAGAGGGAGCATTAGCATTTAAAAAGGACCTAAGTTCCAGTAAACAAACCAACGGCCAAAATCAAGAGACTAGCTTCTGGAAGCATGATGGCACAAACATGACAAACAGCCCTGACAGCTTATTGTTTCCAGCCAAAGTTTCATCACCAATTTTGAAACGATCTTTTCCCACCTCCTATATTTCCACAGTTTTCCCCTTTGTTCACCATCTCAGCCTCTCTGACAAATCAATATACAATTTCTCCCCCTGCCCTGGGCTCCCAACTCCGCCACTGCGCGGTTCAACCGAGGGCTGGCCCCAATGACCAATCACACAGCAACAACACAACAGCTACTGGTTGGCTTGGCCCGCTGCCAGACCTGTACTGCTCACACTGCTGATTACGTCACTGGAAACCCGGAGAGACACCCAATTGGTTACAAAAGGACCAAAACAAATTAGGCAGCTGGCCAAAAAGTGTCCAAGGAGGGTCCTTTGTTGGCACAGTGTGCATGCATGCAAGGGCAACACACACACACACACGCACACACCCACCAACACACAGGAGAGATTTCTATCACCTGATGTGGCATCCCTGAGCTTCAGGGCACTGACAGATAGTATGTCCCCTAATGCAAAGTGATAATTTAGTCCTCAAATGTAGGATGACAACACAAGCAGGGATGCCCTATCACTGTGCAGTCTGCATGTGTTTGTGTGTGCATGTTTCTTTGTGTGTAGGGGTGAACTTGTATGTAAAAATTGTGCGCATTTATTAACAAGTTTATTCTCATTTTTAGGGAGGTTATTATTATTATTATAATTATTGTTATTGTTGTGTTTTTTTAAAACCACAATTAGGACTTCACTGGAGCACCTGTTATTTCCTGACCAGTGTTCAGCTTGTACAGGGGCTTGGGACAACCAAACAATCGGTGTAGGGATGGCATCAACAAATTCTGATTTCATGCAGCTCATTAGCTTCCTACAGGGAGACACCAGAGACAACTTTGCTGTCCTGATCAGCGCTGACAGCCAAACCATTTGTGACAACACAGTCAGCCAAGCCTACTTACTTTGTCTTTTCCCTCGGTCCTGAGGTGGTCTCTCCAGTCATTTTTGGCTGAGTGGTTTTATCACCATCACTGCTATCGCTTGCCGAGCCTCCTCCACCCATGTGGCTGAATAGGGCTTCGAACTGAGGCGTGGTGCGGAATACTTGCAGATCCCCCTGACCCAGCAGGCTACGGCCACCGCAGTAACAGAAGGCACAGAGTCGCTCACTGAAACAAAGAAAATTGGTGGTAGGGGGTGTTTAATTATATATACCTACTGTGACTTAATACAAGGCCATGCATGTCACCATGAATTAAGGCCTCCTTTTTAAATGGCATTACAACCGTCTGGGCACAACAGACACAAACACACAGCGCTGATGATTTTGTTAGGTAGGTGCTTCATTTTAACACACAAAAGCAGTTAATTCAGCATGTTTCGTTGTTTTGTTTTTTATGAAGGACCTGAGTTGGAAACAAAAACCATCACCATACACATATAACTGGTTTTTGGAGATATTGCACATTCCTTGTGAGAAAGGCTTTTGGAGAAGAGTGGTAAATAGAAAAAGAATAGAAGCCAAAAGATGGAAAGTTAAGAAAAAAGAAGAAAAAAAAAACGCTCTGTAAATATTTATCACATTTGTAAGTGATGAGATGGCCTTGTTAATAAGATCCCCCGGGAAGCTGCTGGTCTGCCCTCCATCACAAACATCAATATTAGAGACAGGCCTGAAGATTGATTATAACCTTTACCAGAGTGGCACCTGGGAAGAGAGTGCTGCCTTAACCAGCTGATGACTCCATTTCAATCCATCCGTTGCATGTGCACACAGCAAGGTGAACAGCATGCCACATCGCTGGACACACACGCACAATTGCATACAAGTGCCTGAGCGTGTAGCCGTTCACATTAACGCTAATTAAAAAGTGAAAAAAAATCTTAATTTCTCATTTGTAACTGTGGTCAGAGGAAGTTTTAGTGTTTCTAACCTGCTATTGACTTCTCTACTTGCTGAGACAGATGGTCCTGCTGAACTCTCGGCTGGAGGGCTCTGGGCCAGAGGGGAAGAGGGCTTGTCCTCCTCTGGCACCTCACTGGTCACCACTTCCACAGTTTCCACTGGCTGGATTTGTGTCTCTGGTGACAACAACAACAAAAAAAACATGAAATGATTAGTTAGCCAGTAAACAAACAACAATTTATGAACCATTACATTCTCCCAGCAGACTTGTGAGTACTGTCTGCAACCCATTCCACGCTTTGCCTCTGTGCTGTTAGTTGCTCTTCAATTCATTGCCAATTATTACTGTAAAATCAGCATGCAGCTTCTGGCTGATACAAGCTGTCATAGGGCAGGTTGACTGCATTCTAGTCAGTTTCCTCCAGGTCAAAAACACTGCCTTTATTAGTGAGAAGGATGGTAAAATATGGGGACCATATGCTCAAGCACTGATTACAGTAAACCCACTGGGAACATCAAGCTCTGGTACAGAATAGTAATAACAACAGAGGCAGGGAAAAAAAACAAGAATCACTGCTGCCAAAATGTCTCAAGAAGTGGGGTTTAATATTAATGAGGAATATTTTGCCTGAATTAAAACTCAACTCAATTTTGTTGTTATCACGAGTGCTTTTGATCTAAATTACAAAAAAAAAAGGCCAAGTTCACCATACTAATCACGCTAAACAACTCCCACAAGTGCCTCTCACTGAGACTTTCAGCCATGCAACATTTTTATTAACATTACATTGCGATGTAATTAGGCTAATACCGTAATGATTCAGTGTCATCCAGTGGAATTACACAAGGACAAATTCAAGCTCATTACCTCCTAATAACCAAATCTACCTGTGAAAGACTTCTCACAGTCTGGGGATATGAGGGGGGAATGTAATATCCCTTTGTTTTCTTAACCTAATATCATATTTAGCAATAACATCGTTCTAATGAGCATGTCATTTTCATTAGAGAAAATTTACATTTTAAAACTGATAGCCAGTTACCAGTTATTGGTGTAAGCTAAACTACAACTAATAAAAGAAAAGCTAGCCACCGGCAGAATTTGATTCCCCAATATCTCCACCACAGCAACAGGGCAGCGCTGAGATGTATGAGAATGGGAGGCATGGTCACATGATGTGATGTACACACATAAAAAAAGCACATAAATGGGTCTGGAGAGACTGATGGGATTTTAAAAAGCTTTTAGAGGGCATTAGCCTTGGGCTCTTTCCCACTGCACCTCAATGCCAATCTCGGAGCAGGAGGAGAGATGGAAGCAGTAAGGAGTGAAAAAAAAAAAAATACAAACCCACTGCAGCTTCACAGCTCAAGCTAAACCCTTTCAATTATAGCCCTGAAGTAGAAGCATGAGGTGCCAAGAAAAAAAAGCTCTCATCTATTCTTTTCCAGGAGAGGGAGACTCCTTTACCTTTACTGAAATATCCTCTGAAGCACTCCCTGCTTGAGGCCGCCTAGATGCGCTAAGTTCAAGTCTTATATTACTCCCGGCAGACCCAACATGTACATAATGGATCAAAAAAACAGGGAAGTCTCACCTGTGTCCTGAGGGCCTATGGACTCTGTTATCTCAGTCCCATCCATGCTGTCCTCCTCATCCACAACAACTCTCCCTCTGGTGCGACCCCTAGGGCAAGGAAGAAAAACAAATACATAAACAGTGGAAGTGAAAAAGAACACAACACAAGGAAAAGTGTCTGGGCTCATCTCATGAGAGGGGGTGGTGATGCAGTCATGAATTAGTTAAATATAGTCACAGCTGTCACTGATTTTTAATGGAGGCACTCAAGCCGCTGGGTAAGGCAGAAGGGCAATAGATTGGGGGTTGGGGGGGTGGTATAATACAGACTGGTAATATGGGGAGTTATAGATGGAAGATGGCCAGTTTGGACAATCTGCTCGAAAGACTCAATCAGTCAGTACTCAAAATGTACTGCAGTGAGGAGTGAAAAAAAATAATAAGATGCTTGTGTTCATCCTAAGTGCAACATGGAACAAGTACCTTTATCATTTCCCTTGAGGAATGACAACTCATTAGAGTCTAACTGAACATGCTCTTATTGAATTTCAAATCAGAACACAGACATCACTTATTATGTGATAATAGCTCTGTAATTTAGAAGAACACAAACAAATATCTGATCATGAATGTGCATGAGTCATGTTTGGAGTTGTCAATCATATCCACAGGATTATTTGTGTAATCATGAAGGTATATCTTAAAACGAATGAATGAATGAGTCATCATTCCAAACTACAATTAAAAAAAGGGAATCATCATTTATGAGCCTGGAAACAAATTCCTCAAAACTAACTCTCCCATTACACTGGCACATTTGATTATTCTTGTTTATGGGAAGTGAATGGATAGGTACCACCTGTTCTAATGATAATGGAAGGGAATAACTACCATGATTAAACATACTGTATTTAATTCCCAGTTCAGGATATATGAATATATCATCCAATTAAAATAAACAAAATCAACTAACACACACACAACTAACACACACACACACGCACACACGCACGTGCACGCGCACGCACGCACGCACGCACGCACACACTACAACAGCTACAACATCTAATCGTCATTTGTAATGAAAAAAACAGACAAACTCATAGCTGGGTTTGAACATACATCAGTAATAAGGTGCTGGTTATGTTTTCAGAACAGCAGCTTTGTGAAAAGGTCAGTGCTCCAGCTAATTTTCCACTGACATGTGCAAAGTAAATTCATCATTAGCAAATGGAATATCATTTGGTCATTTCAGTCATTTTCAGAAGGGCCATGCTGAGATTAGACGACTAGATAATTTATCACTGTGCTGCAACTTTGTCTCTACAGACTAATGATTTATCACAATGATGCACTTAACAATACAGCTTTACATCTATAATACCATTAAACAAAGTGAAGGCACTGTCAAAAAAGCTTTACCCAATGCAACTCATGTGTTTGTTATCTAATGTTTATTCTTTATTAAATTGTTCCTGATAAAACTGAAAGTGTTGCCGATTAGAGACCTTTTCATTTGGCCATTTTATTTTCTACTGAGAACTTAAGTTTCTTTTGTTTAACATAAAAAGCTGGGGCTTGAAAAAAAAAAACGAAAATAAAAACAAAACAAAACTGCACTGTCATTAACAAGCAAGGATTAATCCAACAACATTTTCAGTATATCCCTTCTCATGTTTCATTACTGCCCCTTCTCAAGATCTGCCCTCTGGAGGACAAAATTGCATGTAATTGTGGCCTTTGTTTCCACTTGCCCTGCCTGGACATCTCTTCAGAAGATGTCATCACTGTCTTAAAGCACGACAAAAGTTTTACCATTATAAAGAAAGTGCAGCCCCTTCTATATCTTAGTGAATGTGCCCCGTCAGCAAATCAGACAACCACATTAACATTTCCAACCATGTGCCTGTGTGCCAACTCGTACAGATGCACACACACCAGCACATACAGTACGGAGAGATCCGTCAGTGTCAGCATCCTCCAATGGGAGCTATGTTAACCAAATCTTGGAAGCGCCATGTGGAGGGGATAATTGTCATGGATACAAATTAAATAGCAACGTCAAGTAATGATGTTGGGGGTGGGGTTGGGGGTGGGGGTAATTTTCAATGCCACTGGAGAGAAAAATCACAAATGGCTGGATGCCAAATCAACCCCTCCCTCTTAATGACTTCCATGTCAAGATAAGGAGCTACCCAAAAACTCAAGAATGATGGAGGAGATCACTAACAAACCTTGGCTAAAAACATAATTACCTGTAAGCATGACTCAAACATAAAAATCTTGATAAGGTGGAAACAAGTGACTGGATCTTAACAAAGAGCTCTTTTTGTGTTGTCGAGTCAAATGTGGACTGTCTCGCTGTACTTTGGATCACAGCTTTGCACGTGACCTGATCAAAATTTACACAGTTATCATAAGGAAAGGAACTGGATTTTTTCCATGATTAATAATCATAATTGATGTCTGAATGTGATATGATAAAATTGGACATGGATAAACAACAGTGAAAAACAACAGCAAAAAACAACGGCATCTGCACTAACAAATCACTGCAAATCAACAACAACATATACAATACATAGTTCTGTGATCAATCTTTGTAAACAATGAGACAAGAAGCTTGTACACAACACAGTGAAATTATATAATCAAACTGCAAATATATACATGTTCAAAACTATACTGCACCTGATAAGCACACGAAAGCAGGTAAGACAGCTACGTATGCAGCAACGTGTTTAGCGTCACAGCAGAAGAAAAACCCATTTACATCTTTCAGCCATATACTTTCCACACCTTCTCTAACACATGCTTTCTTTGACATGCTCACACCAAACACTTCTACGGTCTATAACTAATGACACTGAAGTGGCCGTGTGTGACACTTTCATCTATGACCACAACCTAGTGTATGCAGACAAAGTAGTTGGTAGTGACCTCTTTACAACGTTGAACTGTAATTACATGTAACAAAGCTAAAAGCATCAAATTTCAGCACTGAGACTGCCAGTTATTTCTCTGACTAACGATCAAGACTAACATTCAACCCCATACCCTGCACAACCCCCCTCCCCTCCCACCCCTCTCCATAGTCCCACCACAGGGAGAGAGGGGGGGAAGAGAAAAGGTGAAAATAATGCCATGGTAAGTAGTCCCAGCTAGCAGACTGCAGCCTGGAAAACCTGACACGGACCAGTGCCTTTCTGAAATGGACTGACTAGCAGATGGAGCGTGGGCAAATCGAGTAAATTCCAACAACCAGGTCTAGCAGAGCGATTTATGACACATCCTCCTTTGTCACAGGCAAACTGGCTTTTACACTTAACACTGGTAAATTTTAATATTTATTTATACATATTGCTTATACTTATTAGAAGAAGCAGCCAGTTGGTCTGAACACAAGACGGATAGAGTGTTGTGATTGAGCATAGTGCGTCACATAGCAGTGTAGTTTGGTCTCTCATCTAGTTTTTAAAAAGGGCCTTGCATTAGTCTTTTATTCTTGTGAGCATCTCTATTAGAAATAAAGGCGTATGGTGATGGCTAAAGCCCCTGGTACAACTCTGGTAATTGTTGATAGTTGGTGGAGGTGGAGGATTGTTCTGGAGGTGCTGCGGTTCAAATTCTCACAGTTTCAAACATTTTAGCTGTTATCTGCAGTCTTATCTCAAACCGATTTTTACACAAGCAACTATAGTCTTGATTCTGACCACAACGCCACTGACCATTGCAACACAAGTAACTACAAGAGGAACACATTTCTGGTTTGTTCTTGACCTGTTCCTCAACATGATGCAATTCAAGTCTGTCCCAGGTCATCCTTCCACTGTGGCATTAACGCATCATCTGGATGCTTGCAGATTAAACAATCCATTGGGAGGCTGGGTATTAAGATTGATTGAGAGGACAGGCTAAGGAGAGAGTTAAGAACCTTGCGGGCATTTTATACCAGAGCAGCTCTAAGCTGTATTATATGTTGCTATGGGAGTCACAAAGAACCCAGGTATCTTGCACAAATGCCTCATAAGAAATTTCTGTCGGAAATTATTTAGAGCTGCAGTGGACCCCCCAAAAACCCTACATCATAATGAATTTCACCCATAGACCCTGCCAAAATAAAACTGCTGCCAGCTCAGTGGCCAGAGCAGGACCAGTTTTGAACATCCTGCATTTTCTGCAATGGCAACACCATCAAATATTCTGCATTCAACCAAGAAAACACTGAATATGCTGCATTTGTGAGAACTAGTGTAATATGGACACTAGTTCTAACTCAGCTGTGGTAATTCAGGGCAGGAAAAATGACTCATAACAAACAACGTGATAAGATGCCATAGATATTCTGGAGCATGTTTCTTGTCCATTATGTCTGCATTTGTTCAGATATGCTAAGGTTAACTTAATATATGATAACTCCTGGGCAGAGGTCGATTTGTGCCCAGAACTTTCTTGTTTTAAATGTTTTGATGCATAATTTAAACAGACAGCTGTCTCTTATTTGTTTCTGGGTTATGTGCCCAGTTCAGTCTTGTTTTACTCTCAAAAATGGTGCACTTTAACTTAGTTTTAATCATCTATCAAAGGAGCGTTTTCATGACTGTATACATGAAACGACCATCGCAATGGGTCAAATACACTGCTGCATGATAAATTTGTTAGTGTTTGTTGGTCTTACATGCACAAATGGTCTGGGCACCATAAAGGTGCAGGACAATAAAACATTCACACAACAATCAAAAATGTTGAGGTAAAAACCTACTTCTTTCTGTTCTTAGGCATGGATGAGGGTGGTGCCTGGGGTAGGATGGCAGCAGCATCCTTGCGCGGCCTGCCACGTGGTCGCTTGTCTGCGTGGGCAGGACTTCCTGTGGACGTGGCCCCTACACTGCTGGAGGGCGGCGAGGGTCCCTGGTCAGAGGGCTCCACAGTCTTATCCTCTGATGACATTCTGAAAAAAAAGGTGAGAAAGATCATGAAATGTGATTGAATGGCAGGTAATGTAGGTTTTGAAAATCGACGCAGCTTTTCTAACAGGAAGTGGAAAGACAGGTGCCAATTTCCATCCCAGCTGATGTCATATTCTTGACAAGCTTTTAAGGAACAGAGAGAAAAAAAATCTTCATGATGAAAGAACAAGCATTGGTTGCAGGCTTGCAGCGTAGTTCACTGACTTCTCCAATTGTTGACATACAGTAAGCATATTCAACTAGTCAAAAGCTGGTCAGTATAAATGAACCTGAGTTTAACTGTTGCATGTTCAATAGCTTATATGTGATGATGTCGACTTAACTAGGAATCATTTCTGCTAAATACTCCCAAAACTGTATCCCTCTCAGTTCTGCTTGATCCTAGGTCACCAGATTAAAACTCTCTGGGTATCCATCTTGGCAGTGAAAGACAACTAGTTCTGATCATATCACTGGGTTTTAAGCATCTTGGATGCTGTTCATGTGCCCACAGTGTCTTTACCTTTCATCCAAACTGAGATTTCTGCATTTCGTGCAGAATAACCCTGTGCACTTAGAGCTGAAAAAATGGTCAACTCTGGGCAGAGAAATGTTCAGCTTAGTGCTCACCCGATGTGAGCAGAGTGGAGCAATTTCCACCTCTTTCTCAAAGCATTCTGCAGTCACTCCATATCCAGCCGCCCCAGGTTTTCTATTTTGCTGCAACCCACCCACTAAAAGAAAACCCACTACAAACCACTCAATGGTACATATGGTGAATGCTACCACTAGGCTGCATTTTACAATGTGAAGTGAAATTTAAAAGGTGGACCGAGAGTGCACTGGAAAAACAAAGGTAAACTGATTCATAATCACTTTAAGTTGTGCAAACCATGATGGTGTGAAATAGCAATATGATAACAAATCTGGTACCTGCAAAAAAATAAAAAATAAAAAATCTATACCATTTACATAACATCTTTGTCTGAGTTAGGCCATTATGGATAATTGTTGCAAAATCAGTGGGACAGACTTACTAAAATTATGACTCACACCAAGTGAACATGTCCATTGGTTGTTTGCATCAACCTTCAACAGTCAAATTCACACAAATAAGAAAACTGTATTTGCATTGTACGCACATACAGTTTTTCATGGGGTGACATACACTTTCCACCTGAGGCACAATCCTACCACTCTGGACCTCTCAATTGCCATGGAACAAATTTGGGACATTTCTTCCAAGTTGTTATTGGAAAAAATATAAAACGAAGGGAAAGCTTGTATTTTTCTGACCATCTTGTTTGGTAAATATGATTACCCGAGCTTGCAAATGACACCTAGCATCCAACTGTGGTGCTCCATGCATTAGACACGTGTTGCGATTAACCAAAATGTGTGTTTCTGTGTTCCTTTATTAAAATTTAATCCAAAAAACACTGCTTCTATAGCTAATGAGGAAACCAGCCAAGTTGAACACTGGTCATTTCACTTGGTTTTCAAACAGTATCTTATGCAATTTGACTGCACTGTGGAAAGCTCACCACTGCAAGTAAAATCCAACAGTAGATGCCAAATTAAAAGGAAAAACCAACATTAACTGCCTTAACAGGGTGTTGGGCCACCAAATGCTGCCATAGCAGCTCCAGTGCATCTTGGCTTAGACTCTGTGAGTCTCTGGAACTCAACTGGAGCGACTCTTATAAAAGACATTCTGTCATTAGGTGGAGGGTACATCTTCCGCTGGCTACCTTGTGTCCTCTGTATGTACCATTTTTAAAACCCATTTGTGAAAGAGATTTTCTCTTTATGTGCTTAATAGCTGCTTTGAAATGTGTCTTGTGAACATCAACCCTCTCCCAATAAGGCAGTGCGGTTACAACTTTGTGCATGCTGCAGGCAAGCGATGCAGCGTATCAAGTATTTTATTCAACACAGAGCTAAACTGTTGCATGATGTAAATTAAGATTTTCACTAATTATTGGTTGGCATGCCTGCAAATATCAAATTGTAACTGATTATGAACAGTAAACAAGCACAGCGGTTTGTGAAAAAGAACCAACATCAAGTTGATCGGTTTCATCTGTTTTTCAGTTACAACTATCTCATGTACATCTGATAGAACATACTGGCTCCATATTTGCTTTAAAATTGCAAACAACTTAAGAGTATTCAGGCTTCAAATTTCTATTTTATGACTTACGTGCATAAATTCCATGATTCCATAGTCTGCTTGCTCTGTCGAAGAGCTAATTTCACATCAGAACCCATTTGGCATAGACAGTGATGACTGTCTGCAGCTGCTGCTTTTAACTACATACCCAACTTGGACGAGAACAACATTAACAATTGCCTATGAAGAAATTTGAGCAACCAGCTAGCTAAAGACTCTTTGCAGCCGGTGCATATGGTAAAAGGCAATTGGGAAGACTAAATTCACATTCCACAAACAGTATCACTACTATCCAATGGGATGCTCATGTTGGTTTGTGTCTGGTGACAATATGAGCAGGTAACTGTTTGCCAACACATTATTTATGACTGCTTAATAAGCCAAGGCTGTTCCAGCGGCTTTGCTTTGCAGTCTTGAAAAAAATCCTGCAAACATGAACCTCAACATATAGTAAATCTTGCAATTGAAAAATGGTTCCTGTTTTTATATGACATCTAATGCATGACTGTATCGTACCATGAGAGACTTTGTACTTCACCAATTTCTGTTACCAGACAGTGATGCAGTATGAAAGATGTGGAAATATCAAAATTAAGCCTAGCTGGGTTGTGATAAATATTCTAATTAATCTTACATAATGATGGACATCTTTCAAAATGTGCATTTTTCACTTGAATATCGATACTAAGGTTCACATCACTGTAAAGGCTGCAAAGTCCTCATTTTGGCAAAACATCCGTCTTTTCAGAAGCAGACAAGTTCCTTCCAGTGAATTTGTGATAGTTTCCCTATACGAGTTAATTCAAAAATCTATGAAAGCCTTTTGCAAGCTTTTTTCCCCCTCTACCAAGATGTAATTACAACAGAATACATTATGACGAATAATTAAAATGAATCATGACAAAATCAACTTTTCTGTGCTTAAGTTATTAGGTTATTTCCACAATTAATCAGACATTTTGTATCAGTGAGCCAGAAGGGGTCTCGATGTGTTCAATTCGACATTGCAGAGCTCACACCATCTTTTGCTGGCAAAGTGTGGTGCTTCTCTCCTTCTCTTAATGCTTATACTGGTCTACACCAGCCTCCAGGCTCTGTGCACAGATGGCGGTCCAACACCACCAAACTCCACAAGAAATATTAGTCATTACAACAGTTACTGACTGTCAGTACAATTATGGAAAAAAATCATTCATCTGAGCTTACATCCTTTTATCAGAAACAGGGTCTTAAGACTGTCCCCCTAAAACACAAGGGGGTAGAAATTTTAGTTGGATAAGGATCATTTTATAACCAAGCTTACAAGCAGGTACGCTTCATTAGAAAGTGATGAGGACAAGGAATATTGCTGGAGCATCCGTGGTTAGGATCTGGTGATGACTAGTGAGCAGTCACGACCACCATGGGCACAATTGTAGACATGCTAACGTTAGCTTTTGTTAACTCAAGCCTGGGCACAAAGCAGTTGCACACAGCTAACGATAGCTAGCCTGTTGTGTTGAACTCTGTCGCCTTTTCTTTCTGTCGACCACACACAAAAGTAACGTTGACATCGTCTAAGATGTGACAGAAAATGCACAAAGAAACTGATCCATCTTCGGTAGGTATCTTGACAATGGTTGGACTGATTTCGGATTTCAGACACATTTCCCACAGTAAACTTAGAAAGGAGGTTCACATAGCAAACAGGTTTTTTTTTTTTTCACCCATGGCTGCAGTTAGTTGGCCAACTCATCGCACTGGGCTCGTAACGCCTACACCAAAACACCAAACATTATTAATGTTTTCAGCGTTTTAATTGTCCAGCAGCTAACGTGCAATGATGTGGATGATGGCAAACTTAACCACACAGTGTGTTAGCCAACAACTTCCAAGTGGAGTAGCTAAGGCAATGGTGGGGAGCATTTGTGCCCAATACACACACACATACACACACATAAACACACACACACATACACACAAAGGCTCGGTCTATTCAACGGAACGGAACTGTTCTGGGGAACTACAATGCTACACAAAAAGTGATAATGATACGCTATACAATGACGTAAGCTTTGGGATTTTTTTGCTTTTTGTTACATTGTAATAAGAGACGTATGCGTCCATTGAGGCTGTACGTCATGTTAAGCCATTAAAACGTGATTTTATCCTCCTATTTCTGATGGTATAGCACCCATGGACCGGTCTATTCAACGCTCCCGTTCCGTGTGATAGTCTGAGTCATGAAAGCCAAGGCGGCGACAAACCCCCAACATCAGACTGGAGGTGGATACTGTTGGCTCAGCTTTGCTTCAAAAGGTGAATGCCTAACGAAAAATAGCTCACACGTAAAAACAATTTAACTGCTTACCTTCCAGCCCCTATGAATAGCGAATTATCCTCTTCATGTCCAAAATACTGGTGGGGGGAGATGAAACGTCGCACTTTTATCACCCAGCTAGCTGGCTAGCAGGCTAACTGAGCTAGCTAGCCTCTCTCCAATGAAGCAACACCGCAGCTCTCAGAAATGCATAACGCATATCATTATACTCCAAGGTTGCAATGTTATTCCCAACTTTGCCCATTTGATGGAAAGGCAGATGATGTAAATCCAACAGAAAACGGCTTCACTGGCAAACGCATTTGTGTGTGTGGAGGATAGAGAGGAGAGGAGGGGGGATCACTTTCCTTTCTCCAATGACAGCTGTCGTCGCACGAGTTAGGGTTATATAGAGCTAGTTGGTGTTAGCCACCCAAGTCTACGGCCAACAATCTTACCATTAACGTATTAACAAATCAAAGCAACAAAAGAGAAAAAAAATCCAAGCGGTTGCAAAAGTCAACACTCCGTAAAATGAAACTTTAAACGTGAATCCTCCTCGGTGAAGGTGCAGCGACGCGCACAGTAAATGTTGCTCGCCGACCGCTTGGTTGGCAACTGGCTCTATTTTCTTCTTCAGCTGCGACAGGCTGCGGGACCAAGCGGCCAGTTAGGAGATTCTCACAGTTAAGCCTGCCACGCAGCAACAACCGCCTCCCTAGACATGTAGAAACAAACATTAGCTTGCCAAAAACGACATCCCACCCGCCGCACTGGCCAAAACTGTGTATTTTTGCTACGAAATATCAGAAAAATTAAGTTGAAGATGACGCTTCGGTGTACTCTGTAACGGTGGCCATATCTAATGATAAGTGGCACCGGAGCACAGCCCCTGGTAGGGCTCTTCAAAAAACTAGACCCACCTCCCACTGCCACAACTACGGCTCGCAAATCTTACCAAATCGGCGTGACTCGTCGAGAAAGGGATGTTTCGTGAGTCCAACACGCGCTTAATAACACCAATATGACAGCACGGTGAAAATAAAACCACGCAAACCATTTGACAATTTCTTCAAAATACTCTCTGACCCTGCGGAGGGATATGGGCATTTAGTAAATAAAATAATGGCTTGGGAGGGCTCGAAAAGATGGAGCCTGGAGCGGAGGGTTTTTGTGGAGCAGGATTTGTCCAGCGTTGGTGCTTCAGCTCATGCAAATCTTTCGCCGGCAGTAGCAGCAGTAGTGACTCCAGCTGTCATCAGCCTTCTCCACAGCAAGAGGAAACGGAAAATAATGATTAACTTTAATATTAATCCTGTGGTTGTTCAGGGCTCGTCCTGATACCATCCACTCAGATAGACCACGACCAAATGCACCCTCCAGATACTAACCCCAACACAACGTTTCCCTCCCTGCTTTGTTTCTCTGTCGTACACACTCGTCTGTGCACTGATGCAGACATTGCATGAAGTATATATGGTAGAGGTAGCCTGCAAACAGGCCGACATACTGTTCACGCAGGGGTTAAATTTCGGAAAAGCCCACAGGGGTCGGCTTCCAGCGGCTGTACATAATATCTTATGGAGACAGTAGATATTTCGTATGTACCAGTGCTATGCCTTCGGAGCTCTTTTCGTCACTACATAATAATTATCTTCGAGTAAAGCCCCCACGAAATTAACTGGAAATAAACACAGCCCTATTCCTTTAAATGGTAAACCTGGTAAACCTTGGCACCCCTTTCCTACAGACTATGAGCTCCCCCTGCTGGCACATACAAGGCAAGACGCACAGTGTTTACATTTTTTTTTTTTTTTTTTTTTTGGGGGGGGGGGCAACACAAACAAATCAAATAGCACTATACGAATGAGTGACATATTTAAATGGGAAAAACTAAAGATAATCTGTGTTTTGAAAGGTATAAAAATATAAATGTTATATTATGTTATGAATTTAACAGTAATCAGATTACGTATGAGCGCTCATAGGAGAGAGGTTTCGAAAAATAATTTCATCCCATTAACAAAAAGAAGAGATTCTTCAAAGGAACAACAATTTTCTGTGTGAAATATTGTTGAGTAATGGCACCATGGGGCAAAGAAAACACCTCCTCGTTTCCCTACCCTTTCTTTTTGTTATAGGCTAGTGTGTGCACATGAGTCCCAGTTTGGCCTCCCCCATCTTTACAAACACACAGGCCACGCCCACATGCGTGACGATGACGCACCGCAGCATCCAGGTGAATTTCACCTGCACTCAATTTCCGCTCCTGAACAAGAAAACACAATTTTAAGCAATAAGGCCCCAGACAAAGAAAGATGTAAGAGTGGGCCACTGAGCTCTTGGTCCGAATATGGTCTGTCAAAACCATAGGTCAAAATAACCTCAAAGTTTCTAAACCCTCATCAGTGTCAACCAGCTGACCCTTCCTCCCAGTTTGGCCATGGAGTCAGCACCGGTTTGGGTCCACGGGGATAGACGAGCCTACCAGTTGCTAAAGGGTCCAACCTGACTCGACCCTGGCCTTTCTCCTCCTAAATGTGAGTAGCCTATCTTGTGCTGCATGATGCTGCATGTCTATTGTCATTAGTTAGGCTACAGGACAATGCTAAGCTAAGCTAGTTGGCTGCTTACATTATGAATGGGATGCATAAATGTTGCAGTGCCTTTTTGTGCAATGCTAGCAAAGGCTAATAACTGAAGCTACATGTACATGGCCACTGTTTTCAGTTCATGCTTCTTGTTGTGTGCTTTAGTGGCGCTTCCCACTGGTTGTCTCTAACACATTGCTGGCTGGCAAACGCGAAGGGCCTGCGAGAGGGGGAGGGTGGAGGACGAGGGGGTGTTGAGGCCTAATGGAGGCTGAGAGGCAATTGTTTTAGTCAGAGATGCTGGTGGTTCAGTGTGACATCTAGTGGCACTGACCATCGTCTACAGATGTCAGGTGGTGGGTGCCCAGTAACACCATCATGTGTGGCTAGATCTGTGCTTGAGGATTCAAAGACGTTTTATGTTATTTTTTTCCTCTGTAATTAGACATAATGTAGCCTGTAGATGACATGCATACAAGAGGGATCCAAACCTAGTATGCCATAGTAAAAGTCAAATAAGCTATTAATACAGAGAATAAAGGGCAAGCGCAACACAAACCCAATTCAAAGGGATAGAGGTGACAGTTTATAGAAAAGTAGGCTATACAAGTGCTGAATACAGCATAATCACATACATCATGTAGGAGCTTTATGCAGTCACTGAAATTTGAATCGAGAGAGAAAACAAGCTTTGCAAGTAAGACATTATTTTTTTTCGGTAAAACATAACCATTAAGAACAATTTTTTAACACTAAGCACAAATGAGCTTCATACTGTAATTGGAATATATTTTAGTCCAGACGAGAGTTGGTACATTGGTACATGCATAGGTCATTTGGAAATTTCAGTTAAGTAGTGGATTATTATATTATTATTTTGCTTTAAAATGAATGTATTAATCACACACAAGTCCTAATGGAGTGGATCGAGTTTGATTTGGTTGTTGTTCATCATCTAATTCCTCATCAAAACATGGAGATATTGACTACAACAGCTCTTCAGACTAGATTAATTTATGTCAATAATTGCAGTCAAATTGATAAGACAATTGTCCTTGCTCTAATAATTCAAGCTGCTTATATGTGTTATAAATCATTCATTCCCCAGTAATGGCTAATGCCTGCGAAGTGTGAGGAGAACAGCACGGAAAGGAGTCACAAATTATGACCTTTGGTCTGGTGTGTGTTTACACCACTAACCACCATTGACCTAATTACCTCGAAACACACCAAGCTGCTGCTCAGTGGTGTATCAGTGTTACTCCCGTCAGCCTAATCTGAGCTGGGTTGGACCTACTGACCTAGACTCAAGACTATAGTTTGTAGTCACTATCAGAGGTGATTGACACTTACTACTCACGCAATAAATTATTTTATGTGTTGACTAGAACTTAATTTACCAATTGATAGAGATTTATTTCAGATGTGTGTTGTAGTCGGACAAACAGGTAGGATTTATCAGCATTTAATATGATGCTAGAGCACATGTTTCTCTCAAAACAATATCAAAAATGTTCATGTGTTTAGGGTAGAGATGCATTTTGGTAAATTACAGACAGAGGGCAGCATGAGTCTGTTTTACAACACTGGGAATGATAAAACTGCCAAGTACAGGTCAGCATAAAAAATGCAATCTGTCTTTTTCTTCCTTTCCCTCTTTTTACTATTTTTTATGTAAAACTTCAGGTGCTTAACAATATTCAAACCGGACTGGTGGTTTTATTTCCCTCACTTACCAGTAAGTCAAAAACATTTCTTTACTGTAAAATATGAGTTTAAATTTTTTTTATTTTTTATAAATGTATATAAATGAGATGAGCAGCCTGATGACAGAATTAAGCTATGTGTCTGAGGTATCTCACCCAAACTAATCATATTCTTCAATGTTCTGCAAGGATTTCTGGGATGATTTTCAGTTGTTTAGTACAAGGTAAAAATACATTTTGCTTAGGTGGACAATTCTGTACAAGACTCTCCGCACCGTATTTTGCCTACCTAAACATATATGGATCTTTAATGTAGGTTTATGCAATTATTAGAAGACAAATGTGCTGTAATACAGTAAGTCATTTCAGCAAAAATAAAACATAATTACATGCTGAATGGATAAATGCTGCAGGATCTCTTCTTTGGTTGTTGAGCTTAATTGATGCCCTTCGGCTATCAGCGTTAAAGACAAATTTTCAAGAGAATACCGAGGCACTATGTGACTGGGAGATAAAATAGGCGTATTCCAGGCTAATGACCTACACTTTACTAGCCATGCAAGTCATCATGTGGGTGTGAAGCCTTGAAATGCAAGGGATCTGCTATGCCGCTCATTCTCAATAATTGCCTTCTGTTTATGCTTGGTGGTTGTTTTCCTTACGGTGATTCTGAGTTGATGTGATACATACATTTTCCTGATTCATTATATGCAAACCGTGACATTTGCAAAGCATTCTACAATGCAACATAGGCAACATGTATAAAAGATGCACCATTACTGAATACATTGCAAGTGAAGTGATACGAACTAGATAGATGGATTTAAAAAAAAATTCTGGTGAAATATCATACATCATTATCTTGCTCCTGCAGCAAGAATGAGACAGCTGATAACATCAGAGTTTCAGGTTAACATCTACCGTACTTTTCAGTTTGCAGCATATTTCTCATAGGAGGCTCGTAGAGACAAAGCACTGATGCTGCTGGAGGTAGGGCAGAAGGCAGCTGCAGAGGCAGTTGCAGAATAACAGGACAGACAGCTACCAGGTGAGCAGATGGATCATATTAACATAATAGAAGAGACAAGAAACATGAAACCAGATGCTGGCTGGGCTCTTTGTCTGCAGAAGAGAACAGGTATTGTAGAATCCAGCTCATATGAATTCCCTGCGCATCCAGATAATTATTTCCTATAATAACATGCAGAACACACTTCAGAACTGTAGTATGTTGTAAAAATTAGGCTCAGTGTGAGTGCCCGAAAACCACAGAGAGTACACAAACTTCAAAAGGCTCCAGGATAGGGAATCTGTTTTAATCTTTAATTTCAAAGAGATAAAATGTTTAAATATTTCAGAAACAAATCTGCATCATAATTTCTTCTGTCAACTGGGAGTTTGAAGTCAGTGTGAAATGGCTGTTACTTACCTTTAAATAGAGAGGGGTTTTCATCACGGTCTAATTAAAGAACAAAAATGCAAACTTTTAAGAACAAAACTTTCCGAGGGACTTTGTTTAATTGGGCTACATTAAACAGGCAAAATTGGGAGAGTGGATATGAGAGAGAAAGTGAAAGAAGGAAGTGTCTCTTCTTCTGGCTGTATCTCAGAAATCACAAGTCTTTGGTCTTGACAAGCTTTGAGTAAAGTGGGATTGAAAGTTTTAGGTCTCAGTGAAGTTACAACACAAATCAAATGTGCTTAGATGTTAAGACCAGAAATCATTACTGTACAGACACGGGTAAGATATGTGACAGAACCAAGAAGCAACGTGTTAATCATCAGCCAGTCACTGAAGAGAAACTTCGATGGGTTATGGTCATGTACTGTTGCTCATTTCAGTGGGGTAAGGGTGTATTACACAGCTAATTTTAATTTACTGCTTTTATTTTTAAAACTGTAACGAATGCATTACTTTGTAGCACAATAAGGTCGTCTGATTTTGTGAGACTTAGTCACATGGTTAAGTTGACCTTCCAGTCATTTTGAACCACAAGGGAAATTGATTGCACTGCAGAATTATTTGTGAACTGATAAAATATAGGAAAATGAATCCCTACTTTGCAGGAAAAAATTAAATTCAGGCAGGGGGGGGATTTGCTATTCTTCTGACTTTTGCACAAGCTTTAATGTATAAAGGCTTCTGAGTGCAGTCCCTACTTGATGAGCAATTCTATTGCCCATGGCTGGAGGAGCTAATTAGAATCTATTTATAATCATAGGGGAATATATCCAAAGAGCTAACAGTGAGAGAGAGGATAGAGAAAGAGAGAAGGGGCTAAAGGGGAGGGTGGGTGTCATAAAATCAGTCTGCATGCTGTGATATCTGAAACCAAGAAGTTCATATTCAAGGAGCCAGTCAAAACCAAATTAACAGGTTCTTACAGATAAGACGGAGTTTCTTTACTTCTTCTGGGACTGAGGCCACAGTTTACCAGACATTCTTCAGTAGCACAAGGGGACCAAGTGCATTGTTGAAGGGAAACCTTTAAAGTTACAAATTTCAGAAAAGTTAGTCAACTTGAAGCTCTCATGGGGGACAGTAGACTACATAGGGTAAGTGTACCTATTAAGCCCACGTACCATATAAGCCCACTTGTGACTTCTGAGTCAAATAAAAAAAAAACTACATCACCATTTTTGCTGGTTCATGGTTCTTCCAATGAAGCAGCTTGTTACATAAATTATACTTTTTATTCTAAGCAAATCAGATTTGTCAATCTTGAGTTATCGAAGCATATGTGTGACATGTGCCTGCTGCTCCCGAAGAAGTTGCAAAAAAACTTCAGTGATTTTGATGCCCTGAAAAAACAATATTTATTCCATATTTCTACTCCGACTTTAGCTAAGAACTCATTTGTTACCAAAATTTAAGAGATTAGTGCTTTAAATAAAACATGTGTTAGAATTTTTCTAGAATTAGAAATAGTTTTTCTTTTGAATTCAAAATATGCATTTTAGCATGCTAGCAAACAGCCCACATGCCACTGCACACAGCCACTGCATAGCATTGTTCATTGCCATGACATAAAGCATGATAAACATGGATAGTTTACATTTTTGTATGCAGAATATCCTATTTTATTGTTAAATTGATAATACATATGAATATTTATCTTTATTTATTTTTTAATTAACATTTTTACCAAGTGGGCTTAAAGGGGACAGTAGCAAAAAAATCACACCATTTAGGGCAGATGTAAATGAGTATAGCTAATTACTTAAATACATGATCAATTAATACTTTTCATGTTATGTTAGTGCAGCTTATATAGATTCATGTCATGTAGTTGTTTTTAAATGCCATGTGTGTAGAATAAAAATATTCTGATTTTTAACCAGTAATTCACTGATGTTCCCTTTAAGCCCACCTGCTCCCATTAAGCCCACTGGCTGTGTTTCAATGGAGAGTTTCTTCCTTTTGACCTTTGAACCACTTTCCTGCCTAAGTTTGACCTCACCTAATCAATCAGCTTCATAATTCAGATAATTAAATACCCAAATTTAAATATTAGTGATATTGCATCGGCCAATTCATTCATTTTATTCATTGTTTCTATTTAAGCTGTGTTTTTATGTTTAAAAAGTTATTTGTTTAGTTGTAAATACTGAAATTGATTAATTTATTATCCATAAAATAGTATTGAACCAGGAAACTGTCTTTCTCTCAGTCATTGGGTCTTCAGAAATCTAGATTAAAACACTTTCAACCAGCTGGCTGGACCAGAAAATTTGGCCAAATGTAATTGCCAATTGTATAATGTAGGATAGAGATACAGACAAAATGACAACAGATATTGAAAGCTTAAGTACCGAAGAGTAATTTCCATTCAAATTTTTATTTTGTTCATGAATAGTTTTTTGGCTACATTCCAAAGAAGACATGTTGTAAGTTTAGCTTTTTCTGTGTTGACAACACAGCAAATAGGCCGATCATGCCTATTTCAAATGCCGTTTACAGGGCCGAGGAGAGGAGTGGAGACAAAATGAAAATAGCTATTGAGAGCTAAGAGATTACATATTTTAATAGAATAAGTTTGGATTTTTAAGATTTTTAAATATATATATGTATTTATCAACAAATCATGAAGTGGGCTTATTTGGAACACCCATGGGCTTAAAGGGTACATTAAGTACCCATTAAGCCCATGCCAGATTTTTGGTATATTTTGACAAATTAAACAATAAAAACAATAAAAATTGCTATAAATGAACGATTGACACTTCAAATTAGACAATAGACTATCATTTGAACTAAAATGTTTTCACTTAAATTGGGGTGGTATATATTAAAAATGGCTGAAAAGCAGATTTGGTGGGCTTAATAGGTACACTTACCCTAGATCTTTCTCATGAGGACAAGTAGAGGAAAAAGCAAAATGTGTGGACTCTCTTTACCAACTATCACAACTCATATACCAAGATAATATTATGATATGTATGCATATCGAAAAAAGAAATCTTGTAATTCTCATCATCTCTCCGTCTAACCTTCATCCGCACTCGGCAGTTGCATCATCAAAGAGCCATGCAGGAACCGACTCAGCTTCACTGCTTTGTGCAAAAAACATGACCGTGCGTGCTGTCGGCTGTCTGCAGCCAGCCACTTATGTTTATGCAGTGATATGACCCAGAGCAGATGCAAAGCAGCGAGTTCAATGTGGCCCGCCCATCAACCACTTACATGGAGGCATTAATAATCTGACTGGACTTGTGAATCGCTAAAACACCGGGGCACATGTGCATGGAAAAAGTGGAACAGAAGCATCAGCAGACAGGTCAATACACTGCTTTAGTTGCTGTCATATGAGTTGTTTATGTCTCATCAACATAGATCAAAAATGTCTGCATGTGTTGTGTACAGTAACATAACTCTCCATGTATCATAATTATATTGATCGCTGATGTGGGTCTTTCACATAGTATGTCACTCATCTGTAGACAGTTATCTTAAGGCATTAGACAAAAATGAGTTGAAATAAAATGGTTTCATTTATTCTGTACTTCTTGCTTGTGTGTATAAATAGTCAATTCATTTTTTTACAAGCCAAAATATCATTTTAAATATTTTACTCACACCTGTATCATATTTTTTGCACACTGAGTTCCTGGGAGCTTTATACTTTGATGTATTTACAAACAAAAAAGTCAGAAAAAGTTTTATTTGGATGCCCTGCATGTGGGGTGAGGACAGTTTAAAAGGTGCATAACTAAGATGAAAAAGTTATACGTGGGAAAAAAAGTCAGCAAAATTGAACTGAAGTCTATTTGGATGGATTATTTAACAGTAAGGATACACAAATAGCACAAACTCCAATAGCCTTTGATCCACTTCTGACATGATTCATTGATGTGACAGAGTGAAAATATCTTGCCAGCATATAAAACATGACTTTCTTGTCTGTCAAACAAAGGTTCTTCACCATCCCACCCTGTCACATCATCTCCATCTTTTCATCTTCTCTCTCTCTCTTACTTGAAGTGTCCCTCTGTTCCGCTGAGGAGAGACTCAGCCGCTGTCCACTTTCTCTTTTGGAAAAGAACCAGAGAGTTGGTAGGCAGTGGGCTCCCTTGCAGGCACACCCAGGAGGCCTTATTAGAGCCAAGGTTAAATCCCTCTCTGCTGTCTTACACTTCATACCAGTATACCCACTCAAAGAGTTCTCTAATATCCTGGATTCTCTGCTGCACTTGAACTCCTCAGAGACACAGAAGGCACTGTACAGGATGATACAGTAGTCCTGGTGGTGTTAGAATGAGCTGAGGTAGGATGCCTCTCTGTTTTTACTGAGAGGAAAGGAAAGCAATAGGCCATTTTAAGATTGTATTGCCTTGGGCCAGAGATTATTTCACCTAATTATGTGTTATTGGAAGCTGTTTTTAAAGAATGGAGGAAAACAATGTTCTCACCATCCCAGGCGAGCTTTCAAGATTGTCACCTTTTCTGTAGTGATTTGCTCGTTCATGAAAAACTGCAATAGAAATGTTCCTGTGAAACTCCTGTGTCCTACCGTTATCTCATATACTGTATCTCAGAAAATTCCATTAGGTCATATGGCTCCATAAAGCAGCCGCCGTGCCGCATAAATCAGTTGTCTGAGTCAGATAATGCCTTATGGAATTTCTCGAGCCAGCAGAGATGAATTCATAGGGCTCAAGCTCCCATATAAACCCGAGAGAAAGGGTAGTGGGCCGTGAGACACCAGAACTGATGCTCTGTCCTCAAGCCGAGTGAATGTGACAGAGAATATTGAAGTGAGCTTTGCTCTGACATCCAAGGCCTGTTGACAGTACAGAGCTCTCAGTCACTCATCAGCGGAGTGTAGAGGGGGGTGAGGGTGAGGGTAGGGGGTTGTTGTCTGGGGCACCAGATCAGATAGTATCCCATTATTCACCCTTGTTGGTCTGTTAGATCCTGAGCACGTTCATGCTTCAGCATATGAAAGCAGAATCAGTTTTAGTTTGTGTTGATTTTCAGCATTAATGGAGTGAAAGAGCTGTACAGGTGCTGCACAGAACAGGGTTTCCTCCTGCCTCCAGTCTTTATGCTAAGCTAGGCTAATTGCCTCCATATTAGTTATGCAAAAACATGAGAGTGAAATTAATCCTCTCATCTCACGCGTGGCAAGAAAGTGAATAATGGACTATAGATCAGGAGGTGAGTCAAGATCAATAAGAACATATTTGTTCATTATAATGATCAAACATGACTTGAACTGTAACCTCGCTCTTAGTAGTAATTTCTCCTGTGCATATTTTCTTAATGGGCAGGAAAGGAAGAGATTACAAAATTATTCCTACTCTGGTAAAATGAATTCGCACCCTGTCTGTTTTATTAGACTCCTTATTTGACATAGTGATGGCAGGTTTACGGACCGAATGTTTCATCGTTGAAGATCCTGGATGATGAATTTCTTCAATTTTTGGAATTCAACATTTTTATTACAATTTTTATATACTTATTAGACGTAAGGGTTGGTCTATGTCTGCATGTGACTTTCCCACACATACTAGTGTTCACAAGATCAAGGATGGACGTCTGTGCGGCGCGGCGCTTCAGACTTTCTTTTAAAAAATGTAGTTGAAGTTCTAAACAACATCCCAGCCTGTTGAAATTTTAGATCATTTCACTCCTTGTAGCCTGCCATGACAGCCACCTGACGTGTTTTCATAAATAACCAAAGACATCAAAGGGAAATTGGATGTATCTGTGTTTACAGTATCTTTTCTTTTTTCCCTATGATGGGAGTCCAAATTCATTGAATATTCACTGCACAGATGCTTGTCAGACCGTTTGGAACAATGCTATAACATTACAGCACTGATCACATTTACGCCAATATCAACTGTGCCAAAAAATGTCAGACCATCCCTCAATTTGCTTCTGTTACATTCATTTTTATTTCCTGCTCTCACCCCAGAAATATGAATCCTGGTAATAGGCTTGTCCTGAAGGGAGAAATCTATGACAGTTTGTTGCAAGTGTGATACTGAATACTTGACAGGAAATACAGCAGGTTACACTTTGTATTATCAAGCTGTCATGTTTGTTTACATAGCAATGAGCTATGATGAAGAGTGGGTATGGTTTTGGAAGTGATTCACAGACATTCGTATTTCTCCTCATTACTGGTCTAGACTGGGAACGGCATCAGAAATCACAGAGAAAAGATTAATAGCTGTTAAAACAGGAAAGGACAGAGATAACCGAGAGGTTTAATTTACACTGTCACTTTGCTGTTCTCCTGTACCCTGAACTGATTATCTCTGTGTCGTTCAGATATAACTGATAGGTTACTCTGACTTATGTCCAATACATTTTATTGTGTTGTGTAGCGAAAGTTGAAATTTTGTGGAGAGGACAAGAAGCGTAGAAGAGAAGATCTCAGCATTCGTCCAGCCATCTGTTTATGGAGCGTTTCCCAGCACACACTGGGTGAGAGATGGGGTTCATCCTGGGCAGGTTGCCAGTCTACCACAGGGCTAACACAGACCTCAGCAGAGCCAATTAAACGCTGTGTGTTTCAGTGGTTCACCAAATCTCCATTGAGAGTAGTAGCTAGCCACAGTATTAGATGATGGCCTTTTTGCATTTGAATAATCTGCATTGTCCACACAGCTTTGGTTTCCTTCAGTTAGTTGATGAAGTGCTTTCTTGAATTATGGGTTGTAATAAACTCTGAATGTTCCAAGTAATAAAACTTCAGACACCAACTAAATGCATTAACAGCATTCAGCTTCATTAGAGAATATAGGGCTATAAAATGGTTCACATTGCAGAGATAAAACCAAAACCTATGATGTGACTCCTGTATGTTAACAGGCTGCAGGGAGGCCGAAATGCATTTATGGACATGTGCATGCAAACATCATTGGTTGATCACCACTTCAACTTAGATTGAAATATGTCAAGGACTACTGAAGGAGTTGCAATTCATGGTGCCCAGAGGAATCCTACTGACTTTGCAGATTGCAGATTTTTCATTCACGCTCCTCTCAGGATGAAATATAAGCTTAAACTTTTCCCCCGGCACCCATTTGTCCAGTAGCATTCTTTATAAAGACAGACTATCTGCAAAAGCAACGCATCACCATTTGCTTCACTTGTACTTTACGTTTGGTACTTAAGGGATGGTTCAGCCAAAATTCAAATTTCATTCATTATCTGCTCACCCTCATGTCGACTAAGGGCTGGGAGAAGTTTCAGAGTCCTCCGTGCCTTCTCTGAGTTACAGCGGGGCTCGGTGCAGCACTGCATGTCCATATGACGGTTGCGAACGGGGCTCAATTTTCTTCGTCCAAAAAGACACACCAAAAACCATCCAAATACCTCCATACTGCTCGTCTGTAGTGTCCCTCTGGTATTGAAGCCCCGACATGAGAAATTGTTCCGAAAAATCTCGCGAGATTTGCACGGACACAGGAAGAGCAGTGCTGGGAGCTTCCGCATGTCGGGGCTTCAATACAAGTTCAGTGAATGGATCTGTGTGTAACCGGCACACCTTCAACAACAAGAGCAACCAGAGACACTCATAACCTTAGCATGGTTCCCTGTCCTCTCTGCAAGTTATTGGTGCAGCTTGTGCCTGATCAAATGTTTCTGTTTGTGGCAGCAAACCGAGAAAAGGCATACATTTGGAGGGCATTTCATTAGGTTTTGATATCAGCGCTCAGTCGAGCCAGCTAGTAACTGACATCCCTATTCCTGTTTGGCTGTGGGTCAGAGCGCTCTAATTAATCTAACCTTTCAATGACAAGATGACAGTTGTACGACCATTGGGGTCATGAGTGTTAGATTACGTTTTCATCAATCTCCATCTTGTTAATTTGCCTCCCCTTTACTGTCTGATCTAAGGGTCCAATTGGATTATTTCCAAGGGGAACAAAGCCACCTTTCAAAATAGGCCAGTTTCTTGAACCAGTAGTTGCATCTGCCCTAGATATCCCAGCTTGGAAAGAGAGTGAGGAGTCCGTCTGTCAATAATGAAGCACGTAGCCTACTCATGGATTCAAGATATGAAGTTTGCAGGTAATATTTTGGTTAGTCAAGGGTTGAAAACATCCTGGCTGTTACTATAATCTGTCTGTAAGAAAATCAAACACCATTCAATTCAAGTTAACTCTATTTCTAGCCAACTGTGGTAGGGAAAAAGAGCAAGGAAGGTTTGCAGCCCAACTGCAAAAATCCTTATGAAAGGGGATAGACACTGCTTTATTGCTCCTGCTGGCTCCCAGATATAAATCATAAATCAGTGTCCGACCGTGTTTGTTTTAAAATTAATATCTAAGTATGTCTGTGAAGGTTAATGGAATTATCAAAGAGACTAATTAGGATTGTATACAAGCTGTCTAAATGAGGTCACTTGGGTTGTTTGCACAACCCCTCCAGAAAACTGTCAGAAGTTCATACAAACCTACATGTTTTCATGTATTTTAGAATAGCTGGAGGGTTTTTTTTGTTAGACCAGGGAAAGATGCAGGAGTGAACCAACATGAAATGGGTGAAAACTATCCCAAATTCAGGTGCTGGGCTGAATGTGAGACTGTTGAATAAGTCATGGTGTCCAAGTCCATTAGGGAATTGCCAGAATTCTCTTTGCCGGCTACCAAGGGATCACTTCAAAGTTTGATGAGGCAGGCGATGAGACTGCAGACGTCACAAACCCGACAAAAGGTTTTTTCAGTTGTTTTGAAGTTATCTTAAATGGCAAGTACAAAGTGTAATGATTGTTTTCAGTTTCAGGTATTCACATTTTGCTTTACTGACATAGCTAGAGTTAGATGTAATAAAGAAGGTGGTGATAAAGACAGTTTGAGACCTTTGTGTGCAGCAGCAGCAGCACACTGACAGAAAGAGATAGACAGAGAAAGGGAGAGACACTTTCAGATTCTCCTGCTAAGGTTCTGCATGATGTCTGGAGCCAGCCAAAAAAAAAGGCCCTGCAGTTTGGCAGATCACGGGCTCTTTGAAATGTTAAATATAATCTCAGACATAAAACAGTAATGGTCTTCTCTAATCCTCAGACAAACATTGTGGTTATCAGGCCAAAAATAGTGCATGAACAGTGTAAGAAACACACCGTCTGCAGCTGAGGTATATGCAAAACCCCAACTGATTCAAACCAAACTGTCTCCAACCAACCATTATTTTGTTTTTGCACAGAAGAACAATGGTTTCAAACCTTTTTTTCTCCCATGACTGCCAAAAGTAAAACTACATCAGCATTCGACCTCTTGCTGCTGGTTCAGTCAGATTGATAATGCTGTCTGTTGGCTGATCAGCTGGTCAGTCTTTTGCTTCGGACTGGAATTTCCATGAAGGTTAGTACAGACATTCCTCCCTATACAGTGAAGTTAAGCAAGCACATCATGGTCATCCTTGAGCTTTCTTTTAATGCCTCCAAAGTTTACACTTATTCTGTGAAATATTTGATAGACTGGCTGGCGTGAAATGTTGAGATGTCTCCAAACAATGAACCCTAATGTTTTCATTTATGATTGTAGATAAAATGTCTTGACAACTATTGAATGAACCGCCATGAAATTTGGTCCAGGTGTCCATGTTCCTCTTAGGGCAAAATGTAGGCTAATTACTCACTTTGACCAATACTTGCAAAAGCGATAACAATCCTGTGAGCTTCTGCTGTTAACTTGTGTTTAGTGATAATTAGTAAATGTTAAGTTTGCTGATACGCTAAACTAAGACATGCTAAACTAGACATTCACGTAACATCAGAATACTAGAATCCAAGGACCCTCATTGACTCACAAATGCAGAAAGTGCTATACTAGTTTCACTCGATCTTTTTCATACAGCTTTGACTAACTTCCTCCCTGCTCCTGTCATAAGAGGTCACCCAACAATAAAACTTTAATATGGGTTGTAATAAGTTGCCCAGACGACATGTGGGGTTGGAAAGGACAGTCTCCAACATTATCATTGTGCTAATGATGTCCAGATATTAGCTTTTGCCCATAAGAATCTCCCATGGCTGGGGGCTCTTTCATGTCAAGGTCCTTAGAATGTAGATTACACAGTTATGACTAAAAGAAAAAGAAAGAAAGAAGATAAAAACAAAGCAAAGACATTTTTCAAAATTTTTGTTCCTGTTAATTATTTCAAAACTCATCAGATTTATCGTTCAACCTTTGCAGTTGATTATGATGATGGTATTATAACAGGAGTAATGCACCCAACTACCTGTAGACCTGGGGTGGTGCCTGCAATCTGTTCAACTTAACTTAGTGAATACAAGTTACCAACTTTTTAAGAATGAAATATTTACACATGCAGCGGTCTTGTTTTCTGAGTCCAAAGAATCATAAATCATAAACCACAAATCACCACCGTCGTCGTCACGCCAAGGATCCGGCAGCAGTGACTGTGGCTGAATATGCTGAAGTACAATACGGTAAAAATTCTGTGTCTCCCTCCATTCATAGTGATGAATGGCCCCCCTCTTTTTTGTCAAAACAACAAAGCACACAGAGACAAAAGGTTTTGATGATGAGTAATTGTTTGCGAGCCGGTATATGACCTTTGTGTGTGCCGCATATTTCTGTCGATGTGAGATATTTGGCTTACATTTGCCTTTTTCTATAATTCCTCCTTATAAAGCGCACAAAAAGCTTAATGTTCTGCCAAGGTGATGCATGAAAGTGGGTGTCTGTGGAATAATGTGATGGAGCAGTAGTTTAGAGTGATGCTCTCTTTGATTGAGAACCTGATTGGAGTGTACCGGCCATCTTGACCTCTTGACGCCTGTAATTGAGAGCATTTTAAAGGCATGGTAGCAATGGCAGATGACTGGGAATGGAGCTCGGATGAGAAAATGGAGAGATTTATCCATGCTGCATGTACCTTACATGACAGCCACTTACTCAGTGTGTGTGTGTGTGTGTGTGTGTGTGTGTGTGTGTGTGTGTGTGTGTGTGTGTGTGTGCGCGCACAGGCACGTAATGTTGTTTGCTTAGCTCTTCGGTACAGAACACAATGCTGTGATCCCACACAAATGTGTCCAAATCAAATCTCTTGCAGGCTCATATTGTGTACTATCTGTCTCCTCTCATCCGCATGTTGACAAATTCTATAATAAAATATGACAGTTTGTACATAGGCCGTGGAGATTATTGAATTGTTGGCTCATTCTGAAGATTAATCTGGGCCAACATATTCCTTGTGGCGTTGTGAAACAGCATAGCCACTAATGGCGTGATTTATCCCTCTAATACAACCCCAACACCAACTCTGGGTCGAGAATACCTCACACTGATGTAGGAATGTCACATTAAAACATTATTTGATGAATGTTTACCATACAGCACAACCATGAAAGCTCTGACAAAATCCCATAAACAAATTTGACTGTGTCTCAGAACAAATGGCCACACTGCATGCAATTGAGCATCGCAAATATCCCCCGGTGGCACTTAGACGCTTCCACATGAGCTCTAGTTTTTCCCACTGTCGAGTGTTTGTGGCATAGGCGCCGGGTGTTTATTTTAATACAGAAAGTCACACTTTGTACCTCCCATTGGCTAATCTTCTCATCTACTCTGAAACAAACAGCTTAGGAGAAGAAGTCTCACTATACACCAGGCGCCAGAGAAAGATGAAGATGCACATTTTGAATTTAATATACAGGCAGGATATATGGAGCAGCTCCTGTACAGCCTGTAATGCAGTCTGTATGCTTTCTTTCTGTGTAAATACTAAGGATGTTGCCCTTTTGGGGTCAGTTGTAATTACTATGTGGATGTCAGCAGAGTGGTAAACGGGAGCTGTGTGGTACTGCACGACTGAAAGGAAATACGCCAGGAAGGCTACATGTCACTCTTGACCACAGCCTGAGATAAAGTGGCTGGAATTCGGAGACCTGGCCCTGAAACCTGATGCAGGCTGTGGGTCTTTATAATGCTGTGCCTGGGTTTATGTGCGTGAGTCCTCCAAAGGACTGTTTGAGGGTGTGGTGGCAATAATGAGTTCTTTTCGTTCAACAAAGAATTAAAAGAAACTTTTCACACGTCAGCTGTCTTTTCTTGAGGTTTAATCAGCATTCATGATGGAGTCACACATACAACTGAACAGCACACGGTCAGTAGGTGAGTGAACTGAAGATATTCTCAGGTTCACTGTCTTTATAGTTCTTAAACACATACCAATAGATAAAATATGGCACCTCCGGTGGTTCTGCCCAGTCTCACCACCAGGACACAACAACCCCTTGTAAATTTCCACAGGACACTCTGTCTAACCTCTAACCTGTCCTGAGTGCACTCTCTGGTGTATCTCACACTGCTGTCATCAAAGGGATTAACCAAGTACCACATATCACAAGGTGAAAAGAAGTTCAATTACAACCATTGTACTCTCATATCTGGACTATTGTCAGATAGTATGGGCAAAAGCTACACAAAAAAGATTTGAATAAGTTACAGCTGCTGCAGAACAAGGCAGCGCGCCTTGCTCTGCAATGCCCATACAGTAACAGTATCAACAACATGCATTCCTGTCTACAATAGTAGAGGACAGAGTCAATGCTGCATTACTTCTCTCAATATGGAAAACATTACAGTTTAAAACACCTTTATATCAATACAATCAGTTAAAACACAATCATGATTCATATACATATGCCACCAGACAGGCAACACAAGGCCGGTTCACGCTTCCTAAACCAAACACCAACTTTCTGAAGCACACAATAGAATACAGATCAATGAAATCATGGAACTCCTTACCACTGCCAATAACTAAACTCACACACAAACTAACATTCAAAAAGCAAATAAAAAAATATCTTGGAATTTCATATCTGTAAAATAACATACGCACACATACACATGCACACACATATACACATAAAGGGTTTTATGTAGCGTAATAGGGTCTCTTGTTGTCATCTTCATTTGTTTTACCCTCTTATTTTATTCTTTTTATTTTATTTTATTTTATTTTATAACTGCTGTACATTGGAGTTGTCTTACACAGGTTCTTTGATGTGGATGATAATCTGATGGTACAGATTTAATGTAAGATTTTGTTGACTTGTCTTTATGTTGTGATTGCAGATTTATGTTTAAATGTACTGGTTTTAACTGTGGACCCCAGGAAGACTAGCGGCGTTCTAGAGCGCAGCTAATGGGGATCCTAACAAATAAAACCATGATTATTCAACACTTGTAAAGCATAATATGGGTTGACATCAAATTTTTTCATTACATTCCACCCTTTTTAGCATTCTTATGCTAAACCACAATTTATGGAAAATTTTACATCTTACTACCTTATGCCCCACGAGTTCTGCCCGTACCAGCCAAACACCAGTATAGATCTCCAACACGGGAGTTAAAGAACCCCAGGCAGAAGTCACAGGCCACAAGCACAGACAAGCCAAAAGTTGCAAGGCTGAGAATTAGTGTAGGTTAAGAGTTGGTTTGTCATTTGTCATTTACCCTAAATTAGTGTGTTTTTTAAATGTGAGTTAATCAGCTACAAAATGCCCCTTTGTCTCTGTCAGTAGAATTTGACTTGAAAGACGTTCAAGTGTGAAAATGTACTGCAGAGTTTAATGTGACTTAGGTTTGATACCTTCAAGAAAATAGTGCAGCACGCAGCTGTAAAATCACAAGTTGCTGTTTTTCAATGTCGATGTGAAAATTGAATAAACAAGATGTAGAATATGAATTAACAAGCTTTTAGAGTTTTATACTGTTCTACAAAGCCAGGCCATTTCCAGACTTTATGCTAAACTAAGATAAACTTAATCTATGTAATTCCTTTGTGATATTGAGCTCTATTTTAATCTAGAAGCCATGAAAAGCATTAATGACTAGAGTGTCCAGCTGTTTTAGGAAATTATGCGGAGAAATATACCCTCTTTTTTAAAATAGATTAATGTCTTCAGAAGGAACAAATGGGCTTCTGCTGAGAGTGTTTATGGGGTGTTTTTGGTATTAGTCTTTCTGTGAGAGACGCCTTTTCTACTAGTACTGTAGAGAACATTTGAACTTTTACAGTATTATGGACCTTTTTTGTCTTTTTAGGTGTTCTGCCACACTGTTATGAGTAAGATTTTTGGAAAGTGGCTCACCCTGTAAGTGCTCTTCACCAAGTCAGGCGCTACAAATGGATTTTTAGAGTCGTCATATGACCCATGTTCCTGCAGGCAAATGTATTAAGTAATTTCAGGCAGAGTGGCGGAGTGCAAATGAATGTCAGGGGCAGGGTTGTATGTACTGGTGCCTGTGTTCAGCCTCCTGTCAATCCAGCCTCATGTAAGCCCTTCAGCAGCCCACACATCATTAAGTGGAGGAGCTTTTTAAGCTGATAGCGCTGCTTCCCCTGGTCATTCAGGTCATTATCACTATAGGGCCTGGTTTTCCACACGCCGCCAGTGATCTCCAAAACCTGCACTTCTAACCCCTGAGATCCTCAGGTCCATTAAATCGGTGGCGCTCAGAACAGAGATTTATGTATCGCCCCACAGCTCATGTGGCCAACTTGTTGATATTCTAATGAGGACAGGGCAAGGCCAACTGGGAGAAAAATGGATATCCAGCGAGAAGTCTATGATTCACTGTGTGTCTAGACTGCTGTTTCAGAGCTGATGATGGAATAAATAAGTCATATGCAAATCCGTGAAGCCCATTTTTAAAATAAACTCTCTAGCATACATTTTGGTTTCTTGTCTTGCCAGTATTAAAAACGTTATAAACTTTGGATATGTCTTCCAGATGAAATCCCAGAATATTGTTTATATGTCAAAGATTTTCATCTTATTAACTTTTTTGAGCTGAGCTCATCTTGTTTGTTTTTAATTCATTCCTCCGGATGACCTATATCTTGCTGCGCTAGAAGTCTTTTTTTTGTCCAAAGCATATTTAGCTTCATCAAGTGCTCGTAGACCAGAGGGACTGAAACAAGATCTGAAAATGCAGCCCAGGATCCACAGCACTCTGACAGGAAATGTCTTAGTGATAACAGGATCTTGGGAACACTGATACTTTGTAATAGTCAGCTTATTTCTTGATGTAAAGATGTAATTCAATACAGATAATCTTACAGCATGCTGGAGCAGGGAACAGAGACCACAGCCATTTTTTTAATGAAGTCTTCTAAGTGGATGTGGTGATTATTTCAATCATTATCACCACAGTGCTGACCTATAATTTGGTTCATTTTGCAGGGGAAGCATGGAAATGAACAATGAATCTATGAATGGAGGGTTATTTACAAATTTAGCAAATTCATCTCGTAGAAAGAGAGTAATAAACTACCACATTTTACTCCAACCTTTTAGATATTACAGTAGATTACTAAAGTCCTTTTATGAGCATCCAAAGTACTTACCCCAGGTCGAGATCACCATGGTAAAGCTCTGTTGAACATACTCTGAGCTTCATTCATACTGCTGGGTGGCAGTCTGTTGGTGATAAAAACGACAAAGCTCATCCGTAAACACAGATGAAACCAAAAAGAGAGGAGCATTTGTGAGGTGTGTTTCTCATGCAGATTTCCCTCATTCAGCCCCTCCACTCCCCCCCATTCTATTTCATTTGGCCGATTTCCAGTTTATCTGGGTTCATCTTGTAATTCACTACCTGGTCGAAAACATCCTCTTCACTCGAACATTTCCACAACAGTATAACAACTGTAATTGGTCTCCTGTGGCTTTAGAGCCCCTTGCCTGTTCTTCCATTAACACCACCACAGAGCTGCCTGGCTGCTGTCCATGGTGGTGATCTGTAAATGATGGCTTTGCGATGGAGGATGCCGCCATGCTGTTCAGCCCTCTGTCACACACACACTTCTTCTTCATACTTTCTTCTGTCTCATGTGGCATTGTCTGTTCTGTGGTTGCATGATGTCAATATTTGGATAGAAAAACGCTTTAAATGTTGAGTTAATTTCACATGAAATTAAAGCAGAAGTAAGCGATCCGGTTGTTTTGGCTAACTTCTTGTCAGCCGATGGAGTTAGCAGTCCCCGCCCTCGTCCCTACGTCACCACATTCACGCGCATCCCTTGGCTGCACACACAGAGAGGACCGCCCCTTTATGCCGTTCTCTCTCCTCATTGGGTAAAGGTTGTAGGATACAAGGAAAGTTTTCTCCTCGGCTTGCAGCAGAGCAGAGTGACTGACAGACCCGTGTTTCAGACCAAACACTCTATATTAGTGATTGCTGTCGGAAGATAGAACTATTTAAGACTTAAATTAAAGCAGATATCAGCGGCACGGCCGTTTCGGCTAATGCTGTGTTCAAGGCAGGCTTTTGAAACCGTAAGTTACAGCTTCAAGTCACAACTACGACTTGGTAGCGTTCCAGGTAACCCGTAGCTCGTGTTTTTACCGTCCTGTTGTCTGTGAAAGTTCCCTATAACGGCCACTCGTAACTTCCGACCCGTGAACTCGTACCAGATCGCACTGGTATGACTTCACAGGAAGGAAAAACACAAAGTAAGAGTTTCCTTGAACACACCATGAGTTAGCAGCCCCCGCCCTTGTCAGGCATCAATTGGTCCTCGTGCTACGTCACCACATTCACGCGCATCCCTTGGCTGCACACACAGCCCTTCATGCCGTTCTCTCCCCTCATTGGATAACACTTGTATCCCACAAGGAAAATTTTCTCCTCGGGTTACAGCAGAGCAGAGTGACGGAGAGACTCGTGTTTAGGCTGAAATACTTCATGTAAGTGATTGCTGACGGAAAATAGGACTATTTAGGACTTATATTAACAAAAACATTCCACTGATATCTGCTTTAACACAAATATTCTGCTTACTTCTGCTTTAAATTTTACATCTATTTGCAACTGGGACTTTACCTCTAAATTATGACCATCCAAACAAGACCATTTATTGTGTGTTTCTTGTTTCTCCATTAGGCCACATGAGGACACATGAGTTCGTTTTGTGTTGCTTTGATGCTATTTCGCCAACGCAGCCCAGTTGGGAATTGCCATACCTACTGCACACAGTGTCTTTGGGTATTATATACGACATTTCACTGTTCAATTATTTATGGTCCAACACCAGTGCAATGCGGCAAAGAAAAACAGAAAGAGAAAGAAAGTTGAGGGTTGCTGCACAGACTTTATTGTTCTCCCCACATTTCTTCAAAGCCCCACAGAGAGCAGAAGGTTGTCTTTACTGCCCACTCGCTTTAATCAGTCATGAGCCACTGTGTGATTTCAGCTCGGATATATGTGATGGCAGGCCTGTGTGGAGGGAGGAGGAAGACGGAAATTCAGGACCATCCTTTACTGGATTTGCACCGGCACCTTAACTAAATATCAATCTTATATTTCCTGTTAACAAAAGAAAACTCTGTCCTTTGTTCTTGCTAATTAGCTGCAGCAGAAGTTGGAGGAAATTCCCCAGCCCTAGATCATTAGTATTTGCAGAGTGCTCTGTCGCTTAGCTCCCTGTGGTTTCTCTAAATTCACACTTTACTCTCTATAATGAACCCCTTCGCATCCCCTTTCCTCACCAGGCCTTTGCAGAAAGAAAGAAAAAAAGAACTGCTGAGGGGGCTAAAGAAGGGTGCCATGCTATCTTCACCTCTGACCACCACCTACTGCTAAAAGCTTCTAATCCCCTGTGGAGGGCTGTGCAGAAGATGAGCAGGGTTTATTCAGCTTCATAACCGGATCAGAGAGACCAACAATTCATAAACTAGATGTGAGAGCAGAGTCAGGACCTCTCCAGATAAGCAGCAGCTGTAGATGCTTGTCTGGACTGATTAAACCATTTGCCCCAGAGAAGATGTTCTGACAGTCCTGGATGGAGCATGAACGTCTCACGCAAGGTGGCGAAGACTTATATTCAGCTAAGTGGATTCACGCTCCACACTTAAACGTGGATACTTTGAGGTTCGCAGCGGATCCCTTCATTCTTTGGAACAGAAACGCATGTGCAATTTGCCGATAAAGCGGCTGCCTCTCCTCTCATCTTCTCCCCCTTTTTTTTTCTCTGTAAATGCATCTGGAGCACGGAAGAAGAAGGAAAAAACTGGCCGTGGATCAGCTCATTTCGAGCAACACATCTGCACGAAAACTACAAAGGAAACTTCAGTTGCCGAATTGAAATCGCAGTGACTCGAGTGTCATCGCGCGGAAACTTTCTGCTCATCTGCCCCAGTGTTCGCTGCATGCTGCAGGCAGACGGCTGCACCTTGTAGCCGCTGTACAGTGGGGCTGCGCCTGTAAAGCAGCTCTGATTACCCAGCGGACAACTCTTTTTTTTTTTTCCTTTTTTCTTTTTCTTTTTTTTTTTAAATAGCCCTACTACAGGTGGGTGGTGTTTAATCTGGATGGAATAGCTGGAGCTCGACTGCATGCAATTTTCAGTCAGCGACTGTCGCCACATGACGCGTTTCAACTTGCAGGTTGCGAGAAATGTAAGATGCAGATATTCTGGTGATTACTGACTGCTGTGTGTGCGCGCGCGTGTGCTTACGTGTGTGTATGCGTGAGAGAGAGAGAGAGAGAGAGAGAGAGATCAAAGTTGTTTGTTCGGGCGTCTTCAGGTGAATATTCTTGTATTGCAGACTATTGCTATATGGGACCATGAACTCATCAGCAGGTGCCGGAAACTACCGTAGGGGATCAGCCAAGGGAGAGAAGGTAATTCACATAACCTATATTTTAAACCTCCTCTTTGCACTTCTTGTTCACGTGCGCTTCTTTTCTTTGCCATCAGGCGTAAAATGGGCAAAACGGCACAGTGTTGTTGGAGGACTAGTTCTGAAGGCGCACGGACTCTGTTGGCACCATGATCAGAGTCTCGGTGTGAGATGTTGAAGTTCACCCTACTCTCTTGTCTTGATCTAGATATTAACTTTTCAGAGCAGAGTCAGAGTTTCCATGTTTCAAAGTGATCAAGTCTCACTCAACTGCGCAAATGTTGGAGTTATTTCAGTGTCACACTTGACACACATTTATTTCCATGGTAGGATAATTTCTACAACGAGTTTTCTGGAAACTATACGTGTCACTACTGTTAAAAACACACACACACACACACACACACACACACACACACACACACACACACACACAGAAAGCCCTCTGCTGTAATCAAGGCACAGACACTGGGGGTTTATATTGCTCTGACCTCACTGGTAATTTCCCATTTGGTTTTCAATATTAGATATCATTCAATGAGAGACTTGTTTGTAAAGTTTGTGGCCTAAATGGAGCGACTGTTCACAGTTTCTCCATGTGCAAACAAAATTAGGTTGTCCTGATTAGAGTCTGCGTATCATTTCCTATTCCCTCACAGCTCTGGGTTGCTGTGTACATCTGCCAGATCGTGCTGCCTACTTTGTTTAGCAGAAGAGATTGCTCCTTTTTTTTATGTTCTCACAAAGAAAACATCACACCAACCAACACACTAGGGGGGCGGAGGGGGGGAATCTTTTGTCTGCTCAGTAATACCCCAGCAATAGCACTCCCATAATGCCATTTCCCAACAGCACTCATGCATAGAAACGATCCAAAGTTAACTTGAATTACACAGGGGGCTGTTTATCGATTGTGGTTGTCAATAAGGGACAAAAATATGTTGAGGCGTGAATCAGGTTTTCCCTATGTGTGACTTTTGAGGAGGAGCTGTGAAATATTAAAATTTGTGACAAATCTGTCTGCCTCTAGGGGGCATATCATCTCCCCCATAATGTTTTCTATTGCAGGCTATTTTTAGACATTTCTAAAAGATGAGTCAGACTTAACGTGCCACAAATAAGGCTTAATTTGTTTCAGGATGCAGTTTTTTGTTATAGCTTTACACACCTTTCCCTAACACGTCATATATCAGTCCACATACAGTATACTAAATCAGTGTATTTATTTAATGTGATTGTAATGTAAAGAAAATTTTGCTTTACATTGTGTTATTATAGTGTGTCAGTCCGTCTGCAGGCTGATTTTTGTGGGCATGGACTCGTCTGTAAGTGCTGCTGGTTTGCCTATGGACTTTTAGATTGGCTGGTGTATGGTGTGTTCAGGTCAGGCCGTGCTGGAGTTAGTTTGCCCTCTGCTGGAAGCACAAAGTCACACATTCACTCAAAATCAAATTCCCATGCCCAAGCTTTTCCAATTTGTCGGCATCTTGACAGATTTCTTTTTTTCCTTATTGCTTTACAGGCTTTACAAGCCTCCAGTCAGTTTCTTTCAAACAAATTTTCACCACTCGGAAGAGAAGCCCCACCGCTGTATGCGACACATTTCCGCTGACACCATATACAGTACGGCTGAGTGTTATAAAAGCTTGCACCCTAAAGTCATGAAGTCTTAAGTTTCTGTGACCAAATTTTTTGACTCTTTATGGACTCCCAGGCACAGCCTATTAAATTCTGCCATAATCTGTGGTCAATTTGCATAGAAAAGAAATCATTAAGTCTGGCTGTGGATATCCGAGCTCCCTCCCCCTTCTCTGAGGGCAGAACAAATTTGGAGGAAATGCAGACATGTCTTCACTAAAACTCATTACGTCTGATGTGCTTGTTATGATCCTGCCCTGAGAACGAGGGAGCACTAACTTACAGAGACATACATAGTCGTAGTTTTCTTCTTGTTCTTTTCTTCTTGTGCCACATTTTTTTCCAACTCCCTTTGGTTTTGTTCTTTAATGGATGTGTTGAGTAATTGCAGCAATCATCAGTATTATAGCCACAGCCAGGAATAAACCTGCTGCAGGTCGTCAGTCACTGTGTTTCATGCTTATAACCCCACCGGTCCTTTATGTTGTTACCTATCACAACCTTTCACTAAAGACATCTGAGGGTTTCACTTAAAAGTTTAAAGGTTTTACAACATAAAAATTGGCCAGGATTTGAACCAAGCTGAAGAAAAATGTAATTATTTTTACTGTAACATTGCAATTAGTGGCTTTTATTATGTGTCATGTGCTAAAACGCATGTGTTCTCCATCAACCTATTTCCACTGCTGCATTTGGAGCCATTTGAATATCCCAAATTGCCTCCACACTGGGGTGTAAATTACTGTTGTTTATAACCACGTCGCATTAAGCTTTTTGCAGTGTTTGTTGTCAGTTTGTGAGCTGCTTCTGCAGTCAAGTGTTTTTGATGTTTTTTTCTGTGGAGATTATGTCCATGACAGCTTTTATAATGAAACGTCACCCAGGAGGATACACAAATCCAAAATAGCCCCCAAAAAACATTGCTCTTGTGTGTATAAGCAAGGCTGTGACTGTCGCATGAATCGGTGGTTTCTACCATATTGTGGAGTTTTAGGACGTCGCACATTCAGTGGTGTTGTAACGCCACAGAATCCGATTAGCAACGTTCAAAGTGCATCTTAGAGCCTCAATTTTAAAATGCACTTGACTCACTACTCAGCATCATTTAATCACATTGAGACCTGGCCTTGATTGAATCATTGGCATTCATTTGTACTGCGGATGTCGTCTCGCTTCATACTTTGCCTCGCGGTGTCTGGGATCTCATCTGTTGTGCTGGCTGCTTCTGGTGTTGCCTGATGTTTTTCGAGGCCATTGCCTTTCTCCAGAGTCTAGACTTCCATCATTTGCATGTACTGCGAGAGACTGAGAAGGCAGTCAGTCAGCTGACAGCTTGCTGTCTCCAAGATATGAATGACATTGTTTCTCTGTCTGCAAAAAAAACATTAGAGCTGCAGAACTGTTGCAATTGTTCAGGCGCACAGGAGTTCAGTTAAATATTTTCACAGGTTTTTTGGCAGATTTGCACAGTCATGTTTAGCTGCGTGTTATTTATTCAAGTGTATTGTTTATATTGACGGTACAAACACGATCATACCTCGAATCTGTTTCATTTGGTTAGTTTGGAGTGAATCTGTATCGGAGCTGCTTAAGACTGTGTCAAGGATTTACTGATACCTTGAAGCTGAATGTTAAAGTTCCCTGGAGTAGAATCACATAGGCAAACTTTCCCAGAAACCATTTGTATGCAGCTGGAATATGTACGGATGAAATGCCTTTCAAAAGCATTCTGTATTCATCTAGCGAGCCCTCTGTATTTCTGCACTGAACCATTGCACTTTGAATCGCCTGCTTAAAATGTTTGTATTGCTGCCCACAGCCGCTATTAGCTGTTACAAAATGACTTTCATTTTCCTGATCTATTCTGCACATACACACGCGTACGCTGTTCACATTTCGATACCATCTGTTTATTTTATCCAATGACCGTATTGAGAGTGATAATGCAGTGGCGAACAATAGCACATTGTTCAACGAAATGAAATTCGGAGACAGAGTAACAACCAGGGACGCCCGGCAGCCAGGGACAACACCATTCAACAGCAGTCATTTGTCACCGCTAACTGCTGTGCTGAGGTTTGGCTCTCCAGGGGAGGTTTGCTGTAGATGAGAACCATGTTTATGAAAGCTGTACAGGTTTTGCAGCTCCTGGCCACCCTTGAGCACCTAGAGCTCTTCATCCTGGACCCAATCATGCTCTTGCATCGCCCCCTCCGCCCCCCCCCTCGGGGTGCAGGGTTCATCTTCACCTGTCACCTGTAACAGATGACCTGATACAGCTCTGTCTGTTGAAAACCCTTCGCTGATAAAGACGCATCGTCGCACCAATATACATGTATTCCCGGACTCATTCCTATTCTGACAAAACAGCGTTGTGTTCTCTATTCATATCCTTGCACCGCTGCCCTTCCCTGAGCTCAAAGACGAGACGTTCTGAGAGGCATACCAAGTGCAGCGGTGTGTACCTACGGGATCCACAGGGAGCGGCGATGGAGGAGGAACGGCGGGGCCCTCAGAGTCACTTCGCCGGGGACAGGTAGTGTGGCTCGGCTGAAGGTCAAGATCAGAGCTGGGGGTGAGGACATAAAGGTTTGATGCCATCACGGGACGAGGTTGTGAGCTGCGATTAGATTTCGCCCTCTTACTGCGCCGAAGCACACACAAAGAAGCACTAAGGCGCACCTGCACACACATACCCTGATGCACATAGTCACATAAATCTAGTAAATGTGTCCATTTGGGTTTAGACCTCTGGTCCATGAGATTGTCAAGTCTAATCTTTGCTCTCAGAGAAAAGGTATTAGGAGCACACTATCTGGGATTATTTGCACCGTGCAATTCACATGGAGTTGTCTGATATTCACCAGCCTTTATTTATTGATCAGTTTATGATTGATCAATTTAATTCAGTAGATAGAGACACACACACAGGTTAGGCAGGCACTCTTAGATAAGCCAAAACCTAAGCTGATGCCTTCATTATCCCCTCCCTATTGAATAATAAATCCAGCTTTCTCCATGCATCTGGAGAGCCATATATGCTTCAGGCATTTACCTTGAAAATGCCGATGTGCTTGATTTGTAAAGAACAAAAGGCACATTATGATATGTTTCAGATTTGATATTAACAAATGCATCTCCTTCACCTTGTCTGTGACATCAATCAAGGGCTAAATTAATGATTTTGTTTTGACGTCAGCCCTGCTTTAATGGCAGCTCACATTCTGCGAAATCAGCAGGAGGTGACAAATGGAGGAAATTAGTAAATGGGTGTAAACGCTGCTCTACAGGAAAGTAAATAAGTAAAGAAATTGGAGTCGTGCGTTGTTAATCTCCTGCCAGTGTGATAAAACACTGCGTCACCTCCGTGCTTTACAGCAATAACAGCGCTGACCTTTTTACACTAATTGCAATTACCATGACTTACTGTGAGCCAGCAATGTCCATGATCACAGGAGTGTATGTCATGGCTGTAAAATGTGACAAAAATGAATGCGGAAGATGACCAATCAGGGGCCTGTTTAAAAGACTCTCAGGGGAAATGTCATGGCACAGAATCAGCTTGTTAACAGCAGCAGCTATAACTACAACCAGCATGTACTGCATTAGCTCAAAAGACTTTATTATTCCCCGGTACAGTCACCCAAGCAATTACTCTTTCAGATGAAACCTTATCTCCTGTGGTGTGCATGCAAATATGAACTGTAGTTCATCTGTAACATCGTCGTGTATGCATATGGCTTCACATGTATGGTGTGATTAACACAGGAAAAAACCCTGTAAATGCAGATGTTCTCGTTTTTGTTTGTGTGTGTTTTTTTAATTAGATTATATATATATTTTTTATCATCTCATGTTCCGTGACTTTATTGCCCACCTTTTAACGGAGTGTAGCTCTTTATCAACTCTCGGCTGTCACCCTGGGTTTGTTGTCTGCGTGCAAATCAAACATGTAATATATGAGCCGAAGCCAATGCAGCCATTAGTGATGAACGGCCGCAGCTGCAGGAGGCAGAAGACTTAGTTTAAACGGGTCCATGAGTCACAGTTGAAAAGAAATTCTGCTGACTTTAAATATAAGTATTTATGAAGCGCCGTGAAATCTCAAACCAGCTCCTTCCACAGGATATAAAACATACCGCTGTCCGTGGAATAATAGGCATCCCAACTTTACTTTCCCCATGAATAATTGGCAAGGTCATATTGAAATAGTGCACGTTTTGCTCATGAATGTTAAATTAAATCCCAACTTCCATAGCTGTGAAGAGTAAAAATGTGAGGCGCTGTTCTGCAATGTGATAGCGCCTTGATGACCTTGCACCGCATATGTCTTCCACGCTCACACACCACCGCCCGAGCCGTCTTGATTTCACACACAAGCCAAAAAGCTGGACAGCAGCATTGATGCACGCCATGATTCAGCCCCCGAGTCCATAACTGACCGGGGATTGACTGCGGCTTGTCTCGTGATTCACCGCTCCTGGAGCCCCGCGCCAACCATTTTTAATGAATGAGTTATGAATGTTTTCCTCTGCATGTTGGTCTTCTGGAGGTGCGGTGCTTCTTTCCTCCGGTGTGGTTTGCATCCAGTTGAGGAGATGATATTAAGGAAGGAGAAATATCCCTACTCACATTTTTATTTTATTTTTTTAAAGGCATTTCATTCTCTTTTTTCATATCTCTTTTTTCATATCTCCATGCTGTGGTTTGGTTAAACAAACTGGGGCTGAATACACACGGCACCAAAACCCTTCATCAATAAAGCTGCAGTGTTGCCTGTGCCAGGCTTCTGTCCTGTTAGCATGGCTTGATGGGCGTGTGTGTATGTGTGTGTGTGTGTCTGTAGCAGGAGGGTTGTATTTTATGATGTGGAGGACAGAGACCATAAATATTACTTGTGCTTAATCACAACCCAGCTGCAAAGCCGACTTCAATTGATCCATTTCTTGGTAATATGTGCACACACTCAGATTGGGGGAAACACACACACACCTACTGTACTTACACACACTACTCACACTGGAAGGGAAAAATGCCTAATAGGCAGTATTGGTACTGATGTGCTGAGGAGCAATTTGTGTTTACTGTTGTTTATATATACTTTGTGTGTGTGTGTGTGTGTGTGTGGGTGTTTGTGTGTGTGTGTGTCTAATTTACTTACACTATGGACTCCCACCTTCGCTGAGAAAAGTCTTTTTGAGGAAGTTTACGTGTGTGTGAGAGAGATGGAGTAAGTGAGCAAAGGAATGAGCTGGGGAGGGAGGGAGGGAGGGATGAGGGGTGTTTGGAGCAGCTTGAGCGGAGGGGATGCACCCACACACACACACACACACACACACACACACACACACACACACCTTGCTCCTCATGCTCCCATCCCACCCTGCCGCCCCCTGCGGAGGGTAATGCCAGTGTCTGTGTGATTGATTCGCCCTGGAGGAGAGAGGGGGAGGCGTTCTGGTCGGACCCCCAGTTCATCTTTTCTCATACAGTAGCTGTAGAGGAGGGAGGTAAGAGGAGAGGAGGAGGAGAAGGAGGAGGAGAAAGGGTGGAGGGTGGAGGAGGTGGGAGGGGGTGGGGGGAAAACTTCTCAGACACCTCCAACCGCCCCCCCAACTTCACATAACAGCACAAAGGTGCGAGCGCATGCAGCGAAAGGGGGGTAAAGGCAAGTGGCACTTTTCACCATGTCTGTCCTCATAGCCACCCAGCTGAAGATAGACACCAGCACTCCTTCCAGAAGGGTAAGGGGGCCCGTTTTAGCATGCACGGCACGCTGTGGGGGGATGTCTGTGTTTATGGGAGAGTCTCCTGCTCCTGACAGAAAAGGCTGCTGGCGCTCTCTGATAGCAGCTGGACAAGGCAGGAAGGGAGCGGCAGGTCCTGATGTCCCCTCTGAGGATCTTGATGGACAAACGCTTCGCCCGTTTAATTTTCTCTCAAGCGCTGACTTCTAATGAATGGTTGGTAACATATGCTGTGGAGAATGCTTAGTGGCTCATTGTAATTCTTTGTGATGTGTTGCCATCTAATGACTTCAGTGAGCACTGGCCATCCTGGGTGGGAGGGTGGAGAGAAGTACATACATATCATCATATGCATTGTTGTGTCAGAGGTTCGGTTGTCTCTAAATGATTGGTTTGTGTTCCTCGTCCGGCATGATCTGAATTTCAACACTTTGTTTACTCTTTGTTCTTGTGGAAATCCATTTGATGGCTTTGAGGTCAGCTAATTGCTCAGCTTTGACTAAATGCTGACTTTATGCTGTTCTCATGCTCGCATGCAAATGGACTGCAAAGGAGACTGATGATGAATAGAAGTTTTTAGGACAACTTTTGTTGTTCGCCCAGCAATTAAAGTAATCGAAATGACAAAGGGGAACAACGATTTTATTTTATTTCTCGTTGTATTTAGATGAAAGAAAAGCTAAATCCATCTTCAGCAGAGAAACATTTGCACGTACAAAGTAATAACAATCGGGGCGGTCAACGATGCACCGGGGATCACGGGAATGCCTGTAAATGATGAATGTATGAGCTGTAAGGAAGGATTAATAACTGCCAAGGGGATCTAACTGCACATTTGGAGGAAACTGAAAAACCGTGCGACCAATAACTTCCTCTACCTCGTCATCTGCTGCTGCACCCACAATCCCACAATTGTGGGTACGCTGCTCCCCTCAAACGTAGCCACAGTCTATTCTACCACATCAGCTGACATTAAACTCCATTTCCTCAGTGACTTATCTGCTGCCATTTCAATTACTGCTCACTACATGGCTCCCCTTCATCTGTAATGTACTGGAAGATTCAGCACTGATTCTCTGTAGAAGATAATATGCCAGCTCCAATTGACAACATGCTCAGCTAGTTTCAGTTGTTGGAGGCAGCTAACGAAGGTTGATTTTTACGCTGAGAGAAGTGAACTTCCATATCTATCTATCTATCTATCTATCTATCTATCTATCTATCTATCTATCTATCTATCTATCTATCTATCTATCTATCTATCTATCTATCTATCTATCTATCTATCTATCTATCTATCTATCTATCTATCTATCTATCTATCTATCTATCTATCTATCTATCTATCTATCTATCTATCTCCACGCATCAACTTGAAAAGTTTACCACCTTCTCTGCGTAAACAGTGTCACAGCTCTTTTCAATCGGATTCATTTGTCTTTTATGTATAGATAGATAGATAGATAGATAGATAGATAGATAGATAGATGTAACTGTTGGAAGTATTCTCAGTTACCTCTAAACATCCCCACATCTACAGCCAACTACCACTGGACAAAATAAATCATGCTGATTCTCAGGGAAGTTTTGTAGTTATGAGGAGCATCTTTTTTTTCTATGATTTCTAAGTGGATCTGTTGACATTTCTTCAGACAATGGACACAGGAGATGATGCCATATCTGAATGTGTATCTAAAAATATGTGGCTCATGTCTCCTTGTTCAGATTTGACCGAGTCCTGATTCTTCTTTTTTTTTTTGACAACCATGACTGGATGTAAAGTAAACTAACTGCATGAATAATGTGTCACAGCCACTGCTGCTGGTGTTGGTAAGTGGGACGCATCAATGGGATAAACTGAAATACCTAAAATAACTTGCACATAGCATGCTTCGTCCTCTTTCACCACATGCGGTATCTTAGTAAACTCAGATCCCCCCCCATTCAACTCAACCCTGCCCCCCTGAGGGAGCAGCCTCATATTTTCAAACGCCTCTGATCAAGAAGCACTATGATGATTTACATTGTGCAATTCCTGCTTGAAGACTAGTTCTGATAATTGGACAATTCAACGCACAAGAGTAATTTTTAACTTGACTTTTAATTATTTCTATTCAGTGTGAGAGGAAAATACATACAGCCCAGTAATAGACTGACTGAAGATATGTGTCCACAGTCCACAGCAAAGCCGAGCATGTAATCCGACACAGGCAGCAGGGTGATAAAGAAACTTGTTGCCATGGTTGGCTATGCTCAGCATCAAGGGAAATCATTAATGTCTGGCTAATACCAAATGGAAAATTGTGCAAAAATGCGATTATGGCGGGCTGTAACTAAATCCATTTTGCTACATGCATGTAGAGAGGCGCAGTCATTACCTTGTTCAGCTGAGTGATGTTTGGGGGAAATTAGATATTACGGCGCTCCCCCTACATTGATTGATCTGTTTGCTCTTCCATCCAATTAATTTTGTTGTGGTGCGTAGCATGCTGATGGAAACAAGTTGGCTCGTAGTGACATTTCAGTTAATGCAAATGCTTTAATGTGTGCATTTAAAGTAAATTACACTGTATATTATGAATCACGGACGTGTGGCTGCAATATGACACTGGGGTGCACGTCAAGCACCTTAATCCAGAGGTATTGTATTGTCTTCACAACGTGTGAAAATGGCTGGCAAAACATTAGAAAAAGCTTTGTTTGTTAAAACATAGGTTTTCAGTTTTACTCTCCATGTTGAATGACAGCAGTGCTGGCTCTACTTTTGTCTTACCTGCCAACAAAACTGACATAAAGGTTGGATTTTACCTGCAGGCTGCCTCAGAGTATTCCAGCTCTCTACGAAGCGCATGATCACCGGTATTTTGCCATTATTATTCATTTCAACAACGAGGGAAAAGTAAATGGCTTCCCTCTGGCCCCTTATATAATAAAAAATAACATCCCTGCATTTTCAGGTTGTAAATTCTCCGCTAACTTTTGAGCATAAATCCCCCACTGGAATCAAAAATAAACTCACCCACAGGAGTTTATTGCATAGCAGAGCCTAATGGCCATCGTGTCATTTGGATTAAAATGCATCTGCCATGTCCCATATCGCACCCAAAGTAAAGTTTTTACTTGTACTGGCTCCAGCAGCCCCATCAGTTTCCCGCAGAGGTATTATGCATGCTCCAGCTATCATCGGCGTTATAGCTGTTATTACACGCCTCTCCAAATTTGTACCACCTATAATAATGCGAGGCTTGTCTGCAGCAGTGATGTTTGTGAGATGGGGGACGAGGGGTGGGGGGTGGTTGGGTATAGCTCCAGTCAGTCAGCTGTGTGGAGGCGATATGGGGGAGTCAAGCTGAGCCCAGGCTCCCCGGCGTGGTCCTGGGGGGAGCGTTAAGAGCAGCTAGGCAGTTCACAATGGCTCCCCAACAAGGTGAGGGAGATTACAAAGCATCTATCAGAGGGGCTGAGATGGATGTCAAGTGACTAGGACCTATTTCCCCAGGGGTGCCAATACCCAGGAAAGGCATTTATGAACTACAGAAACAAATGATGACAGGGACCGAGGCGAAGCCACTGTGGAAGAGGAGGCTGCTGGAAGCCCAGATGTTCATCCCCCGCCATAAATCTGTGCTGGAACTCCAATTAACAAGCACGCGGCGGCATCAAACCAAGTTGGGATTCAATTAATTTATGAATCCTACTCACAGTGAAAGGAGGATTGGTTTTAAAATGTGAAGCAAGAGAAGGATGTGGATTAACTTTAATTAGGCAAAGGCAGTGATGTCCTATGTTCTTATGTTTTTTGAATAAATGACCAAACCTTTGAAATCAATATTCTGTATTCCAAATACATATCCTATTATAAAGGTTACATTCATAATTCAGGCCATGAATCAATGAGCCTCCGGCATCTCTTTCAGAGTTTGAGATGACTCACCATTCGGAAGAAAAATTTAATTGAAACCTACTCTTTGTTCAGAGTTGAATACAGAATATTTCCATCTCTGCTCTTGTAGTCGCCGTGCCGTGATTATTCTTACTCTGCAAAACCATTACGGTATGAACTTGATTGCACCGAATGACAGATGCAAAGCAGTGGCACTCAACTCTGTGTGTGTGTGTGTAATGGGGAGGGGGGGGTTCTGTTTTGAGCTGTGCTTTAGTGCTGCTTTGAAGTTGTACCCCTGTGAAGATGACCTATTTCCCAGAAATACAGCTCGGGCCCAGGCGGAGTGATGGTTTTTGAGCTGTCACGGTGAGAAGCTGACTGGTGTTCGCCCCTGTGGCATTCATGACAGGGATGGTACTTTGACTCACGACTACCCCCCACCCCCCAAACACACACACACACACACACACACACACACACACACACACACACACTATCACCACCACATATAAGCCAATATTCTGCATTTACCAGAGAGCGGCGTTGCTGTGGCCCCTGTGAAGACTTCAAGCTTGAAATCACTTGCAGTGTATAAGATGAATAGCACTTGAGAGTGTGAACTGACTGATAATGTTTGACAGAAGGAGGGAAACCGCATAAATTAAGGGGAGGAACAGACCCTGTGATGGTTTGGATTATTGCTGTTCGATGGGATTTGAAGAAAAGTATTTATCAGACTTCAAACTGCAGCAGGAGGGAGGCTCATGTCAGTTGGAATAAACACCAGAAGTACATTTCCCTTCTTCATTTTTTTTTTATCCTGTTGGAAGAGAAACATTTTTCTTTTGAATAAGGGGAGAGTGTATACTTCCCGGATGTTTTAGAGAAATTGGAAGAATCTATAGAGGTATTCATTTCTTCTTTAGCTTCACATCAGTCACTCGATTTGTGTGAAAACAAGAAACAAGAGCGAAACGAAAAAATATTTGTTGTTTGACAAGTGGAGCAAACCTCTGTGGAGGTGTGTGTGTCCGCGCCTGTCCTAATACAGTGCGCCACGGAGAGGCACTCGAGATCCGTCCTGGGACCGTGTGCAATCATCTTGCACCCCCCCAGTTCCTCAAATCATAAATGAGTGCGATATGTCAGTGTGAGGAGGGGGGTGGGGGCAGGGGGGTCATGAAGGTAAATCCAGGTGAATGTTATGCAGATGTGGCACACGTTTGTGCGTAAAAACGGCGCACGCACACACACACACACACACACACCTATACAGGTACGGGGGGTTTACAGGGTCACTTTCCCCATACCAGCCCAGTGGTGGTTTATGAGGACCCTGCTTTCCCGTTGTCCTAGAGAGGTGGCTAAAAGATCAAAGTGGTCTAAAAAAAATAAAAAAAATTCCTGTCTACTTAGAATTAAAATACTGTGTAAGAATCCAGAGAAACGAAAATCTAACATTTTGGTGGATTGAGAGGACAGGGCGGGAGGAGGCGTTTCCTAGCACAATGGTGATTTATGAGGACCACCCTTGTTTATTAGGACATAACCCATACACACACACAATCAGGACAAAACCCTTGTTTGTGAGGACCACGCTGGTTTAACTGGACATTACCCATACACATACACAATCAGGAAAAAACATTGTTTGTGAGGACCACGCTGGTTTAACTGGACATTACCCATTCACACACATACACACACAAAATCAAGAAAAAAACATTGTTTGTGAGGACCACGCTGGTTTAACTGGACATTACCCATTCACACACATACACACACAAAATCAAGAAAAAAAACATTGTTTGTGAGGACCACGCTGGTTTAACTGGACATCAGCCACACACACACTTAAGCAATATTACCCGAGAGGGTTATATTGCGAAATACAACCATTACCAACTAAATAGAATGTATCATCAAAATATATTCATTTTGATGGACAATTTGCTCTCAAATTTGAATGTTTTTTGCGAGTGCACTGACCGTTTCCAGGGAAATACATGGGGTACAACTAATACAGGAAGAAGCAAGAAGCGATAAATCTTAAGGAGATGCACGACTACAGCAGCCGACTGAGAAGGGGAGACATTGAAAAAGACTTTGGTCGAAATGTCTGTGCTTGCCTGTCCTGCAATAAAGAATCGCCAAAGGGATATAGAGAGTGTGCTGGCTTTTTCTCCCCTTCTCAGTCTGACTAATACCTGAAACACAATCAGTTACGTCAGTAGACTCCTATGTGTAATGGAACATAGTTCACCTCTACAGCAAATAATCCGACCCTTAGTAACGACCTAGCAACAGAAAGGATTTTCTAGTCCCAGATGAGTGAACTCTGAGCCGACGTTAATGTTTTATCACAGTCTTGGTCCCTGACAGACTTTCCCAAACTAAACCAATACCATGTCGCCAACACAGCTGATGGGGAAAGCCAAACACTGCGATTACTCCAGATTATTTAAAAGCCCAAAAGTCAGAGAGAGAGAGAGAGAGAGAAACATAGAGGTATCTTCTGTTTCATCCAACGAAATATTCAGCCCCAGGCCATATTTTATTTTCACCGCGGTCACAACTAGTGTCTCTTTGACCTGCACATACAGAAGGGAACAGCCACTGGGCTAAAACGGGGCTGTATATACACTAAAAAATGGGTATTTAATTGTTCTAAAATTTGAGTTTGGCACCTGAAAGGAGCACTCTACAGGAGGTTGATTAAGTTTGTGATTTATTTTCATGAGTAACATAACGTTTCTAAAATTATAAAAATAAGTATTCATACTTGCTGTATAATCACACATACAAACTACCAGGAAAAAACCTTTCTTTGTGAGGACCACCTTCGCTGTCTCTACCACCTTCATCGCCTTCATTGTCCCCGATGCTGTCATCATCTCCCTCAGCTTGACTGTCTTCCTCGTCTTCGTCATCTCCATCATCCTGCTCACCTTCGTCCAGCTCTAGGTCCAATTCATCTACAGAAAAGCATATTTGATGCAAAAAATAAATATCATTGTTGTTGCAGGTCTGTACTTCTGACATGTTATTTTTGGTATAATTTACCAAAACACTACGGCATATTTACTTTATACAGTATATTCCAGGGCTGTATTTACATCCTACCAATTCAGAAAATGAACAAAATGCTGCATACAACTTTGTTACTTTTATCAGTCTCACTCATTTGTTGAATTTATACCAGGGGTCTCCAACCTTTTTTCCTCTGAGAGCTACTTTTGGAAATTGAAAATGGCCGAGAGCTACACTGTAACATTAACTCTTTACGTTCGTAAAATCTGTCTTTCCCACTCTTCATGAAAATAGTAGCCTATTTAAGCCTCTATAATACACAATACTAAAATTTTCTACTCGATATCAACACTCAGGAATCTCTCTCTCTCTCTAACGTCCTCTCCCACTACAGCTGAATTCTTCTAGTACCTCCTCAGTGGGGCGGGGTTGTGGCGGGGCGATGGCGGGTCCACATTGTCTCTCTTTTTTTCGAGCCTCTCATCAGCAGAGGAAACATGATCATCTAGTGCTCCTCATCCTAGGCAGGAAAAAAGAAACCTTTATATTAAACCAAAAGAATCCATAACTGAAATGTGTTAGTGTTGAATTGTGACATGAACAAAGTCAGTTAAAATGGTATAATAGACAATTTCCATACCAGGACAAGGAAAATTGGAAATGTGGAATATAAAGTTTTAACCATGTCACTACACTATAATATATTGATTAAGCACATGTCTGTAATGTTAAACTTAACATCTTAAAAACTATGAAAACTGAACAACAAATATATCTTGATTTTTAAATAACTAGAATATAATAGGGACATAACGGTATCAGTAATACCAAAAGTCACGATAAGAAAAGTGACTCAATATTATCGTGGGCATGTACAATAAGAAATTATGGTGCTTCTGGTAAATACTGCAGTTTCAATGTGAGACGGTTGTCCATGTCTCGCGTCAGCCGACTGTTAAAGGATTAGTTGGCTAGTTGGCTGGGGTCACGGAAATAAAGCATTTTGCTTCTCAAAACAATATGCGTTCAAAAGAGTGAAAGTTGGACCCACAGCTATTGACCCCTTGCAGCTACGTCACAATTAGAACGTTACGCGAGAGGCGACGCCATGACGGACGGCAGAAAGTGCTCAGTGATAATGTACTGTGTATGGGTGCCGTCCAACAATGTGGCTCAATCACTTCACACTACAACCTCACAGCATTATCACTTATTTAAAATAGAATATCTACTCATCCGTTGCAATATTCTGTTTGTTTTTTTGTTATTCACCGTAGAATATCTCAGTTTTCTGTGCTTTTTCCACTGCTAAGGAGTTAACGTCAGTCAGTGCCACACTCCCCATACAGCAGCTGCTGCTGTCTTTGCTGCTGCTAACTACAGTTAACGGACCTGGAAATTAAAACCTGGTCCGACCCGTGGGTGTTGAAGACCTGACCCGACGTCTGTATAATTAGTGATCATTCGCTGATTAAAGCCGGCTGTAAAATAAAAGAAAACAGGAAGCCGTCTGTAGGAGCCATGAATTGGGTTTTCTGTTAGTTAAGTTTAAGGGTTGTTTTGGTGTTGTTTATTTTGAATATGATCTAGTTTATGTTATTATTTCAGTAGCGGGTCACGTCATTATGGGCGGGGTTTAGCACTTATGTTCACCTGTTGCTTTTCCTTTGTTTCAGAGAGAGAGAGAGGGGGTGAGCGTGGGTTGCCTTACTTTTTGTTGACCGCTATAGTTACGCTATTTTTTGGATTACTTTGCCTTAGTTTGTACACTTTATTATGAGTTAACCTATTTTGTTGGGTTAATAAACACTTTGATCTTTAGTTCTGAATCTCAGTGAGTTTCTTTTTGATAGCGCGTCTGACAACCGGCCCATGCTTAGTCTCTCAGCGGCTCTTTTGGCTTAAAGGACAATTCCAGGCGAATTCAACTCAGGGGTGTATTTTCATATCATTTTAGGTCTAAAAGAATGAATCTGAAGATTTTCAGTTTAATCGCTCCTGTTTTGCGGTAGTTGCGTCTGTCCGCGCATCGCCACGGCAGCAATGAATGGGAGTGGATGTAAGTTCCGCTGTTTAGGCTGTTTCCAGCCCTCAAAGCCGCATTTTTTTTCCACAGACAGCATCAGATGGCTACTCAAACATGCACTGAGAAGTTTATTTACTTCAAGCAAGCCGACATGTTTGTAAAACTAGATCTAATTCAAAGTCTCCCGGAGTCTCGCGCGAGCCCGAAGTTGCAGTGCTGGTGTATTCAGGCGCAGTAGGAGCTACCGCTTGTGTCATAAACACAGGAATATCAACTCTTTACTTGCTTCAAGTGTACATTTTTTTCCACAGACAGCGTCAGGTGGCTACTCAAAGATGCGCCGAGAAGTTTTTTTTACTTGAAGCAAGTAAAGAGTTGATATTCCTGTGTTTATGACACAAACGGTAGCTTTTCCCACTGCACCTGAACACACCGAGCACGGCAACTGGGTCTCGCGCGAGACTCCGGGAGACTCTGAATTAGATCTAGTTTTACAAACATGTCGGCTTGCTTGAAGTAAATAAACTTCTCGGTGCATGTTTGAGTAGCCATCTGATGCTGTCTGTGGAAAAAAATTGCGGCTTTGAGGGCTGGAAACAGCCTAAACAGCGGAACTTACATCCACTCCCATTCATTGCTGCCGTAGCGATGCAGGGACAGACGCAACTACCGCAAAACAGGAGCAATTAAACTGAAAATCTTCAGATTCATTCTTTTAGACCTAAAATGATATGAAAATACACCCCTGAGTTGAATTCGCCTGGAATTGTCCTTTAAGTCGCTACACCGTCTTCGTTGTAATCACCGCGATCCGCCGGCGGCAACTACGTTGTGACGGTGCTATGTTTAATACTAGCGTTAGCTGTTGTTAGCCACAGCATGTAGCTCAGCTAGTTAGCTTCAACTGTGTTTACATCGACTATACACTGTAGATAAACTAACTTATAATGGCATCGATAATGTGTCTGTATCTTCACACTGGTCCTGTTGCTCATGTAACCCCGCTGCCAGTGGCCAGCCCCCGGTTCTTAGCTCTAAACCAGCAAGGAGTTGGTGCTTGGGACCAGTTTTAAGGACCAATAACCGGTTCTTAAGCGGTGGAAAAGCAAAGATCCGGTGCTAGTCAGGCTCTGGCTCCGAACCAGCACTGGAACCAGCTCAGTGGAAAAGGAGGGGAAACCCTACAACCCCGGTATGTCACAAAACTATAACGCGGCCATTCAATTACATTGACGTTCACTGTTCTTTTGCCGTCTATCATGGCGTCCGCAGCTACCGCGAGTGGAACGTGACGTCACGTGCAAGGGGTCAATAGCTGTGAGAGACAGGGTGACCAGGTGATGATCAGTAATGCAGCGCAGTGCGTGATGGAAGATCAGCCCGACAAATGTACACAGACTATCAGACAATCAGTACGATTATTTCCACTGTGCTCTGGCTCAGCTGACCGGTGGTCAGATGGCGGTTATAGATCTTCACATGTTGAACTCTTTTAAACAAAGGGCAGCCAAACGCCAGGCTAAAGAGAGAGAACTAGCGAGGCTCCTCTGTTCTTTTATTTTTTTCCAGCAGCACTGTCCGGTGCAGGTGATGCACGCTGTCTGTCTGTGTATGTTTGTCCGTCTGATCTTCCACCATGGACTGTGCTGCAACAATCACCCATCACTCTTTCTGCTCTAACCTCTTTTATACAGTCTATAGCTCTAACTCCATCTGGCGAAGTTCAGCATTACATAGCCTATTGAGGTTCATAAAGCTCTCCCTTTAGCTCTGTGCTAAAACAAGGGATGGCTTCATCACTTGTGTCATAATCAGATATGATTGAAACAGCAGTGAAACAGCTGATGGAAACGTGCACAGCTGTCTACAGGTGGCAGCGTGCAGTGATGCGATGGGAGAGAAAGTAGCACCAAGTGATTGCGAGGTCTGAGAGGAGCTCGTTTTTTTTTTCCGACTTATAATGAACACACCATAAGTGTCGGGAGTCACTGTCGGGATGCGAGTAACAGCTGTAAACTCGTCCCTCTGCATATTAACAATGAGCCTGTCTGTCTCTCTGCCGGTGCCGCGGTCACACTGTGTGTTACAGGATTTATTAAAACACACAACGTAGTGTACGGATTGTTTGACAGTTTGTTTTGATACTACATGTTTTACCCGGTTTCTCTGTGTCCACTGCTATTTGATTTGCCACTCAGGCCTAGTCCACACGAGCCCGGGGATTTTTGAAACCAGAGTTTTGCTCCGCGTCCACACGAGTGGTGTAATAAAAACACTCCGTACACACGCAACTAGGGATGCACGATAGTTATCAGTCCGATAATTATCGGCCCGATATCAGGAAATTATGACGTCATTTCGATAAATCCGATATCATAACTTATCGGCCCGATAAGATTTATTATATATTTTTTGTCAGCACTGCGGTATGGGTCCTTTTTTTTTTTTTTACCAAGCGCTCTCACTCAGAGCGCTCTGCTCTGCTCCTACATGAGACCTGCGGCCTGCAGTGAATGCTGCGTTCAGGTGGCCTCCCTATAATCAGAAAAACAATTTTCTGACTGAAATCAGAATAGTCCCTCATTTCGTCAACTCGGTCATCATTTTGGTAGTTGCCGACTTGACTTGACTTGTCCCAATTACCCTTATTACACATAAACCATAGAAATATGAACATAAAAAGGTCTGAAGAACGGCTCGCAAAACGGGAACAGGGAACTTCTGTCAACACGTGAACGCAGCACAGCGTGCGTACTGGGTTTGTAAACACAGAACATGACGGCGCTAATGTGGGGCGGTAATAAAGAAGACAGTTCGCTGAATATCTGTAATAAATGTTCGGCGCGCCGTATTAAGTTTCGCCACGCGCGCTGCTGTTATGCATGCGCGCTTCTCTGTGGTGTGTGTATGTGTGTGAGAGGATGCGGAGATGAATGAAGGCGCTCGTCCGACGGGGGGGGGGGGGGGGGGGCGGCGGCAGCGGCGAATATCGCTACATTTTTAATTTTTTTAAGACGTTAGTTTAGGCAGCAGCTCATTGTTGTTAAGGCGGCCGCCTTAACAGGAAAGCGCTGCGGGAAACCCTGTGTTTGAAAGGCTTGTTAATAGAATATCTTCATTTAAAGAGTCAAAACTGTTTTTGGTTTGTTTATAGTATTGATGTCATGATATATGTTAGGTCCTCACTAGTCTTCCAAGTATGTTATCGGTTATCGGTATCGGCCTTCGGAAGCAGAAAGTTATCGGTTATCGGTATCGGTTTCAAAAAAATGTTATCGTGCATCCCTACACGCAACCGTGGAATCCGCTACCAAGTGACGCAATGCACGTGTAATATGCCACAACCATAGACTGTGGCGATGTAAGGTAACAACTTCAGCTTTTCACTTCCCTGTCCTTCCTCTCTCTCTCTGCCCGTTTTAACTCCATCTGGCGAGGTTCAGCATCACATCAGGTACATTAAGGTCTCCATTTGGCTCCGTGCTAAAACAAGGGATGGCTTCATCACTTGTGTCATAATCAGATATGTTTATGTGAACTATCCGAGCAGTAAACTCAGTGAAACAGCTGATGGAAACACACAGCCGTCTACAGGCGGCAGCGCGCAGTGATACGGAGGGAGAGAAAATAGCACCAAGCGATTGCGAGGTCAGACTTTTTCGTGGACAACGGTTTTGTGATGCAAATGTATCACTCTTTTGAACGCATATTGTTTTGAGAAGCAAAACGCTTTATTTTCATAACCCCAGCCACCTAGCCGGACTGCATTAGTCAACACCAAAACCAGACCGGAACTCTGCTGACGGGACGCAGTCCGGGGAAAGTCACTGTCACAGCACCTAACTGGTGATGGGGACGCCACATAGATTCATGTCAAAAGACCCAAACTATCCCTTTAATCCTTTGGCTACTGGCAAAGGGGCTGTGAGCGACTGGTAGCTCGCGAGCAACGTGTTGGAGACCCCTGCTTTAACATAATCTTTAATATAATCCATAACCAACCTCTGCATCCTCATCTGTGAAGTATGAGGGCTTTGTCAGAAAGGTGTCCTCATAATTCAGGTGTGTCAGGTGAACATCTGACACACAGCACAGTTTTCTGCCTGATCAACATGAAAGGTGGGGGAGGGGACTGTCCTTGCAGGACACTGTGTCCTCACAGTCCTGCGCTGTGTCAGGTAGTTAACAACATTCAACAGTGTATGGACTCGTGAGCACTGTCATAGAACAGATTTATGATTGGATGTAAAAGCATGTCATCACAAGAGTACAGTCAACTTACAGAGTTATCCTTCGATGTTGCAGGATTGGAACCGACCCGTCATCCGGTCATCACTTCCACCAGCAGCTTCCTGTATGTGTGTGTGTGAGAATGACAATAACAAATCTGAGATTACTTTAAGCAGAAACAATACTCTTTCATTCCAAAAATCATCAGTAATGACACCGCCATGTTTACTGCAGAAATGTCAGTACTACAATAAAGACCTGAAGGATCCAAAGCATTTCTAACATATTAAAGCAAGTAACTGTGAAGGTACAAAGCACAACTTGCCTTTTCTGATGCTGCCTCGCTTTCATTGGCCTTCAGCCTTCAGGTCACATGGTGCTTCACAGGGTTCCTGAAATTGGACAGAGGAAATGTAGTGTTGTCTCATCACGCCATCACTTAGTGGTCATGTAAAAGAAGACATGAAAAATTTGTCATGTGCAGATGTACACATGCCTACAATGACCAGGCTGGCCATCTACTACACCTAATGCTGTGAACCTGTTCAATATTCATTCATTAAATATCACACCCAAGAGCGGCAACAGCACCCACTGATCTGTATCGAGACTGTTGTTATTCCTTCACCCGGGTCAAAGGATGCTGTGTGTAAAACCACGCTGTGGTGCAGACGATGGCCTTGCAACAACCTCGCCCCCGCTGAGGAGGAACTAGAAGAACTCAGCTGTAGTGGAAGAGCACCTTTACTGAGCCCAGCTGTGCCGTGCCGTGACTGTGTAGTCGAAAAGCGCCACAAGTCTCCTGAACCCTCCACTTGCAGTTGACTTGAAAATCGTCACTTACGCTGATTTTAATCTAAGTCCTCACAGGTGGAAGAATAGCTAAATGCACACAGGTTCCCCACACACTGTAATGATTGCTGCTTTAGGTTTTCCTGCAACAGTGAGGACTTAGACTAAAAACACAGTCTAAGGGCGCTTTCACACCTGACCATTTGTTCCGAAACAGGGAGCGTTTACGTCATATATCGGTTCGTTTGGTCAGATGTGAACACAGCAATCGCGCTCGATGCGGAACAAAACAAGCGGGCCGAGATCGCTTGGGAGAGGTGGTCTCGGCTCGTTTCCATCCGAGCCCTGGAGCGGTTCGTTTGTAGTGAGAACGCAACCGACACATGTATCGGAACAAATTGACTGGTTACCTGGCAACCGGAGGAGGAGGACCACGGGCAACTGCCCCAAAACATAATGGAGCATCAGCAGCGTGTCGTCTTGGCCTTAAAACAGGAAAGCCGGTGGCCAAAAGAAAAGAAAGACTCAAACTCAAGCCACGAGTCCACCAGCCTTTCCAAGCTGACCCGCGGCGATCAGCACCGGGCAGAGCTCCGCAAACAACCCCTATAACTAGTCATGCTACGGTGCCCGTTTACTAGAAGAAAAAAAGAGTCAAACTGTAGGGTGTGTTAGAGCAGTGGTTCTCAACCTTTTTGAGTCGCGACCCCCAATTTCACATGCACTGCTGTCCGCGACCCCCCGCCCCAACACACAAACACACACACGCCGGTGTGAACGCATGATGGATAAAGCGCAGCGCTGTCCGCGGTGGTTTTTTTTTTTTTTGCCTTTTTAGTTCTTGATCCCTGCACTGAAAAAAATAATTGGCTGCTGTAGTTTTGTCTCCATGGCCAATATTCCAACCTGGAGGTTTTCATCAGGGCAAAAGAACAAAACAAAGTGACGGAGTTTAAATAGATGCGGCTGGCGAGTTGATGCGGTGTCCACTGTCCACACACCCAGGCTGGTTTATGTGACATGCGAGGACCTGTCGGCGCAGGAGCGAGTGGAGCGTGGATGCAAGCCAATCTCCTTCAACCATGCACGGAAAAGGGGAATGACAAGAAAAGTTTTTCTAATTTATTAAGAAACAATGCCCAGGTCAGCAATGCATGCCAAGAAACATGTCGTTCATTCGCCCCCTCCAGCCACATCAACTGGGGTCGGGAGGGACCCCAAGGTTGAGAATGGCTGTGTTAGAGGACAATTCATCTGACATAACTATGACACCTGAAACTGAAAACACAGCTTGACCAACACAACCTGACCACCCCCCTCCCTGTCTCTCTCTCTCTCTCTGTCTCTCTCTCTCTCACGGGCAGTGACACGCTCTGTCATTCATTCACGTGTCAGCACTGAGACAGCGGACAGCACGCTTGGTCACTAGCTAATAATAATAATAATAATAATAATAATAATAATAATAAATAATAATGTAGCCTATTAGACTACATTTGTAGCTATAGCACATTATAGGCATACTTCAAGGTCTCGCCCCAGCCATAAACCAGTCAGCTTGGGCATTTTTTTTAATTGAACTTAAACTAAATACTCGTCTGCCCAAATATTAATAAGAAATTGAACCTCCTCACCGCGGTTCATTGTTGCCATTGTTGCTGATCAGCTGATGGGGTGTTGTTAGGGCCGTTGCTATGGCGCTGTTCCACAGCGCAAAGCGCTGTACCGCTTTAGAATCATGCAATGTGAACACAAACGGCCCAGAAAAAAGAACGCAACAGTTGTATCGGTTTAGTTGCTGAATCGGAACAACTGCAGGTGTGAAAACGCCCTAAGTGATGCTTTCAATTGTGGTGATTGCAGGAGGCTTGGATGAAGTTACACAAGCAGTTCGGAGCCATTTTAAGATTTTCAGGGGCTGGTTTACTACTTCTTTTTTTGTTTTACAGAATTGGTTTCCTTTGATATTTCAGAAAGTGTTGGTGGATTAAAAAAAACTTCTTAGATAATGAGGATAATGATGTTAGTATGTGAACCGCTGTGTGCGAATGTGGGGTAGGGGGTTGGCTAACGTCACATGAGAGCACACGTCATCCACCCTCATCCTCAAGTGGATGACGTGTCGTGTGCTTCCCCCTCTTGATGCTCTATGGTCTGTTTCCAATATCCATGTGCCTTTCAATTAACTATTCTTTATTGAATCAATTACTCTTAGTATTAATAGCCTTTGTGTTTTTTCAGCTACTTTTATTAGAAACTAACTTCTTAATTCTTTACTTTTACACCAGGCTACAATTTTAAAGGGATAGTTCAATATTTGCCTATTGCCACAATCCATATAGTCTTAGGAGTAGGTTTGTTACCTTTGTCTCTGCAAGCTGGTTTGAGATCGGCGGGGCAGAGACGAGGTACATGGTACCTTCCGCTTTCCTCAAATACGCAATCTAACAACTCCAAAATGCTCTGGTGGACAAGTTGTGACCTGCACATTCACCACGCTATGAGATAATCATGTATAATTATGTGACATTACAACACATGAAGCAAATACTATGAACTACTTGCACTTTTAAAGTGGAAATGAAGCAGCCAGCCAATTTAACATAATTCATTAAATGGATTCCCAGTGTGCTTAAAATTAGGCAAACTAACACATGAAACACAAGCATTTAGGAGAAAATGGGAGTTAAAAATTGCATGTTTTAGCTAGTGCGCCGCCATCTTGTCGTTCGACTGTCCGTGACGTCACAGGGTTGGTTGCCTGGGTTGGCTGACAGCCACAGACAGTGAAAGTGAAGGACATAGCTACAGACAGAGACGGTAAAACATGAAACTGTGGAGGCACTGGATTAGAACAGACACAGAGGAGACCACTACTGTGTTGCTCCTTCTGTGAACTAGTTTTACAGTGTTAAAAACTAGAAAAAAACCTCTGTTTTCATTAACTGCCGCTAATAAGGAGCCACAGCAGCAGCGGAGCTGTTAACAAGACTCCTCTGCTGATCTCGGTGTGATCATTTCTACAGCATGTTTACATCCAGTCTGGATGTGATCCACAGGAAACTTCTGATCAACCCTGAAAGTTGATCATTCACCGGATCAACCAACAACAACCTGACGTTACTCCGACAGTTTTCAGTTTCTCTGCCTCAGCCCGTCCTCCCCCGACCGGCCCACGTTCACACCGTGATAAGCATCAGTCACCGCGGGGAGAGAGACTGGACCCTCTGGTCCCACACCGAGGAGCCTTCACAACCTCACACACACACACACAGCAGCGATCTGATGGCATCTGATAACATCGGTATTAACAGTAATAGCGCCCATCACCATAAAATAAGAAGGGAAAATGACTTCAAAATCTCTGATCTCATCCTCCACACCCAGCCCTCAGCAGAAGTATGAGGGCTTTGTCAGAAAGGTGTCCTCATAATTCAGGTGTGTCAGGTGAACATCTGACACACAGCACAGTTTGCTGCCTGATCAACATGAAAGGTGGGGGAGGGGACTGTCCTTGCAGGACACTGTGTCCTCACAGTCCTGTGCTGTGTCAGGTAGTTAACAACATTCAACATTATTCAAACTGAATGTTTCATATTCAAACAATAAATATGTCTTACCTTTACTCCAGGTGTCCAAATCAGTCAGCAGCAGCAGTCATCCAGCTCTAACTGTTTAATAATCCACCGATTATTCCCGTTTACATAGCGTTCCTCATCTATGGCAGCCAGCGTGGTGCTTCATTCATTTGCATTGTGTTGAAAAAAAGAAAAGAAAAAGTTTCAGCTAACGTTAGCTTTAGCTTCAGCTCCTGACAGGAGAGGCTGACAGAGGAGACGGTGGAGCCTCTCCGCTGTCGGTACCGAGTCCAGACCACAGTCCAGAGGACCAGACAGTCCGACACACCGCAGACCGTGTCCGTGTGGAAGTAACGTTGCACCGGGAGAAAACAAAGCGGTGGAACCGGACAACACAGGTCCGGTTGATCAGAAACACGGCTATTGCCGCTGCTAAAAAAACTTTTTTCAACACAATGCAAATGAATGAAACGCGCTGGCCGCGAGGAACGTGATGTAAAAGGGAATAATGGAGCTGGATGACTGCTGCTGCTGACTGATTTGGACACCTGGAGTAAAGGTAAGACATATTTATTGTTTGAATAGTCTTCTGCTGAGGGCTGGGTGTGTGGAGGATGAGATCAGAGATTTTGAAGTCATTTTCCCTTCTTATTTTATGGTGATGGGCGCTATTACTGTTACCGATGTTATCAGATGCCATCAGATCGCTGCTGTGTGTGTGTGAGGTTGTGAAGGCTCCTCGGTGTGGGACCAGAGGGTCCAGCCTGTCTCCTGTCTCCAGACTGGATGTAAACATGCTGTAAGAAATGATCACACCGAGATCAGCAGAGGAGTCTTGTTAACAGCTCCACCGCTGCGGCGGCTCCTTATTAGCGGCAGTTAAAGAAAACAGACGTTTTTTTCTAGTTTTTAACACTGTAAAACTAGTTCACAGAAGGAGCAACACAGTAGAGGTCTCCTCTGAGTCTCTTCTAATCCAGTGCCTCCACAGTTTCATGTTTTACCGTCTCTGTCTGTAGCTATGTCCTTCACTTTCACTGTCTGTGGCTGTCAGCCAACGCAGGCAACCAACCCTGTGACGTCACGGACAGAACTAATGCAAAACGTCAAACTAAACTTAACATTTCTCCTTAATGGTTACATTTCATGTGTTAGTTTGACAATTTTTAAGTACAGTGGAAAACAGTTTAATGACCTATGTGTATTTGGCTGGCTGCTTCACCTCCATTTTAAAATCCCTCCACTCAGCAGTCATGTCTGGAATAAAGTTTTGGCTGCATTTGCCTCGTAAACAACTCTGTGTCGTAATGTTACTTGATTATTTCATATCATGGAGAATGTGCAGGTCACAACTTGTCCACCAGAGCATTTTGGAGTTGTTGGATTGTGTAGTTGAGAAAAAAACGGAGGTACGGTGTGCCTCATCTCTGCCCGTGGATTTCAGAACATGCACTAGCAATTAAGGTAATGAACCTACAGCTATGACTATAGGGAATATGGCAATGTGCGAATTTACCAAAATGTTGAACTATCCCTTTAAGGTGACTACACTAGGAGAAACAAACATTAATATATTGGATGAAAAATGTACCTTTTATACTTGTTAATAAACCTTACCTCTAGGAAGGCTTTATCCTCTCCTTGAACAACATGTTCCAGTGCATCCTGGTCAGGAGTCTTTCTCCTCCTCCTCCTCTTCTCAGTCATCTTTCCTGTAATAATGTCCAGATAATAACATACATTTTAAACAAGCTTTAATAATTGCCATGTTGCATTCACATTCATTTGAACATTGAAACTGTTGAGTGAGCTATAGCCAAACTGATGTGCCAAACTCACATCAGACATTCTCTCTTAACATTAAACATGTTTAAATCAGGTCAACTGGACTAGACTAGACACCAGATTAGTTTACACAAACTGATGAAGCATTTGATCTGGAAAAATAAGGAGGACTGGCTCATTGCTGTTTTTTTCTCAACATAATCACATGGCATTTGCATACAATCATTGCAGCATTTACAGCAAATTAAATAAACCTGCACAAGCTCAGCCCACAAACCTGAAGTTAACCCTCATTAACACAACGTCCATTTCCACCTCGATCATTCCCTGAATGTTTGATCATCAGAAAACGACATGTTATTTCTTCATTCACCTCCATGTTGCTCAGTCTCCCCTCCCTCCTCTCTGCAGCCTGATCTCATGTGAACCAGCTGACCCGACGTTACTTTAATGACGTTTCTCTCCGCGACTCCTCACCTAACAAACACATGGCTAATTTGCATATGATTGATTTTGCATTTACGGGAAATTATAACATTGCGCAGTTATATTCCACTAACCTGAAGTCTTCCTTCATTAACACTACGTCTATTTCCACCTCAGTCATTCACTGAATGTTTGTTATTCACCTCCATGTTGCTCAGAGCCCCCCTCCCTCCTCCTCCCTGCAGCTTGATCTCACGTGAACCAGCTGATCTGACTTTACTTTAATGACGTTTCTCTCCGCGAGGGCTTCACCCCACAAACGTACTACGAAAAGCTTAAAACTTGTTTCCACATGTCGCTGGGATGCATCAACTAGGAGACGGGCTGATGGACATTTTGTTTGGCTGAGCGAGACAGGCCTACAGAGTGAATGGAGAGAGAGAGAGAGCGACATTGAAAATCAATAAAAAGAGCGAGCGTCGATCAGAAGAAGAAAACAGCTAATCAGAGAAATGTACCGTAGTTTTCAGATTGTTTGTCTTTCACAAGTGTCTCTGCTGTCTTCCAGTAAGGCAGGCAGGGTCCCCCTCTGTCTCAGCAGCCTGATCTGACATTAAACTCAGCTAGTGTTGTTAAATGGCCGGACTGATCCAGACGGTCCAGGCTTCATTAACCATAGTTAGACCAGCTTGGCTTTTAATCTGCAGGCTCCCCCCGAGCAAACCCGACGCGATTTCAACTATGCTTTAATTCGTAAAATAGCTTGTAACTTGTATGCTTTCATTCATAGTTCAGGTAGCTCGGCTAAGAGGTTATACCCTGACCTAAAAACACGGCAGTAGGCTACCGTCGATATTTCAGCTCGGTAGAAGAGAATTAACAATGAGAGCGAACGACCATGACAATAACAAACCAACAATTTTCCAATAAGCAAACGTTAACTACTATTAAACATTAGATCCTTACCTCTTCGGCGTCTTCCTCATTAATCCACTCATCAGAATAACCTGCAGCTGCTGGTGGGAGGAGTTCTCCGCTGCAGAGCGTCCAGAGCCGACGTTTCCGGGTTCAGCCAATCACTGAGCAGAACCTGCCTAGACCGACATCCGCGGCAGCCAATCACTGAGCAGAACGTCACTGACGCACGCAGCCAATGACTTCTGGTCATTTTGTGTGTGGGGTGGCGGGTAATCGTGTATGAATCCAAGTGGCGCGAAAAAAAAAACCGTGTGTATGACTTTGTGTATCATACACAAAAAAGTCAGATAACCGTATTTGTGGGGACATGTCGAGAAAAAGCGGGAGGGAGTTATTTGCATCATTCTAAGTGCTTCTACGCTGCGCGACTTATGAGGACATCGCAACTGTCCTAACAATTACGGTATGTCCTCATAATGTCGGTGCGTAAACGGATGAAAATGTCCCTCATATACAGGTGAAACCAACGCACACACAC
>NC_140923.1:32943601-32962681 GCF_045865225.1 Trachurus japonicus | reverse complement strand
ATATTGTACAGGCATGGTTTGTTTGTTTACACAGGGAGTGAAATTCATTTAAATTCACTTATTTTCCTTCATAAGATAAATCAGAGAAATGTGCTGCGGTATAGTGTTTCTATCCTGTATATTTTTATATAAAGGATGATCAGATACATTAGTTACAACTAGTGTTGCTGTTGGTTGAGTATAATGGAAAGTCCTGGGTCGCCTGGAATTCAGATGGGGTCGCCTTAAATGTCTAGTAATTGAAAAAAGAAATTACTGATAAAAAATATTTTTTAAACTAATTATTATTCTTTAAAAAAATATATGATTAAAAACACCACACACAATCCTAAACTGTCAGAGAGAGAGATTTTTGAAGTAATGATAGTTCATTTGTTTATATTCTGTCTGCTCAGCAGGTGGTGGTGGGATTCATAATGGATTAGAATTAGAAGTGTATCTAAAAAAAACTGGATTTTTACACCTATTTTGAAATTTACTCGAACACAAATACAAATAGAAATACTTTCCCCCCCTCAACAAATACAAATACCGGATGCTTTGCACACCCCTACTACTAAAATATTGATTGAGAATCGCATATAAGACCCAAATGACACGTTAAATAATACTGATAGCAATATACAGCATTAAAATGCAATTTTTACTTGGTTGGCTGGTAAAATATCTGCCTGGCTGGTAAAAAAATTCACTTACCAGCCAAAAAGTTAGTTTTGGACCCTGCACATATTGTACAGGCAAGGTTTGTTTGTTTACACAGGGAGTGAAATTCATTTAAATTCACTTGACTTATTTTTCTTCATAAGATAAATCAGAGAAATGTGCTGCGGTATAGTGTTTCTATCCTGTATATTTTTATATAAAGGATGATCAGATACATTAGTTACAACTAGTGTTGCTGTTGGTTGAGTATAATGGAAAGTCCTGAATCACACCAACAAGCATTTTATTACCATATTTACAGCTCAGTGGTCAAAAGGGCAGCAGGGTCGTGTCTATGCAAAGTGGATTAACTACTGTTAATCCATATCATGTATCATTCAGTGTCTGCAGTCTTAGGCAGTTAACTACCTAAGTCAACCTAAGACTATCATACCGTGCTCCTGTAATATTGTACTTATTGTATTATACATTACACACATTATACATTATACACAAAATGTGAGTCTTATACTGTATAAGACTCACATTTTTCCACATACTGTAAATATATGGTGTTCTGTAACTATGTTACTGTTGTTCAGGTATGACCTTGTCCTTTTTGTTGCTTTGTTTAGGTGTCTCTGGAAACCCAAGAGGTTGCTTCTCAGCTTAAAACAGGTGATCCCTCAAATTAATTTTCTGAAGAATCAGGACTTACATTAGTCTGTTAGAAATGTGATGTGTCATCACAAATGAATTACAGTGAAGTGTTTTCTCATGTGTTCTTTGTATTTTATTTGTAGATGCCACGGAGGCCCCGACCAGTACTCCAGATGCTTCTGTTCAGATCCAACCAAAAAATGTCAATAATAGTTTAACAGAAAAGTATGTTTTCTTCCATTTGAGTTTTACATTTTTGCTTTCTTCTATATTTAATAACCTTTTGATACCAGGTTTGTGGTAATACAATATGTTTTGTTTTTTTCCCTTACAGAATTACACTTGTTCAGATGAAGGGGAAGTATGTTGTCAATGAAAAACTCCTGATCCAGCTGTTGAAAACCAAGTGTCCTTTGTGTGGATCAAAAGTAAAGGTGGAGAAGGTTATCCATGGCATGCTTATTGTCTTGAACCAACAGTGCCAGCAGTGTGAGTACAGAAACCAGTGGAAAAGCCTGGTCAATGCCACTGTCCCAGCAGCTGAAGTGCAAGTCCCAACAGAAGGCACAGAAGTAACTGTAGAGGTAAGACATGAGTTTGCTGCTTTTCAGATTGATTTACATTTTTACCCAAGTAAGCTTCAAAAGAAAATAAACACATAAACGCTCAGTAAGTGCACATGCATCAACTCGTGTGCAGCCTGTTACAAATGCTCCTGATTTCTTCTACTGTTTTTCTGCTGTGTACTTTCTTTTTTGCTGGTTTCCATTATTTTTTGTGTTGCATCACTCTTTTAAGAATTTCCCTCTGGGGATCAATAAAGATTAAGATTAAGATTAAGATGCTTTATTGTCATTGTATGTCATACAATAAAGCATCTTAATCTTAATCTTAATCTTTATTGATCCCCAGGGAAATTCTTCAAGTAATTCTGATTTTGATTTTGATTTAAAGTCTGTGTTTGATGTTATCAAATAATAATGATGATGAAAATAAGGTAACATTTTATTCCTACTAATTCTTCCCACTGTATGTTTCACAGGAACCGTCTGAGGAGAGTGAGCCCATGAATGAATCGGAGGAATCCAGTGATCAGGGTCAGGGAAAGGTGGACTCAGATGAGGACTGGAAACCAAGAACGGTTTTGTTTCCAACTAGACTGCTACGGGTAGAACATGATGAAGGAACTGAGGACGACGATGACGATGAAGATGAAGATGAAGAAGGAGAAGGAGAAGATGAGCAAAATGACAGTTGCTGTGGATACACCCGCAAAAATAATGTGCTCTGCACAGACTGTGGTAAGTTTTACAGTAAACGGTGGCCTCACACATGTGAGCACAAAGTTAAGCCCTATTCCTGCAACATTTGTGGCAAGAGGTGTGTTAGTGAGGTTGCTGTAAATTCCCATGCCAGGGTCCACAATGAAAACTATGAGTATTCATGCAAATTCTGCCTGACTACATTCAAAACAAAAGTGGACAAAATCAATCATGAGCAGATCCACATAACTGAAGGAAAACCCTATAAATGTCCAGACTGCTCAGAGACATTTGCCTCAAATAAAGAACGTAGAATCCACCTGGAGGAACACAGAGGCCCCAAACAGTTAAAATGTGACATCTGTGGGAAAGAATTTGTCTGGGAACTTTCCCTTCAGAGACATATGGCTGTGCACACGGGTGAGAAACCGTACAAGTGTCAGGTGTGCGATCGAGGCTTCAACCAGCCGAGTCACCTCAAATCTCACATGCGTCTGCACACGGGGGAGAGGCCTTTTAAGTGTCAACACTGTGACAAGTGCTTCAATCACAATGTGAGCTTGAAGAGTCATGTGCAGCGTTACCACACATCCGGGGGTAAAGAGAAGAGAGAGAAGATGAGAAGCACAGACTCAGAGGTTGACAACAGGGAGGAGGAACAGGATGCAGAAAATGAGGCGCAGGAGGAGCAACAAGGTGTACCTAAAAAGACGAAGAAGAGAAGCACAGGCAGACCCAAAGGTAGGCCTAAGAGCGATCCATCAGGGAACTTGGATCCTCAACTAGAAGGTTCAGATTCAAACACTAAGACTAAACGGGGCGCACGGAAGTCAAAAAGAAAGCAACGCAGAGGCGCAGAAAGAGAAGACGAGCCGGCTGATTCAACAGAGGAGGAAGAGGAGGAAGAGGAGGGAGAGGAGGAGGTGGAGGAAGGGGAAGAAGGGGAAGAAAGCAACGATGCGTTGAAGAGCACATCAAAATCACGTGGACAACAAAAACATTCTGACAATGACTCTGATTTTGACCCAAAAGACCAAAAGAGAAAGAGACCCAGAAGCCAGAGCAGTGGGACGAGCTCAGGCAAGCGCAGGGGGAGACCAAGAAGAAATCTAGAGGTGTGAAGGTTCAAGAAGTCTAAGAATAAAGTGGGTTTCAACTCATGTGAAAAGGAATAAGCAATATGATGTGTGCGTTTATATACAACTAGACTTCTAAGATACAACATATTCACTAAGACTGAAGTAGATTTTATTGCTTCTTAATGTTTAGAGAAGTACATGCATATGAATTTTGTTCACTGTTGTCTCCACCACCACGGGCTCATCAGACTGGATAAAAGTAAACACAACAGATGTGAAGTGACTGTGTGCCTGTCTGCTGTATGCGTCCTTCATAAAACTAGTTGGTTGATGTATAATCTGACTGAAAGCTGGTCATATACAGTATATGCTGAGATAACAGGTAAATGTACCTTGTCTGTACGTCGAACAGTTTGTCTTTTGGGGTGATGTATGTGTGAGCCATTTATCCTCAGAAAGAGTTGTCTGTGTGTTTTAACATTTTTATGACAGCAGGGCTGTAAAATGTTTCAGCTGCTTTTCTGTTTACAGCCAGTTATAAAGGACCACAAAGCCGAGCAGCTGCCAGAGTAATGCGTAATACATTTCTTAGTTGTCCAGAGGAATGTGTCAATGAGATTTATGACATTACAATGGAGGTGAATAGAATTTAGTTTGTGTTGTTACACCAAATAAGTCAACATATATTCTCTCTATCACTATGCACCTCTACCCCAGATGCAGTTTTTATATCTGAACATTACCACTTCTTGTTCTGTGCCTAAAATGTTTGCATAGTAAAAAAGTTTTTACACTCATACCAGCAAAAAGTTGTGATGACTTGATGGATAAAACAATACCTAATAAAATATATTGACACACTAACAACAGAGGATTGAATCAGCTTGACAGACATTTATCATTAAGTGTTGTTATTGTTTTTCTCTTCCAGCATTAAAGATGGAAATAAGAAATCAGAGTCCTCACTAACCTTCTTCAAACTTCCTTTACTTTTCAAGTAACCTCATTCATTGACCCCAAAGCTGGTGGGATATGCCTGACAAGAAACCACACTGAATGCCTAACAATGGGGCCAGACCAGCTAAGTTATTTTACACACTATAAATTATTTTGGCAAGGATTGATTATCCTGCTGGAGCTATTTAACAAGAGAGAGAAGGGGTTGGTGCCAGAAAGTCGGAAGAGTGCACTTATGATACGTTTTTGTAAACCCAAACAAAACAGCGCTACGACCGAAGACCCATCACTTTAACTTCACATTTCAGAACAGACGAGTAATAGCATCACATCAGAATATGTGTGTAAGATGATGGTAATGGTAAAAAGGAGGTGTCGCCATGTAGCTCTATAGTTTAGGGAAATGATCCAAGTGTGCAGAGAAAGAATAAGGAGGCTGCACTAAATGTAGAGCAATGTTTTTGATTTGATTTGATTAGTCTTTATTTTGAACATATTAAAAAAAGATAAAGAAAGAGAGAAAAAAAGGTCATATAAAATAAGTAACACATTGTAGTGTCCTAAAAAACAAGTCCCAAACAATTTAACAGTCAGTTCCCACCCCTTTATCACTACTCCATCATCCATACTCAATAAGACAAGACCTCCACCCTGCTTTTCCTCATTCTCATATATTTTTAGAAACATTAATCTTTTAAAAACGGAGTTATCTGCTTTTGCAAATGAACTCTTCATATATATTTTAACAGTTTTATAGTTGTGCTATTTTTGAGTTCATTCTCCAGACCATTCCACATTTGCACCCCACAGACTGTTATGCACATACTTTTCAGAGTTGTTCTGACATTAACTCTCTTAAAATTTAATACCCTCCCTGTAGTAAGGGCATTTTAGCAGATATTTGACCAATCTGGGAACTAAATCCTTACCAAGAAATTTCTTCACAATTGTCTTTAGGAACGTGTGTAATACTATGTCTTAAAATGTTGAAATTCAACTCCCGTGGGAAACCCCCCAAAAAACTACTCAAAGTTGGGGTACCCGTAACTGGATCTTTGAACATTCTGTGATGTTAAATTTGGCCTTAAGTAACTTGTGAGGGGTCAAACTAGAGGTTTTTCATGATTCCAAGTTGATCGCAAACATTAGTTTTACACCCAAAACACTCCTTGGTGGAGAAAAAAACAGCCACACCCACTTTTCTTGATCATCGGAACCCCCACTACCACCAATAGAATGTATTACAGAGAAGCCATTCATTATCATTGCAGAGGTTGTGTTACATAATACTACTAAATACTCAATATAATATAACTTTTATTCTACCCTTTTTTCTATAGGACATTATACAGACCCTCCAGGATTTTGTGGTGTCGCTAAATTTATTTAAAAAGTCATTATAAATTTAATTTATTATGCGGACCGGTAGCAAGCAGCGAGAGAGAAAAGACAGTGGACATGCACCAGATTTCACATACCAGCAACAACTGGAACAAGTTTGTTCGAAATGAAGATAGGAAAAGTACAAAAAATACACAGTGGTGCTACATTGATTGCAAACATGATAATGTTAATCTGCACACACACTGAGCATCAATCTCCATCGAGCATCCAGGCTCTAAGAGGTCGTTTTTGAAGAATGGATAGATACCAAGATTGATGTTGCAGTGTGTCACAAACTTGTTCATTCCAGCCTGGGCCTATTGCTTGGTCATGACCGTACGGTAGCTGTTGTAGTGTATTATGGGAATTGTAATGTGAGTAATGTGAATGCTATATTGGTGGGCCATTATTAACATAATATTTTTCTTGAAGGCCATATAAAAGTGTATCGCAGGACAGATCTGGCCCCCAGGTTTTTGATATGAGATTGACGTGTGTGCTAGATTAATGTCCAACAATGGAAAAAGGTAGAATATAGTTATATTAAGTATTCATAGTAGAAGTTTTTTTTGTGACATTAAAGAAAACCTCTGTCTTGTTTGACGCCTATCTCTATAATGCATTATAACCATACTTATAATGAGTTATAATGTGGTTATAGCATTGTATAACTATAATTATAAACATTCATAAATGATCATAATACTTTATAACAATAATCATAACACACTATAAAGCATTTTATTGTGACTTAGGTATTATAATACGTTATAATTGTTAGTAACTCGCTGACAATGCCCATGTCGATAATACATTATAAATATAGTTATAATGTGTTATAAGTGTCTTATAAAAGTGTATAACCATAATTATAAATACTCATAAATGATCATAAGGCTTTATAACATTTAGCATAACACATTATAGAGCATTTTATAATGGCTTAAGGTCAAGTATTATAATAGAGTTATAATGCTCTATAATGTGTTAAGCTTATTGTTATAAAGCCTTATGATCATTTATGAGTGTTTATTATGATAGTTATACATGTTTATAAGCCAATTGTAATACATTATAACTATATTTATAATGCATTATCAATGTGGGCATTGTCAGCGAGTTACTAACAATTATAACATATTATAATACCTGACCTTATTAGTCATGATAAAATGCTTTATAGTGTGTTATGATTATTGTTATACAGCAGTATGATCATTTATGAGTGTTTATAACTATAGTTATACAGTGCTATAACTGCATTATAACTCATTAAAAGTATGATAATAATGCATTATAGAGATAGGCATCAAATAAAGTGTTACCACAATTTTTAAGTTTCTTATGCATGTTATCAACACAATGACATGGCATATTTCAAGTTCTTAAAAAAAGATGTAGATTACACATATCAGGTGTAAAAAGCATTATGTCTGTCAATGATCGAAGGTTGTAAATGGCTTCAACATGTCTAGCACTAGCTAACTCCAAAATTCTTCACTTTTAATGCTAACCAACTACAACTACCACTAAACAATACTTAGGCTGATTTACCATGGCAATTAATAAAAAGAAGAAGAAAGCAACCTTTTAATGTAGCTACATGTACCCAGTAGTGAGAAGTGTGTGTGTGTGGGTGTGTGTGTAGGCTGTGTATGTTTCCGTTTTTACTGGTATGTGAAATCTGGTGTGCATCTGATTTCTTTCCGTCTCTCTCGCTCCCGATCCGCATAAAACGTAATGTTATATGAAAACAATAACTATAATATATAATATCTATCTATATCTATCTATAATAACTAATAAAAACACATGCAAAAAAAAATGGAAATGGAAAATGGAAACACTGTGGCCACAGCTGAAAACAGCTAGCCACAGCGGTCTATGATAGCAAATTTACTGAAAGTTGCAGTGGCAAGGCCAAAGAATTCATGATTGAATTTGCATTAATAGTTGCAATCATGACATCATAAAATCCTGGAGGGTCTGTAATGTCCTATAGAAAAAAGGGTAGAATAAAAGTTATATTATATTGAGTAGGCTATTTAGTAGTATTATGTAACACAACCTCTGCAATGATAATGAATGGCTTCTCTGCAATACATTCTATTGGTGGTGGTGGGGGTTCCGATGATCAAGAAAAGTGGGTGTAGCTTTTTTTTTCTCCACCAAGGAGTGTTTTGGGTGTAAAACTAATGTTTGCGATCAACTCGGAATCATGAAAAACCCCTAGTTTGACCCCTCACAAGTTACTTAAAGGGATAGTTCACCCTAGAATGATATTTCGCTCATTATCTACTCACCCTCATGTTGACTAAGGGCTGGAAGAAGTTTCAGATTCCTCCGTGGCTTCTCTGAGTTACAGGGGGTCTTGGCGTAGCAGTGCATGTCCATATAACGGTTGCAAAGGGACACCGGAGCTCTTCGTAAAAAAACACACACAAAAAAACATCCAAATACCTCCATGATGCTCGTATGTAATGTCCGTCTTGTGCTGAAGCCCCAAATTGCGTAATTGTCCCGAAAAAAATTAAATAAGTCTATATTTTAAGCTTGTTTGTAGCGGAAGCTTCTCGAAGCTCCTCTTCCTGGTCCGTCCAAATCTCGCGTGATTTGCGCCGGCGTCAGCATGCGTCAGTGCGGTTACTGCGAATCACGCGAGATTTGGACGGACCAGGAAGAGGAGCTTCGAGAAGCTTCCGCTACAAACAAGCTTAAAATATAGACTTATTTAATTTTTTTCGGGACAATTACGCAATTTGGGGCTTCAGCACAAGACGGACATTACATACGAGCATCATGGAGGTATTTGGATGTTTTTTTGTGTGTGTTTTTTTACGAAGAGCTCCGGTGTCCCTTTACAACCGTTATATGGACATGCACTGCTACGCCGAGACCCCCTGTAACTCAGAGAAGCCACGGAGGAATCTGAAACTTCTTCCAGCCCTTAGTCAACATGAGGGTGAGTAGATAATGAGCGAAATATCATTCTAGGGTGAACTATCCCTTTAAGGCCAAATTTAACATTTCGGAATGTTCAAAAATCCAGTTACGGGTACCCCAACTTTGAGTAGTTTTTTAGGGGGTTTCCCACGGGAGTTGAATTTCAACATTTTAAGACATGATATTACACACGTTCCTAAAGACAATTGTGAAGAAATTTCTTGGTAAGGATTTAGTTCCCAGATTTTCATATGTTGCCCTTACTACTGCCTTTCCATAAACATACTGTGTTCATGTGTTCATGCCATATGTTCATGAAATATAAGTTTACAGAGGGACACAGGGAAAAGTAAATTCACAGCAGCTATTTAGACACTGTGTATAATAAAGAAACTGAACTAATTGCACTGTGTAGGCTGCTCTATCCACAAGTTTCCTAATTGTACGTTTATGTTTCCATGGTTTTAAGTCGTTGTCAAAGTTGCGGCAAATGCATGGATCTATTAACGCTGGCTTTTAACACGGATGTCAATTTTTGTGATATCCACTGCAAGCTGGTGTGATGATCAGTGCGTTTTGCAGATTTTCATTGAAAAAAAAAAAGAAATCCATGCATTTACCGCGACTACCGAAACCATGGAAACGTAAACATACAATTCCACCGGAAGAGCAAAACCGTTCGGAAAAAGGTGGATACCATCAGAGAATTTCTAATATTGAGGAGAAGTGCCACTCTCGTCCTACTTCCGGGTTTTCGGTACACGTCTCTGTCCATGTGGGGGCGCTCGCAGGCGAGTGCAGAATGAATGGGAGTCAATGGGGATACACCCCTAAAAATCCACTTTTCTCTGGAAATAATTTTTTGTCAAGTAATTTGAATATTATTATCAAAAGGGGGAAGCAATAAAATGCACTTGGCTGAATATTGGATTTTTTAAGTTCACTTTTCTGTTCTAAAAAGCTGTTCAAAAAAACAAGATGACGTCACAGACAAGAGGTGCTGCTTTACGGTAATTTCTGAGTCACCTCAGAGAGCACGATGACAGCCCGTCCAGCCCGTCTACAGAACCGCGGACCGTAACCATGTTATAACCCAGTGTCTGAGAAAGGCTGTTATAACCTATAACATAACATAATAATATATATATTTTTTAAAACATTTAATGCAGGCGATCGGTTCATTGTAAAACATTTATTTATTTATGTAAATGTGGTGAACGTAGGAGACGTACAGAGCCCCCAGGCAGCACTGCTCTCTGTCCAATACACAAATGAAGCTTCACTTTTCATTCAAACAATAAACTAATGCTACTGCTACAATTGTTAGATTTCATCAACCAGCCGGTGGTAAACCTCTAAAAACCTACGGGTAAGTTAATTAACGACCGTTTTCTCCGCCGGGATCGACGACAGAGGTATGCCGACCGAGCACGTCGGCAGACCGGTTGCTGCCGCTGTGATGTCCCGGTCATTGCTCCACAGGTGCAGCTTCACTTCTCCGAAAACATCGGAGCAGACTTCTAAACAGCCGTCATTTGGATAAACTGACCGCATATTGGGAGACTAAACAGTTACTTTCTCGCTTGAAAAAATATTAAAAGTTAATAAAAGTGCATAATAACAGCGGTACAGAAAGAAATAAAACAGCTTTTCGCCCGTTTTACAGCTACTGTGTCATCAGGTGGGATCTCTGGTCGTAAATAGTCGCAAGTCCGTCACTGACCAATCAGCATGCATTAGCAGAATGCTAGCGTTTTATGGGCAACAACAGCCCAACCTGTAGGAAATCGAAAGGACAAAACTTCTCAACAATTTCACTTTTAACCTATAATCCATATTGATCTTGCAGAAACTACAACAATATTTGCGATTTTTTGACTATTACCAGGTGAAAGGGACAAATTTAGCCTTCTAGCTCCATAGGGCCTGTCAGTGCCCGATCCGTACCCGGAACACGATCCGTTCCAGGACGCTTCTGCGCATGCGCACGCACATGCGCACTCCCCCCATCTTTTAGTTTACGGCAGACACCGCGGATATGGATGAAAACAGAGACGTTCTATGAGGAAAAACACAAGCACGTCGCAACGAATTCCCCTCTGTTCTATTTCTGATTAAATTAAATGTAATGTAGACCGATCAGTTAATTGTAAAACATTTATTTATTGATGTAAATGTGGTGATTTCTGCACATACAGACAGCAGCAAGTCAGCACTGCTCCTCTGACCAGCTCCTCCTGAAGCTTCACTTTTCATTTACACAAACTAATCAATGAGACCATAAATTAATCTGCTCGCTTTCTCCACCGGCATGACGACGTCTGGGTGACCGGTCAATCACCTCAGCCGGCCGGCTGCTGCCTCTGAGATGAGCCGAGCAGCGAGCTAACGTTAGCTCCCGGTGGCTACTCCCAGCTATGCTCCCAGCTCTGCTCCCAGCTAGCTCTGCACTTCTCCCAAAACCGGAGCAAACTTCCAAACAGACGTCAGTTGGATAAACTGACCACAGATTAGGACTCTAAACTGTGACTTTCTCGCATGAAAAAATATTTAAAATTAATAAAGTGACGTTTTAACAACGCTACGGCGGACTTTTAGCTGCTCTACTGCTAGGCTATCAGTTAGCATAGCTTTGAAGCTAATGCCGTAAAACGGCGCATGCGCAGAAGCGCTGGAACGGATCGTGTTCCGGGTACGGATCGGGCACTGACAGCGCCCCATTCATTCTGCACTCGCCCGCGAGCACTCCTAGTGGAATTCTGGTGGAACTGCAACCAGGTTCGATACAATGGGGCTAATGGAGAGTGGCAAGGCTCGTCAATAGACTGGCTCTGATACCATCAAAGTCTGGATACTCCGGTGCGGTAGGTGGCGCAATGCACCGAAATGTAAATCGCAAAGACGAAGAGAAGAAGCAGCAGCAGCAACAGCAGCCGTAGAAGAAGAGCACCAACATCAACAATAATATACCGCGCAAACCTCTCCACGAAACCCCGACTGCTCGGCCGCAGCCCCCTCTAACTCTCCACTGCCGCAGCAGAAGTGTGTCCTGCCTGTTGAGAGCAGCAACAGGTCCACTCCACACCGAGGGTCGTTATATTAACGTTACCTCGGCATGTGCTCCGTGGTCGGATGCGATTCGTCGCGTCGCAATGCGCAACGATTTAAGTTGCCGGAGGATCCAGAGAAGAGACTGGAGTGGGTCCAGTTTCTCTTCGAAGTCAATGGGCAACGACTGAAAGAGACGTGCTGGACTGATATCACCATTTGCAGCGAGCACTTCACCGGTGACTGCTTCATCTACCTGGCTTCGACCCCCGACACACCCAGGCTGAAGCGCGGTGCTGTCCCGTCTCTGTGTATCAAGTCGGAGCCGGACGAACCAAAGCGGGAGCCGGAGGAGACCCCCACATGTGAGGTGAGACTGCTTTTACTGACGTAATATGCGTCTCTTTAGCTACACCTGGTACAGACTACATTGACTTAAAGCGACAGTTGTGTAACTTCTCTTGTTGTCTCTTCACTAAAATCGATTATTTCGTTCAAAAGTGTGTGTTTCATTCATTAGTAATTACCCCCCATCAACAAACCGAAGTGTTCTGGTAAGCTTTGAATTTGCCATTCATATAAACATGGAGCTGGTGAGCTCAGTGCTGGCTGCCATGTTGTGCCGCCATCTTTTACGTTCGGTGGCAGCAGAACGTAGCCAGGTAACCATGGAAACTCACTGGAGACACCGGAGCGGTCGGCTCTGGGCAAGAGTACCGGTATGCAGGGACATGGGCGCCGCCATTAGCCCAGATCCATACCGGAAGTCACGACCGGAAGTTGCTCTTCTTCATGTGTATCATTTCTATGTAGATAAAAAAAACAACTCAGTAACTCAATGGTCCATAATAAAATATTGTTTTCCAGCGGATATCTTAGTTACAACATGATTGAGCTATAAAATATTTTTTTGCATGGATCGATTAAGTTATTGAGTTATTTAAAAAACGCTGCTAACGGCTAACGGCTAGCGCCGAACGGCTAACGGCTAGCGCCGCTCCTGCTGACAGCAGACCAGGAGAGAGAGAGAGAAACAATAAATGAAATGTCGTTGGTGGGTGCTTTGGTTAGGGTTAGGCAATGAAGAAAGGAGTTGGTTAAAGCAGATATCAGTGGCACGGCCGTTTCGGCTAATGCTGTGTTCAAGGCAGGCTTTTGAAACCGTAAGTTACAGCTTCAAGTCACAACTACGACTTGGTAGCGTTCCAGGTAACCCGTAGCTCGTGTTTTTACCGTCCTGTTGTCTGTGAAAGTTCCCTATAACGGCCACTCGTAACTTCCGACCCGTGAACTCGTACCAGATCGAACTGGTATGACTTCACAGGAAGGAAAAACACAAAGTACGAGTTTCCTTGAACGCACCATGAGTTAGCAGCCCCCGCCCTTGTCAGGCATCAATTGGTCCTCGTGCTACGTCACCACATTCACGCGCATCCCTTGGCTGCACACACAGCCCTTCATGCCGTTCTCTCCCCTCATTGGATAACACTTGTATCCCACAAGGAAAATTTTCTCCTCGGGTTACAGCAGAGCAGAGTGACGGAGAGACTCGTGTTTAGGCTGAAATACTTCATGTAAGTGATTGCTGACGGAAAATAGGACTATTTAGGACTTATATTAACAAAAACATTCCACTGATATCTGCTTTAAGTTTAGTAAAAAGAGCAGGTAGAGGCTAGACACATAGATATATATAAGAACTAGATGACTCACCCGCCGCTGTTTCCCAATGACAAAGCGTAGCCAGTACGGCGGCCATCTTGGGACGGGCAACTCTCTCCCTCAGAGCATTAAGCCTATGGTGCATGTTCTGCTATAATGACCATAACTTGCTCAGTTTTTGTCCGATTTCAAAACGGTTTGATTTTTATGAACGTTTATGCAGTTATGATGCAGCATATTTAGAATCACGGATAATTTTAATAATGTATTTTTTTTTTGTAAAAGTAACATTATAGTGACATTATGCAAATAGTTAAAGTAATAGCTACATACTGATTTATTTTTCACAGAGCTATGAATCGTTTTTTTAGTGCAGATGACTGGATCACCTATCTACTGCCCTGTAACTGCAGCCAGAGTCAGAGCAAGTTGCCCGTCCTCATATGGCCGACTGTGAGCTACGCCTGCGTGTAGTCAGATCTAGAGTGCCTAGAGAGAGAGAGTGGCGACAACGGAAGTTCAAAATGCTGGCCGATCACGTGGTCCATGTAGCCTCAGAAAGTTCCCGGAAGTGCTTGGCGGGCAATTGAAAGCAATAGGAAAACCCCGATAATTGCTAAATAACGGTCAATAAATGCTTTGTTTTACGGTATTTATATGCTTGTGTTAATTACTTTTAACTGTGTTAAGTTTACTTAACCCCTACAGTCATCAACAGCAATAAAATCGTAGCATTTTCTCTGTTTTTATCAAACTTTCAGACTTGAATGAGGCAAACTGACAGGTCACTGACAACATGTCTGGACTCACAACTGCATAATGATGTGTTCAAATAGGAAATCCATGCAAATGCTAAAATTTGATTTGAATTAATTGTAAATACACGTAATTCTATCACTATTTGTTAACTATTATTGTTATTAGGCTATGCTTGTGTTGCTTTGAACTCTGTTAACTTGACTAAACCCGTACAGTTGTTGATAGCAATAAAACTGTAATATTTCCTCTTTTTTTTACTTTCAGACTTGGTTGAGGCAGAGTAACAAGTGACTATGATTTGACAATTGACTACACAACAGCATTATGATGATAACTCTAATAGAAAATCCATCGCAAATAAATTAAAGTTTAATTTTAATTCATTGCAAATATATGGAATTTTATCACTATTTGTTAACTGTATACTTATCCCAAACTTACTGTACTCAGTGATGCATAATAAAACACAGAGTCATGTTTTACCCAGTGCACTTAATATCACAATAAATTCCTTAAAAACAGATCTACAGAAGTCAAACAGATCAGCATGTCAAGCTGTTTGCGTCCTTTCCGCTGTGTTGTCCTTGAATATAGTCTTCACCATGGTATGCTGTGCTGCACGGGGATGCTCCAGTCGCTTGGAGAAAGGCCTGCACATGTATGGCTTCCCCAAACACAGGGACAGGAGAAAAGCATGGCTGGCTAAAGTCAGAAGGAGCAATTTAAACACCTAGATTTCAACAATGAAAAAATATGTGAGGTAATCATATTCAAACAATTTGCTCTTTCACACACTTTCAAATACCACGCCACTGGGAAGTTTAATACTTTTTTAATTAACAGAGCAGAACAGGAAAAAACAATGCAAGAAGAATCACAGAATCACAGCTCCTAAAACAGTAGCAACGACAACAGAGGGCAGAATCCATTGGGCTACATGTAATAAATGTCACCACCGACATGGGTAGCCCTAAGCAGGCCATGTGGAAATCCTTTGGGGTCGAATAAAACATAGGTGACACATCCAGCAACACCAGACAGGCATTTCTTCTTCATGGCTGTTGTCCCACATCTGGTGAAACAGTTAACACATAAGAGACATGTTACATCCTTGTCATCATCACTCCTGAGCTATAAGATCTTTGGTCCTTACTCGTCAGTTCTCCTGATGTACAGCATCAATGTCTATGATTATTGATTAACTATATATTGCTCTGGCCCATACATTCTTCATTTATAAAAATATATATTTCTAGTTATAGCTGACATAGTCAAAAAGGTGATCACTAGTCACTAGTTGCTGTTTATTTACGGGAGTCATAGTGGATGCTGCTGTGCTGGGGTGCATTACATTCAACAGTGTTCCTCTCCATTAAAATACTTGAAGGCAAAATATGAGCAACAAGTGTTGAGATAATGCAGTCCAACACACAATGATCTCAACAAATAACATAAAGTACAATGAACACTACTTTTCTGATGTCAACAAAAACTGAACATGTATAAAATTTATGAAAGCAGAATTTATGGCACAGCTGGTATACTGCACTGCATGATGTTGCACAGGTGTATTAAATAATATGACCAATAGTTTATATAATGTTTAGTATGATTACTTGAGAACATGCCATGGCTAGATGTGTATTTTAATCAGTAAGTGGTTTAACAAATAGATTAGCAAATCAGAACATTTTCCATGTTTGAGACAGCAGTCCAGAATGTCCTCATATCATAAACTGCAGCCTCAATGATATTAATTTTATGTTTAACTGCAATCACACTCCCTATAAATTAACCTCGCTACTAGTCTGACAATTGACAGCGTTGGATTAAGTTATAACTTATTTAGAGAACAGAATTACATTTAGCAGCCTGTTGCATGTGTTGCTATCGTTAGCCAGAGTGCTAGCCTAAACTTTTATCTGTTAATATTCTCTAAATATTCAAATCTAGACGGGGATAATCCGCCAACATACTTAATTACTCATGTCGATTTAATTCAGATGCACTACTGATATGAAAATGCCATTGTTTAAACATTTTACCTTGAACAAGTGCTGCTCCGACCAGCTGCTCCATTGGAATACATTGAGCGGCGGTTAGCTTATGCTAACTTCCGGGAACTTTTGAGGGGCTCCATGCGCCGCCATTGCTGTGAAAAAACTGAACCATTGCAGTGAACGGAGGTGGCGCCACTCTCTCTCTATAGGCACTCTAGTCAGATCCACCCCCTTGGCTAGACAGGCCAGAGAGAGACGAAGAAGAGCAACTTCCGGTCGTGACTTCCGGTATGGATCAGCTGGGGCTCCAGGGTGAAACTGCCTTCAGCCGTCGACTTCCAGGCTGCGCAGCCTGGGAGGCTGCACTCTGGGCTGCACAAGCGCCACCCTCTACCGCAAGCGGCAGAGCGGAGTGATTCAACTGAGCGGCAACCTAAACAAACTGCTTAGCAACACTGCAAACTGCTTTAGCTAGATATTTAAGCTGTTTTATTCGACAAATACAAGCAAGAGCTAGATTTTCAGAGTATTTTTGTAACTTAACTGGTTAGTTGAGCTGCTCGATTTTTTAATTGCAAGTGCTAACGTGAGCTTAGCTAACTTTGTTTGTTTGTTGATACAAAAGGCATCAGCATGAAAGGCTGATAGCAGAGATTCCTTGCAGGCTGGCCATAATGCTATGATAATTTATCATATTCAGTCATCTGCCTTCAAGGCTGATTGTAGAAGCTGCCTTGCAGGCTGATTATTAGGTTAATGCAGATTTCACATTGCATATATTTTCATTATTGCCTTAGCTGCCTTCGAGGCTGATTGTAGAAGCTAGTGCCTTGCAGGCTGATTATTATGCTGCAGATTTCACATTTCATTATTGCCTTAGCTGCCTTCAAGGCTGATTGTAGAAACCAGTGCCTTGCAGGCTGATTATTAGGCTAATGAAGCTTTCATATTGCATACTTTCATTATTCAGTCAGCAGCCTTCAAGGCTGATTGTAGAAACTAGTGCCTTGCAGGCTGATTATTAGGCTAATGCAGATTTCACATTTGATTATTGCCTTTGCTGCCTTCAAGGCTGATTGTAGAAAATAGTGCCTTGAAGGCTGATTATTAGGTTAATGCAGATTTCACATTTTCATTGCCTTAGCTGCCTGCAAGGCTGATTGTAGAAACTGGTGCCTTGCAGGCTGATTATTAGGCTAAGGATAATTTCATATTGTATAATTGTCATTATTCAGTCAGCATCCTTCAAGGCTTCAAGGATACAATATAGCCAAATAATCAGCCTGCGAGGCACTAGTTTCTACAATCAGCCTTGAAGGCAGCAATGGCAATAATGAAAATATATGCAATGTGAAATCTGCATTAGCATAATAATCAGCCTGCAAGGCACAATCAGCCTTGAAGGCAACTAGACAATAATGAAAATATATGCAATGTGAAATCTGCATTAACTTAATAATCAGCCTGCAAGGCACTAATTTCTACAATCAGCATTGAAGGCAGCTAAGGCAATAATGAAATGTGAAATCTGCATTAGCATAATAATCAGCCTGCAAGGCACTAGCTTCTACAATCAGCCTTGAAGGCAGCTAGGCAATAATGAAAATATATGCAATGTGAAATCTGCATTAACTTAATAATCAGCCTGCAAGGCACAATCAGCCTTGAAGGCAGCTAAGGCAATAATGAAAATATATGCAATGTGAAATCTGCATTAACTTAATAATCAGCCTGCAAGGCACTAGTTTCTACAATCAGCCTTGAAGGCAGCTAAGGCAATAATGAAATGTGAAATCTGCATTAGCATAATAATCAGCCTGCAAGGCACTAGCTTCTACAATCAGCCTTGAAGGCAGCTAGGCAATAATGAAAATATATGCAATGTGAAATCTGCATTAACTTAATAATCAGCCTGCAAGGCACTAGCTTCTACAATCAGCCTTGAAGGCAGCTAAGGCAATAATGAAAATATATGCAATGTGAAATCTGCATTAACTTAAAGCAGATATCAGTGGAATGTTTTTGTTAATATAAGTCCTAAATAGTCCTATTTTCCGTCAGCAATCACTTACATGAAGTATTTCAGCCTAAACACGAGTCTCTCCGTCACTCTGCTCTGCTGTAACCCGAGGAGAAAATTTTCCTTGTGGGATACAAGTGTTATCCAATGAGGGGAGAGAACGGCATGAAGGGCTGTGTGTGCAGCCAAGGGATGCGCGTGAATGTGGTGACGTAGCACGAGGACCAATTGATGCCTGACAAGGGCGGGGGCTGCTAACTCATGGTGCGTTCAAGGAAACTCGTACTTTGTGTTTTTCCTTCCTGTGAAGTCATACCAGTTCGATCTGGTACGAGTTCACGGGTCGGAAGTTACGAGTGGCCGTTATAGGGAACTTTCACAGACAACAGGACGGTAAAAACACGAGCTACGGGTTACCTGGAACGCTACCAAGTCGTAGTTGTGACTTGAAGCTGTAACTTACGGTTTCAAAAGCCTGCCTTGAACACAGCATTAGCCGAAACGGCCGTGCCGATGATATCTGCTTTAATAATCAGCCTGCAAGGCACTAGTTTCTACAATCAGCCTTGAAGGCAGCTAAGGCAATAATGAAATGTGAAATCTGCATTAGCATAATAATCAGCCTGCAAGGCACTAGCTTCTACAATCAGCCTTGAAGGCAGCTA
>NC_140923.1:32939148-32941648 GCF_045865225.1 Trachurus japonicus | reverse complement strand
GAGAGTCGGCGGAGGTGGGGGGGGGCGGCGGCGGGGGGTTTAATCCCACCGACCCGAACCGTCGTCTACAATCCCGGGCCATGCTGACAGACCCGCAGGCCGGAGGAACCGTACACCTAAAGGTGGAGGCCCTCCGATGGCGGGTAGAGTTTGCGTATCGAGCAGCAGCAGAGAGGTGGTCTCCAGGGGGGCATGGGGGGGTATTTCCCGGTTTCAAGCCCGGTTTGGAGGTGCCAGAGGTGGGTCGGAGGCATCCCAATGTCCCTTTCCGCGTTCAGACAGTTCTCAAAGTTTCCGAAAACCAGGTTTCTGAAATCGTGCCGGGGGTGTCCCGGGGAAGCCAGCAGTCAGTAGCCACTCTCAATGCAAGTCAATGGAGAGATGGCTCGTTCGGCTCCTGACTGCTGGCATCTGCGGGACACCTCAAAGTGGGCACTTTGTCGTTTTTTCGGCTCTATTTTCGTGGCACTGGTATCCCAGTGGGGACTTTGACGTTTTTCCAGCTTTCAGGCACTGGGGACTTTGTCATTTCCCCGTCTTTGTGTTCGTGGCACTGGGACACCGCGTGGGACTTTGTCGTTTTTCTGGCCATGGTTTCGTGGCTCTGGGACACCGCGTGGGACTTTGTCGTTTTTCTGACCCTGGCTTCGTGGCGCTGGTACTCCAGCGGGCCTGGTGGCACTGGGACACCGCTGGGGACTTTGCCGTTTTTCTGGCCATGGCTTCGTGGCGCTGGTACTCCAGCGGGGTTGGTGGCTCTGGGACACCGCTGGGGACTTTGCCGTTTTTCTGGCCATGGCTTCGTGGCGCTGGTACTCCAGCGGGGTTGGTGGCTCTGGGACACCGCTGGGGACTTTGTCGTTTTTCTGGCCATGGCTTCGTGGCGCTGGTACTCCAGCGGGGTTGGTGGCTCTGGGACACCGCTGGGGACTTTGTCGTTTTTCTGGCCATGGCTTCGTGGCGCTGGTACTCCAGCGGGCCTGGTGGCACTGGGACACCGCTGGGGACTTTGCCGTTTTTCTGGCCATGGCTTCGTGGCGCTGGTACTCCAGCGGGGTTGGTGGCTCTGGGACACCGCTGGGGACTTTGCCGTTTTTCTGGCCATGGATTCGTGGCGCTGGTACTCCAGCGGGCCTGGTGGCACTGGGACACCGCTGGGGACTTTGCCGTTTTTCTGGCCCTGGCTTCGTGGCGCTGGTACTCCAGCGGGCCTGGTGGCACTGGGACACCGCTGGGGACTTTGTCGTTTTTCTGGCCATGGCTTCGTGGCGCTGGTACTCCAGCGGGCCTGGTGGCACTGGGACACCGCTGGGGACTTTGACGTTTTTCTGGCCCTGGCTTCGTGGCGCTGGTACTCCAGCGGGCCTGGTGGCACTGGGACACCGCTGGGGACTTTGCCGTTTTTCTGGCCCTGGCTTCGTGGCGCTGGTACTCCAGCGGGCCTGGTGGCACTGGGACACCGCTGGGGACTTTGTCGTTTTTCTGGCCCTGGCTTCGTGGCGCTGGTACTCCAGCGGGCCTGGTGGCTCACTCAACCCACCCTCAGCCTCCACACCATCAGGGAGCACCAAGTTACTAACAGCCCAGGACAGCAACCCGCCTCCTGGCTAACTCACCTCACCCTCAGCCCCCACACCTCCAGGGACCACCGGGGACCACCAGGGACCAACAGCCCAGGACAGCAACCCGCCTCCTGGCTAACTCACCTCACCCTCAGCCCCCACACCTCCAGGGACCACCGGGGACCACCAGGGACCAACAGCCCAGGACAGCAACCCGCCTCCTGGCTAACTCACCGCACCCTCAGCCCCCGGACCTCCAGGGACCACCAGGGACCGCCAGGGACCAACAGCCCAGGACAGCAACCCGCCTCCTGGCTAACTCACCTCAACCTCAGCCCCCACACCTCCAGGGACCACCAGGGACCGCCATGGACCAACAGCCCAGGACAGCAACCCGCCTCCTGGCTAACTCACCTCAACCTCAGCCCCCACACCTCCAGGGACCACCGGGGACCACCAGGGACCACCAGGGACCACCGGGGACCACCAGGGACCACCAGGGACCACCAGGGACCACCAGGGACCACCAGGGACCACCAGGGACCACCAGGGACCACCAGGGACCACCACGTTACCAACAGCCCAGACAGCAACCGGCCTCCTGACTAACTCACCACACCCTCAGCCCCCACACCTCCAGGGACCACCAGGGACCACCAGGGACCACCAGGGACCATCAGCCCAGGACAGCAACCCGCCTCCTGGCTAACTCACCTCACCCTCAGCCCCCACAGCTCCAGGGACCACCGGGGACCACCAGGGACCATCAGCCCAGGACAGCAACCCGCCTCCTGGCTAACTCACCTCACCCTCAGCCCCCACAGCTCCAGGGACCACCGGGGACCACCAGGGACCATCAGCCCAGGACAGCAACCCGCCTCCTGGCTAACTCACCTCACCCTCAGCCCCCACAGCTCCAGGGACCACCGGGGACCACC
>NC_140923.1:32926648-32929148 GCF_045865225.1 Trachurus japonicus | reverse complement strand
CTGGTACTCCAGCGGGCCTGGTGGCACTGGGACACCGCTGGGGACTTTGCCGTTTTTCTGGCCATGGCTTCGTGGCGCTGGTACTCCAGCGGGGTTGGTGGCTCTGGGACACCGCTGGGGACTTTGCCGTTTTTCTGGCCATGGCTTCGTGGCGCTGGTACTCCAGCGGGGTTGGTGGCTCTGGGACACCGCTGGGGACTTTGTCGTTTTTCTGGCCATGGCTTCGTGGCGCTGGTACTCCAGCGGGGTTGGTGGCTCTGGGACACCGCTGGGGACTTTGTCGTTTTTCTGGCCATGGCTTCGTGGCGCTGGTACTCCAGCGGGCCTGGTGGCACTGGGACACCGCTGGGGACTTTGCCGTTTTTCTGGCCATGGCTTCGTGGCGCTGGTACTCCAGCGGGGTTGGTGGCTCTGGGACACCGCTGGGGACTTTGCCGTTTTTCTGGCCATGGATTCGTGGCGCTGGTACTCCAGCGGGCCTGGTGGCACTGGGACACCGCTGGGGACTTTGCCGTTTTTCTGGCCCTGGCTTCGTGGCGCTGGTACTCCAGCGGGCCTGGTGGCACTGGGACACCGCTGGGGACTTTGTCGTTTTTCTGGCCATGGCTTCGTGGCGCTGGTACTCCAGCGGGCCTGGTGGCACTGGGACACCGCTGGGGACTTTGACGTTTTTCTGGCCCTGGCTTCGTGGCGCTGGTACTCCAGCGGGCCTGGTGGCACTGGGACACCGCTGGGGACTTTGCCGTTTTTCTGGCCCTGGCTTCGTGGCGCTGGTACTCCAGCGGGCCTGGTGGCACTGGGACACCGCTGGGGACTTTGTCGTTTTTCTGGCCCTGGCTTCGTGGCGCTGGTACTCCAGCGGGCCTGGTGGCTCACTCAACCCACCCTCAGCCTCCACACCATCAGGGAGCACCAAGTTACTAACAGCCCAGGACAGCAACCCGCCTCCTGGCTAACTCACCTCACCCTCAGCCCCCACACCTCCAGGGACCACCGGGGACCACCAGGGACCAACAGCCCAGGACAGCAACCCGCCTCCTGGCTAACTCACCTCACCCTCAGCCCCCACACCTCCAGGGACCACCGGGGACCACCAGGGACCAACAGCCCAGGACAGCAACCCGCCTCCTGGCTAACTCACCGCACCCTCAGCCCCCGGACCTCCAGGGACCACCAGGGACCGCCAGGGACCAACAGCCCAGGACAGCAACCCGCCTCCTGGCTAACTCACCTCAACCTCAGCCCCCACACCTCCAGGGACCACCAGGGACCGCCATGGACCAACAGCCCAGGACAGCAACCCGCCTCCTGGCTAACTCACCTCAACCTCAGCCCCCACACCTCCAGGGACCACCGGGGACCACCAGGGACCACCAGGGACCACCGGGGACCACCAGGGACCACCAGGGACCACCAGGGACCACCAGGGACCACCAGGGACCACCAGGGACCACCAGGGACCACCAGGGACCACCACGTTACCAACAGCCCAGACAGCAACCGGCCTCCTGACTAACTCACCACACCCTCAGCCCCCACACCTCCAGGGACCACCAGGGACCACCAGGGACCACCAGGGACCATCAGCCCAGGACAGCAACCCGCCTCCTGGCTAACTCACCTCACCCTCAGCCCCCACAGCTCCAGGGACCACCGGGGACCACCAGGGACCATCAGCCCAGGACAGCAACCCGCCTCCTGGCTAACTCACCTCACCCTCAGCCCCCACAGCTCCAGGGACCACCGGGGACCACCAGGGACCATCAGCCCAGGACAGCAACCCGCCTCCTGGCTAACTCACCTCACCCTCAGCCCCCACAGCTCCAGGGACCACCGGGGACCACCAGGGACCACCAGGGACCACCAGGGACCACCAGGGACCACCAGGGACCACCAGGGACCACCAGGGAGCACCGGGGACCACCAGGGACCAACAGCCCAGGAAAGCAGCCGGCCTCCTGGCTAACTCACCGCACCCACAGCCCCCACACCTCCAGGGACCACCAGGGACCACCAGGGACCACCAGGGACCACCAGGGACCACCAGGGACCACCACGTTACCAACAGCCCAGGACAGCAACCGGCCTCCTGGCTAACTCACCGCACCCACAGCCCCCACACCTCCAGGGACCACCGGGGACCACCAGGGACCACCAGGGACCACCAGGGACCACCAGGGACCACCACGTTACCAACAGCCCAGGACAGCAACCGGCCTCCTGGCTAACTCACCGCACCCACAGCCCCCACACCTCCAGGGACCACCGGGGACCACCAGGGACCACCAGGGACCACCAGGGACCACCAGGGACCACCACGTTACCAACAGCCCAGGACAGCAACCGGCCTCCTGGCTAACTCACCGCACCCACAGCCCCCACACCTCCAGGGACCACCGGGGACCACCAGGGACCACCAGGGACCACCAGGGACCACCAGGGACCACCAGGGACCACCAGGGACCACCAGGGACCACCAGGGACCACCACGTTACCAACA
>NC_140923.1:32869148-32916648 GCF_045865225.1 Trachurus japonicus | reverse complement strand
GGGGACTTTGACGTTTTTCTGGCCCTGGCTTCGTGGCGCTGGTACTCCAGCGGGCCTGGTGGCACTGGGACACCGCTGGGGACTTTGCCGTTTTTCTGGCCCTGGCTTCGTGGCGCTGGTACTCCAGCGGGCCTGGTGGCACTGGGACACCGCTGGGGACTTTGTCGTTTTTCTGGCCCTGGCTTCGTGGCGCTGGTACTCCAGCGGGCCTGGTGGCTCACTCAACCCACCCTCAGCCTCCACACCATCAGGGAGCACCAAGTTACTAACAGCCCAGGACAGCAACCCGCCTCCTGGCTAACTCACCTCACCCTCAGCCCCCACACCTCCAGGGACCACCGGGGACCACCAGGGACCAACAGCCCAGGACAGCAACCCGCCTCCTGGCTAACTCACCTCACCCTCAGCCCCCACACCTCCAGGGACCACCGGGGACCACCAGGGACCAACAGCCCAGGACAGCAACCCGCCTCCTGGCTAACTCACCGCACCCTCAGCCCCCGGACCTCCAGGGACCACCAGGGACCGCCAGGGACCAACAGCCCAGGACAGCAACCCGCCTCCTGGCTAACTCACCTCAACCTCAGCCCCCACACCTCCAGGGACCACCAGGGACCGCCATGGACCAACAGCCCAGGACAGCAACCCGCCTCCTGGCTAACTCACCTCAACCTCAGCCCCCACACCTCCAGGGACCACCGGGGACCACCAGGGACCACCAGGGACCACCGGGGACCACCAGGGACCACCAGGGACCACCAGGGACCACCAGGGACCACCAGGGACCACCAGGGACCACCAGGGACCACCAGGGACCACCACGTTACCAACAGCCCAGACAGCAACCGGCCTCCTGACTAACTCACCACACCCTCAGCCCCCACACCTCCAGGGACCACCAGGGACCACCAGGGACCACCAGGGACCATCAGCCCAGGACAGCAACCCGCCTCCTGGCTAACTCACCTCACCCTCAGCCCCCACAGCTCCAGGGACCACCGGGGACCACCAGGGACCATCAGCCCAGGACAGCAACCCGCCTCCTGGCTAACTCACCTCACCCTCAGCCCCCACAGCTCCAGGGACCACCGGGGACCACCAGGGACCATCAGCCCAGGACAGCAACCCGCCTCCTGGCTAACTCACCTCACCCTCAGCCCCCACAGCTCCAGGGACCACCGGGGACCACCAGGGACCACCAGGGACCACCAGGGACCACCAGGGACCACCAGGGACCACCAGGGACCACCAGGGAGCACCGGGGACCACCAGGGACCAACAGCCCAGGAAAGCAGCCGGCCTCCTGGCTAACTCACCGCACCCACAGCCCCCACACCTCCAGGGACCACCAGGGACCACCAGGGACCACCAGGGACCACCAGGGACCACCAGGGACCACCACGTTACCAACAGCCCAGGACAGCAACCGGCCTCCTGGCTAACTCACCGCACCCACAGCCCCCACACCTCCAGGGACCACCGGGGACCACCAGGGACCACCAGGGACCACCAGGGACCACCAGGGACCACCACGTTACCAACAGCCCAGGACAGCAACCGGCCTCCTGGCTAACTCACCGCACCCACAGCCCCCACACCTCCAGGGACCACCGGGGACCACCAGGGACCACCAGGGACCACCAGGGACCACCAGGGACCACCACGTTACCAACAGCCCAGGACAGCAACCGGCCTCCTGGCTAACTCACCGCACCCACAGCCCCCACACCTCCAGGGACCACCGGGGACCACCAGGGACCACCAGGGACCACCAGGGACCACCAGGGACCACCAGGGACCACCAGGGACCACCAGGGACCACCAGGGACCACCACGTTACCAACAGCCCAGGACAGCAACCGGCCTCCTGGCTAACTCACCGCACCCACAGCCCCCACACCTCCAGGGACCACCGGGGACCACCAGGGACCACCAGGGACCACCAGGGACCACCAGGGACCACCAGGGACCACCAGGGACCACCAGGGACCACCACGTTACCAACAGCCCAGGACAGCAACCGGCCTCCTGGCTAACTCACCGCACCCACAGCCCCCACACCTCCAGGGACCACCGGGGACCACCAGGGACCACCAGGGACCACCAGGGACCACCAGGGACCAACAGCCCAGGAAAGCAGCCGGCCTCCTGGCTAACTCACCGCACCCTCAGCCCCCGGACCTCCAGGGACCTCCAGGGACCACCAGGGACCTCCAGGGACCACCAGGGACCACCAGGGACCACTGAGGACTTTGTCGTTTTTCTGGCCATGGTTTCGTGGCTCTGGGACACCGCGTGGGACTTTGTCGTTTTTCTGGCCATGGCTTCGTGGCGCTGGTACTCCAGCGGGGTTGGTGGCTCTGGGACACCGCTGGGGACTTTGTCGTTTTTCTGACCCTGGCTTCGTGGCGCTGGTACTCCAGCGGGCCTGGTGGCACTGGGACACCGCTGGGGACTTTGTCGTTTTTCTGGCCCTGGCTTCGTGGCGCTGGTACTCCAGCGGGCCTGGTGGCACTGGGACACCGCGTGGGACTTTGTCGTTTTTCTGGCCCTGGCTTCGTGGCGCTGGTACTCCAGCGGGCCTGGTGGCTCTGGGACACCGCGTGGGACTTTGTCGTTTTTCTGGCCCTGGCTTCGTGGCGCTGGTACTCCAGCGGGCCTGGTGGCACTGGGACACCGCTGGGGACTTTGTCGTTTTTCTGGCCATGGCTTCGTGGCGCTGGTACTCCAGCGGGCCTGGTGGCACTGGGACACCGCTGGGGACTTTGTCGTTTTTTCTGGCCCTGGCTTCGTGGCGCTGGTACTCCAGCGGGCCTGGTGGCACTGGGACACCGCTGGGGACTTTGTCGTTTTTCTGGCCCTGGCTTCGTGGCGCTGGTACTCCAGCGGGCCTGGTGGCACTGGGACACCGCTGGGGACTTTGTCGTTTTTCTGGCCATGGCTTCGTGGCGCTGGTACTCCAGCGGGCCTGGTGGCACTGGGACACCGCTGGGGACTTTGTCGTTTTTCTGGCCATGGCTTCGTGGCGCTGGTACTCCAGCGGGGTTGGTGGCTCTGGGACACCGCTGGGGACTTTGTCGTTTTTCTGGCCATGGCTTCGTGGCGCTGGTACTCCAGCGGGGTTGGTGGCTCTGGGACACCGCTGGGGACTTTGTCGTTTTCCTGGCCATGGCCATGGCTCACTCAACCCACCCTCAGCCCCCACACCTCCAGGGTCCACCAGGGACCCCCAGGGACCACCAACCATCAGGGAGCACCAAGTTACCAACAGCCCAGGACAGCAACCGGCCTCCTGGCTAAATCACCGCACCCTCAGCCCCCACACCACCAGGGTCCACCAGGGACCCCCAGGGACCCCCAGGGACTCTGCAGCACTCATGGGCACTCACCCATGAAATCGGTAACTTTTCAACTTTGAAAAGTTAAAATTTAAACTATATTTAATTGCTATTTTTTAAGTAGCCAGGAATCAAAGAAAGTTTAAAATGACAAGAAATGATGTTGTGCCATCTCAGTCTGTGGAATTTCATATTTTATTTTATTTTTTTAATGTTTTCCTAATCTTGCCAACCCTGTTACCGACATAAACTTTACAATATACAATATTTCTAATTAGAGATTATTTTCTATAAATAGTCTATATAGTTTTAATTATAATGGTAACAGTTGAAAGTCCATTTTATTTTACATTTTTATCATATTAATGACAACAACAGGGTTGACGTAATGGTAACAGGGTTGACAAGAGTAATAGATGACAGGACACACATTCTACTGTCTGTACTGCAAAGGTAACAGGGTTGCTAAAGTGCAAGTTATGTACTTTGAAAGATAATTACCTGTAGATATTGATTATATTATGAGAAATAGAAAATTGTTTAGATTTATATGTTAAAAAGTGGTAACAGGGTTGACGTTGTATGCTTGTCCGCCCAGGCCAAACCTTGAAAAAACATCAAAAATAGCACATCAGAGATGAGAGAAAGTTACTTGTCACTAAACTGTTAGCATCCTGGGTAAGAGATGATGCAAACTCCTGTCAATCATGTCAAATCTGGAATGTACCAATGTTTTTCTAGGGTTTTTTGGTTAGGGTAACAGGGTTGACATAAAATCAGGGGACACAGATAAATTGGTAAATATTTATAATAATTAATATATATTATTACCAAAAACACTGTTTTACAATAAGATCATACTTAAAACAATATGTAAATGTAAAAATTTTAACATTTTGCCAACATTTTACAAATTAAAAGTCCTGTTGACGTACAACAACAACAGTGAGGCACAGGCCAAAAACCTCACCCTCATCAGCATAAAAGTCATTTTAATTATTTAAAATTATATTTAATTGAATTGAATTTGATGTTATAGTAAGGAGAGAAGACATGGTAATGTTATATTTTTGAATTACATATTAATTTGTTGTTATAGTAATTTTATGACTGATTACTTCTTGGGGACGCAAAAGTTACCGATTTCATGGAGGTGAATCGCAATCTGATTGAATTGTGCCATGAGAAAAATATATGACCTCTACCTATTTAAAACATCGCGTTTCATGCCAAGAAATCAGCAGTTTGTTGTAAAACTATTAGAAAATAAAATTCTGAAAATCCGTAACCAGAAAGACAACAGGTCGCATAGGTGAAACTGCCCTTTCTCATGTCAGCTACTCCACTGCCTGTTACTGTAGTCTGTAAAGTGGTCTTCACACAAAATAAATTCTTCTGTTGCTGTTTTATGACAAACTGCTGAATATTTGGCATGAAACACAATGTTTTAAGTAGGTTAAGGTCATATATGTTTCTCATGACACAATTCAATCAGATCATGAAATAACATTTTTACTCCCAATCATTTTTTCCAAATTGAGGTCCCATGGCGAGCATTAGCTACTTCCTGCTTCCGCTTAGGCTCTCTATTTAATGAGGTTTGAGGGACAGGGGACCTGTACCATGGCAATAGGTGAATTTGCCAAAATCTTGAACTATCACTTTCAATGATATTTCAGTTCCAAACTGCGAGGAATAAAAAGGCAATGGTGTGGACAGTGTGGACAAGTCTTTTTGTTGGTATTTACTGGGAAATAGGGGAAGAAGAGTTCTTCAATAACTCAAATGGGACACTATGCAGCCAAAGTCCAACTGACTTTCTTATTTTTCAAGTGATACTGAGTAAGGTCAAATCTTTTAACTATAACTCTGGTTAGTGCTAAAAGTCATTTTGTGGCAGAAATCCCTTTTCACTTCAACATCAGGGGCTGGAATCAATTTTTGGCAGGTGTAAAACTGCAATATACTGTATGTGTTGCAATGGCCTTTTACTCATTTTTCAAGTGATAAAAAGTATTGGTTAAGGTCAAATGTCCTCTGGTGAGTGACATAAAGTTGTTTTGAAGCAGAAACCCCCTTTCACTATACAAAACCAGGGACTGGAATCAATTTTTGGCAGGTATAAAACTGCAATATACTGTATGTGTTGCAATGGTCTTTTACTCATTTTTCAAGTGATAAAAAGTATTGGTTAAGGTCAAATGTCCTCTGGTGAGTGACATAAAGTTGTTTTGAGGCAGAAACCCCCTTTCACTATACAAAACCTGGAGCTGGAGTCAATTTTTGGCAGGTGTAAAACTGCAATATATGTGTTGCAATGGCTCTTTACTCGTTTAAGTGGTAAAAATGGTTAATGACAAATCTTCCAAATTTAACTCTGGTGAGTGACATGAAGTCATTTTGAGGCAAAAAAACAAAAAAAAAACCTTTCTGTGCCAAATGTCTTTATTATACACACAAGCCAGATATAAATCATGCTAATTGCAGTCTATCTAACAATGATATTAGACATAACAAACACAGAGACATAAAAATAACATTATTGACAATGGTCACGTTCTGTTAAAATGTATGGCTCACAAATACATACCATCACTATTAGCTCTGACAAACAGTTAATGTATTTGCTTGTACTTGCTGTTTGATCCCGATGAAAGCAGCTGTAGAGCCATGTAAAATACGCTTTTCAACTTTAAGAAACTGTGCATGTTCCTGTGGACGGAAATCAGTTTTTGGCAAGCAATTACTTTTTGGCACAACACCTGTCCCTATAGGACATTAGGGCGTTGCACACTTTCTGAAAGGTATGCTGCACCTTGACGGTAAACTGGACTAAGTCCTTGAACATGTACGACATCTCCTGACAACTGCAGTGAAATTAGATCAGAGGATCCTTTATCCACATTAGAACACCTCAGCCAAAGGAGGTGGCTCATGACCTGATCTACTGCATTATTGTTGTTTATCATTAACTCTTATCAATACTACTAATGAGCTGCTGGACACTTGAATTTTCCCTAGAGGATAAATTGTCTGTCTGGTTGTGTGGTACTGTTGTTGCACAACTTTGACCTGTAGAGGGCAGCAGCCTCCAGATTTGGACAGCTGTCTGCATGATGCCCACACTTAAATGGTGTGCAGCAGTGTATTCACCTCCAAATATTGTATATACATCTTAATTGTAGAGGCATTATGCTGAAAATGCATATAAACAAAATGTAGAGTTATTAGGTGTAATTTTCATTTAGCTGTTACTGCTGGTGTAGGTGTTTATTTCATTGACATATGCCTACTGTTGAGTAGTTTCATGTAATTAATGGTAATGTGTTCGCTAATGGTGTGTTTTGTATGAAAATCTTGTGCAAAGTATCAAGTAGCTGTCAAATCAAAACCAGAAAGTTCCCACTGAAAAGGAATATAAGGATAAAAAGACGGATGCGAATACCAAATTAAAGTACAAGTACTATTTGTACTATTTTTGTAAATGTACTTAGATTCACTACTGTGTGGACGTCATGACACCTGTCCCTTTCAGTAGCCTACACCCTGAATGTTTACATGGTTACCACTAACCCCACTAAGGATCAAGGATAATTTGATCATTTAAAGCAGAAGTAAGCGATCCGGGCGTCTTGGCTAACTTCTTGTCAGCAGATGGAGTTAGCAGTCCCCGCCCTCGTCATGGATCAATTGGTCCTCGTCCCTACGTCACCACATTCACGCACATCCCTTGGCTGCACACACAGAGAGGACCGCCCCTTTATGCTGTTCTCTCTCCTCAGTGGATAAAGATTGTAGGATACAAGGAAAGTTTTCTCCTCGGCTCAGAGCAGAGCAGAGTGACTGACAGACCCATGTTTCAGACCAAACACTCTATGTAAGTGATTGCCGTCGGAAGATATAACTATTTACTGTAAGACTTATATTAACACAAAAATTGCATGTGACTAAATCCGCTTATTTCTGCTTTAATGATTTTATTTATTTATTTATTTCTACTGTTAATCTGCACAATGCTTAATACATATATATTGCACAAAATCAGTTCAACTACATCTTTCAGTATCATTGAAGAATCAACTTTACAGAAATAATTCACAAGTTGTTAAAGATTGAGGTTTGGAATAAGAAACTGGTGATGGACGAGATAGAATTCTGTTATGAGCTTTAAAAAACTGATAATCTGTGGTCAGAGTCGGAGGCCTCCACAAACCTGCAGCAGTATGTGAGTCAAAGTCTTACAGACTGATTTCCAAGCATGTGCAATGGAGAGATTTATGTGAACAGTTTGTCATTCTGGCTCGCCACACCAGCAGCCGATTTCACTGACAGGTACAACATCAACCGAAGAGGATGAGCTAATCTCATGGCTGCAGACCACTGGGTTAGACAAACAGGGCTTCCAACCAGAGCGTCACTGTTCCAGTTTCCCACTACCAGCTGGTGAAAGGTGGAAGGAAACAGTGAGCAAATGTGACTTTTGTCAGCCCGCAACAGCAGCTGTTGAGGTGTTCTTGAGCAAGGTACTTCACTTTCACTTTCACTTTATTTTTCTCACGACCACGTAAGTGGTATGGAGCACAAACAAACAATAAAGCAATACAAATAATCAGACATAGCAAGAGGCAGTGGGGGCTGTACATACTTTGTATCTCTGACCAGGACAAAGCAAAAACTATCACTTAAACCTGCATCAGCCATCAGTGAATATAATAGCGTCACTGTAGCTGAACCATGAAACCTGTCGATTCCAACTACTGCAGCTGCATGAACGTGGAGCAAAGAAGCAGAAAAAAACACAGTAGCCTATGCATGCTCAGCAAATACCCTAAAGGTTAGTTAAATAAGAAATGTGGCCAGGGTAGAATTAAGTCACACCATTTACTGAAATGTTGTTCACATGCAAGAGGAGCTGCAGATTTCCATGATTGCTGTGACTGTATGGGAGGATGATGGAAGCTGCTACTGAATCAACGATGTTGAGAAAATGTGGCAGAAAATGAGGGATCTGCTGCCAGTTTCTGACACACTTCAAACACAGACAAACCATACCAGCAATCCTGACTTCTCTATTGCTGCTTGCAAAATTATGATCTCCTACACAGATGTAGTGTATACCATATGTCACTCTGGTAGACAGAGAAATCTAAAGATGTTTCTTGAAGCGACTTTATCTCAGTAACAGCACTGATAATTCTGTAGACGGGCTGTCAAAAAACTTGAGTGGTGAGGGATTTTTATGTGGCACAAGCAGCCCTCTGCAGGATAATAAAAGTGTTTTACAGTACACATCTGCAGTGTATTATTGCATGGGGAAATTATTGGGCAGTTATTGCAATGCATGACAACCATGCAAATCAGCTCTTCAACAGCTGTGAAGTAATGGGTAATGATGAGTAGTAGCCTAGTAGTAGCAGTGGATGTGAAAACTTGTTATGTTAAGAGGCTTTTGTGTTCACTTTCATCAAAAATAACTCAACACGTTGCCACCCAGAGGATCAAAACCTTGATGACTCTGTTGATCCCATGCCACTTTCCTTTAGAGCTGCCATTAAGTTGATATTTGTTTTGAGTAATAGGCCTACTTTAACAACTAATGGAAGGATGCATTAAAATTACTATCATGTCTCCACCACCATGAAGAATAATATAACCCTGATTATCCTCTGACATTTTATCGAGCACCATGATTAGGTTTAAGGTTTTAACATTAGCATGCTAAAATGGTAAACTAAGGCGGTAAATATACTGTAGCAAACTTGCATGCAGAACTGAAAGGTTGTTAGATTAAGGTTTTCAACTTATACAGAAAGTTTTTTTTTTCTTGTAGTTGATCTTTTTTTTCATCCTTGTTTATATGCAAGAGCTCCCTAGTTTTCAGTGGGGTTCACTGCTCAGAGAGCCTGGAGGGTCAAAGGCTGGTGGACCAGGCACTGAGGCCTGTGTTAAGCATGCAAAATCAGCTCGCTACTATTTCTGTATTTCAGTTGCCTGACAATCTCTCTCTCGGATGTACCCTGCCTCCTGTTTAATCCTCAGTGTGCTAAAAGCATTTTCATTTAGTCATGACTCATTCCTCACAGCAAATTGACTGTAAACTCGATTTAGTCTGCGTTATCTCTGATGGGTGAGAATCAGATAACCAAAAACATTCGCTGCATCAATATTCATTGCTTTAGTTCTTACTTGAGCAGGCCAGATGGGCGTAAATGATAACAAATACTGTGCTTTCCCTTTTATAATTGCCTTATGATGTTTGAAATCCATGTTTTTTATGATTTATATAATTTGCATGATGGGATCATGCACCCTCAGAAGGTAGAAATTTAAGCTAAGATCTCATTACTTTGTGTTTCACAAGTCATTTGTCTTCCAGTTTGCAGCATTGTGGGTTTTATTGTGAAGGGACATGGAGTAGTCTATACTCAGTACTCTATGTTGGGATGTTTATATGACTAAATTCAGTGTTCATGGGTCAGAATCAGAATTTTTTACAGGCAGGTTCAGAAAGCTATATCACTCTGGCTGGTGCTGCTACAGTAACAGTAACATTCATTTTCGGAGAACAGATTTGAGCACCTGTTCACCAACCACTGTGTTTTTTTCCTTTCAGTCTGTGCCCGCTGCCCCGTTCTCGCTGGCTGGTTGCTGTGCAACCATGACAACAGGCCCCAATTACTCCATGATTTTCTCCTCAGTGTCATGGTTTTAATGGCTGTGATAACAATGTTTGTGCAAATGTGTGCGCCTGTGTGAATGAATGTCTCTTTGTGTGTTTACTATATGTTGATGTTTGGAGGGGGATTAAGTTATCCTTCAGCTTATCTCCATTAAAATGACTGATTATGCTGTCACCAATGGTCGTGGCCTAGATTTGAAAGACTGCCTCCTTTACTCTGGCCTAGAGCCCCTAGACCTTGTAAACACTACTGATGCACTTTCATCTGCAGACGAGTATTACCTCATTGTGTTTAGTAATAGCAATAATGCTGCAGTTTGGTTAATGAAAGAGGTACAGGGGGCCTTTTCCTGTTGCTGCTGCCTCTGAGAAACTGTATAGCCAACCATTCACCTTAGCATTCGCATCATTTGCATATAGATGAGAATCATACCCCATTATTGCTTAGGGGCTGTGTTAATAATAGGGTAGTTGAACAGGATACAGTACTTGTGCACATGCAGTAACAGGTGGGGCCCGGGGTGCTGGTTTCTGCCTGACTGAAGCTACATCGTCCCACATCTTTCCCCTCTCTCTTCAGCAGCTGGACAATATTTCTTCATTTTTATTGTTTATGTTTTGAAGGATTTAAGAAGATCAAGTGGCACATCTCTGAATAGACCTCCAGGAAACTACATCACAAAGCATTTTTAAATTACTCCCTCTAGCCTGGATAGAAAGACACCACAGGGACACAAAATTGGTTGTCCCACTGAACACCCCCCTCATATCTGCTGCTCCTAGTCCTCACCACGGTATTACCTGCCTGTCATGCTCTGAAATTTATTTCACTGGCTCAGTGCGTCCGTGAACGGCCACGTCCATATATTAGCCTACCGTTTTCTTGCGATAATGACTATTATTTCGTTGTCTTGATATAACAAAGCCTGTTTTCTTGTGATAATAAATTAATTTATGGTAGAATGTGTTGACATGGTTGCCTAACAACAGGGTTCACCGCTGGAATGTGTTGAGCTCAAGCATGGGGCAGTTAACTTCAGTCCACTGTCTACTCACTAGTGTGATTATTGTCCACTCAAATAATACTTAATTGAGCTGTCAACAATAACTTACAGGTAAGTTACACTTAAAGCCTCATGTAGTATTGGGGCTAAACCATGACATCCAGCATTCAGATTCTAGATTGCAGCGCTCACTCGCGCACCCCTCTCGTCCGCAAAGTGACGGTGGCCGCCGAGGACAAACACGTTCGCAAACTAACCGCTAACTGATAACAATATCTTTGACCGATTACTATAGTTTTTGGAAATTATTATTATTATTTTTAACACACGTGCAGACTTCCACTCGTGCCTATTTTACAGCAAAAAGTAACACAGGAGGACTTACAGGATGTGCCTGTTACACAGTGTGGTCCCATGAAGGAAGATCAGAGGACAAACATACTCTGACATAAAAAAAAAAGAGCAGCCTCTGCTGTCCCTCTCTTCAGCCTGGTGTTTGGCTGCACTTTGTATAACAACAGCTCAACTAGATCTTACTAGCTGCTAACGCTGCTCAGCTAACACCGTGTGTGTTTTATAACGGCAGAAAAAAACTAAAACAACAACATCGATCATCCCCCGGACACAGTCACAGACACTCAATAGAGCGTTTGAGCCAAGTTTGTCCGTTTTCGTGTACCGTATTCAAAGATGGCAGCCTCCGGTGGGTGCACTGGCCACCTATGTATTTGTAAACAACTCCCTCTTCTAATCTACGAGACAGCTTTCATTTGTATGCGATTGTGATTAGACTTTCTATATGTATTTATGAAAGAAATTTTGGATTTTTGCTCAAGCCAAATAAGTTACACACTGTCCCTTTAACGTTAGTTTGTTTACTGGGCTGGATTTCTTTAAGGGGCTACCGGTCCTATCTATCCTGTTTCAGCTAAGCTATGTTAGAAAACTGTCTTTATTATATCGAGATAACGAATAAGTAGGCTAGTTATCACGAGAAAATGGTAATACAAAATATAGCCTACATATGGACGTGGTGGTTCTCGACTTCCGTATGTGACAACCCAAGACCCCCTGTCTCTAACTATAGTATTAGTAGAAAACAAACAACAACAAAGCAAGACAACAACCATAAATCGGCCTGTCACCACATTACATTTCTCATACTCACTTGGCACCACAGTTATTTTTCCACTGCTATGTCTGCAGCTGCACCAGAGGACAGCTCACACAACTTATTGGTTTGCTGCTCAAAAGGGACTGAAGGTCTCTGACAGTGGCATCCTAATGCTAACTTCACATAACGTATCAAATAATCATAACGTCCGAGCCCACCAGAACAAGTAGTCCAGCTAGTGTTGGTGTTGCACAGTCCATATTCAAATATGTTCAGAAAAATCTGATCATCCACGGGAATGCTGCAGGTCCACAGACAGAGAAACAAATAAGCACAAGAAAAATGTGATGGGAATATTTTATTATAGAAGGCTATTAAAGATCAAATATGACAGGTGCTGTAACAAGTGGAAACCAAAAACAGGCAGAATAATAAAGATCAACAAACCACCCCTAGATTTTAAGTGAAATGAGAGCAAGAGGTTTCAAGCTCTCATTATGGTCTCAGCTAGGGACAAACACATTTGGAAACTTTCAGGTTCATAACTCAAAAGCTTCTCACTATTCTCTACCGACTAACTACTACCTCACTGTCTCTGCCTATTCTTCCTCCTCCTTCTTTGTTGGTTTATTTATGTGCGCAAAACTGCGAAACGTGCTCTCTGGCTGACTGGATTTTTCGTTCGGGCTGTGGAACAAACATGGCGGCGCAAGATGGTGACACTCTCTAAAGCAAGACCCTTGCTATGTGTATATAAAACAATAATTTTTAGGCTATACCCAGGGGGCAAAGCAAAAAAACGGACACGGAGCGTTGTAAAAGCTTTGACACCAGAAATGATATCTAGGAACTTCAAGGATTAAAACCTGGGTGGACAACCCGGTCAACTAGCTGCTGGAAAGCTACAGGGGCCAAAACCCCTTTCTGGGGTCATTTTGCTGGCGAAATGATGTAAATGCAAATATTTAGGTACTACAATGGCATAAATAGTCATACAACTATAAAATTTGGCAGAGAGTATCTTGACACATAGGGGGAGGCATGAAAAAAACATTCTGGGGTTTGTTGCAACTCAATTTTAAGATATCACCCTCAACATCCCAAAAAAGACCAAAAAAAGTACTGTTCGCCTGACAAATACTTATGAAAATTATTATTTTTCAGCACTTTATGGAGAATATCTATGCTTAACATGTATATAGAAAAAATCCTTAATTCATAAGCTTCCATTTGAGTCCAAGCTAGCCTTTCTATCTCAAAAGCTCCAATTGCTGTGGCCAACGGTCTTCTCTATCTATCTGTTCACTTTGGGGAGACCAGAAATAGAATGGTTTCTGATCAGGCCAGTTAACATGTAGTTTTTCACAATAGGTGTTGCATTGTTTGGAGACAGCCTGTAGCTTTCCAGTAGCTAGTAGAAAGGCTATCTTGGACTCAAATGGAAGCTTATGAATTAAGGAATTTTTCTATATACATGTTAAGCATAGATATTCTCCATAAAGTGCTGAAAAATAATAATTTTCATGAGAATTTGTCAGGCGAACAGTACTTTTTTTGGTCTTTTTTGGGATGCTGAGGGTGATATCTTAAAATTGAGTTGCAACAAACCCCAGAATGTTTTTTTCATGCCTCCCCCTATGTGTCAAGATACTCTCTGCCAGATTTTATAGTTGTATGACTATTTATGCCATTGTAGTACCTAAATATTTGCATTTACATCATTTCGCCAGCAAAATGACCCCAGAAAGGGGTTTTGGCCCCCTGTAGCTTTCCAGCAGCTAGTTGACCGGGTTGTCCACCCAGGTTTTAATCCTTGAAGTTCCTAGATATCATTTCTGGTGTCAAACCTTTTACAACGCTCCGTGTCCGTTTTTCAAAAAACTGGGATTTTGCCCCCTGGGTACTACGAAAACCAAACAAATTTTATTTCATAGTGATTATATACATATATATTCATGGGTATGTTCAGATTTTGCCAATAAACCTGGCCACATATTACACATTGGACCTTTAAGAACTGAGTCAGGGGTATTCTATTCTATTCCATTTTATTCTATTGTAAATGGTATTTGAGGAAAATATAGGCCCCTACTGTTGGAAGCTCCAGAGCAGCTCCAGAGCAGCTTTTAATGGACATATAGGCCTATTGGAAAATATTCTATTCCATGCTATTCTATTTTGGGGGACTAAAGGTAGTCTCTATATACTATTATTATTATTATCATTATTTATAATAACTAAACATAATAGAATAACGTATGAAAAGAATAGGCTCTATTCTATTCTATTCTATTCTATTCTATTCTATTCTATTCTATTCCTCTCCCCGCCCTGCGCGGTGTCGTCACGCTCCGGGCAGCCAGTGAGGCGGAGGGAGGGGGCGTCTCACAGCCAAGAGGCAGCAGCGGCAGCGGCGTCGCAGCTACAACCAGAGCGGCTCTCGGGCTTTGTTCAGTGGATGTGAATGAGCTCCATCACCTCCGCTAGAAATGTGGACGGATTTAAGGACATTGCTACTTTTTCATTTGTTTGTCCTGAGGCTTCATTTAACGGAAGGTGAGTGCTGTTTTTTTCCCCACGAGCGTGTATGTGTGACATGAATGAAATGAAATACAAGGTAAACGGTGGTGTGTAGTGTGTGTGTGTGTGTGTGTGTGTGTGTGTGTGTGTGTGTGTGTGTGTGTGTGTGTGTGTGTGTGTGTGTGTGAGACAGAGAGTGAGTGTCTGGTGATGGGGCTGTACTAGAGAGAGACTGGAAGAGCTCCTGATAGTACTCAGCGCGTGTGATGCCAAGAAGGAAAAAAAAACAAAACGCAAAAATACTTCATCATTTAGCTTCATTTTAATGATATTAATCTTCAGTGTAAATCTGTAATCGCCTGCCCATGGAGCAGTGAGTGTGTGCAGGGTGGGAAAACCTCTGCGAGTCTGTCATGTGTTTCCCGGCTGTGGGCATCCATACTGCATCAGAGGTAGTGGATGTGGATGTGGTGGCCCACACTGAATCTTTGTCTCCGTGTTGCAGAAAATTATTGTGACCGGCAGACACGGACCCTCCTCCTCCTCCTCCTTCTCCTCCTCCTCCTCCTCCTCTGCTCCTCCTCACTCTCTCACTTTAACTGGTTTTTATCATCTTGGAGAAAAGGAGAAAAAAAATAGATCAATAACTGAAAGAAAAACAGGAAGCATGACGCTCCCAGCACCTCAGCCAATTGACCTGAATGAAAGCTGAATATTAATTAGGCATTCATTTGCAAATGACAGTTGAACTACTTGCGGTTACTACTCCACTAACCCATCTGGACTCTGCTCCCCTCCCTCCTCCTCCTCCTCCTCCTGTGTGTGCGTGTGTGTGTGTGTGTGTGTGTTTTCCCTATCTTCATCTTCTTTTCTTCCTCTTCTTCCAGCAACGGATGAGTGTGTGGATGGACAGTTTCAGTGCAACAACAAAAGGTGTATACCGACCATCTGGAGGTGCGACGACGATGACGACTGCTCAGACAACAGTGATGAAGAAAATTGCCGTAAGTGTTAAAAACCAGTGGAGACTTAGACACAAAAGGCCGAGTGATGGTGCTGATGTCACAGTGCAGAGGAAGAAGCTGTCAAAGCAACACATCCGAACCATAAACACTTCATACCCACCCCTCACATCCCACTGTATTGTGATCTTAGACATTAATCGCCCTTTTTTTCTATTCTTTTCAAAGACAAATGTTCCAAAAGTAAAAAAAAAAAATCTAATTAGAGTGATGTCATTAAACTGATCAGGAGACAGCTCCTGGACCTGCTCCATCAGCTGTCCATTACAGGCTGACTTAATGCTCCGTTCATGACTGGAATGTTTATCCAAGCCTCTTTGTCCTAATGAGCGGCATTTCTTCAAAATGTTAACAGTTATGAGCCAGAAAATGCACCCGTGTCTCCACTCGCTCTCTGCCCTATATGATTTCAAATTATATTTACGGTAGATTTACTGTTTCATTAGCTTGTTTAATCTGTTTTCTTCCTGTGTGCTCATTGTGCACGACAGTGGTGTATTTTCAGGGAGACATAAAAGCTTACAGAGTTTCCAAAGAGACACAAATAAAATCATGCTCTGAGTGGGGGATTAGGTGTGTGTATGTATTTGTGTATGTGTGTGTGTGTGTGTGTGTGTGTGTGCCTCAGACCATGAGTGTGTGCTGGTGATTTCATCCCTTATTTTTTTTTTCCACATATAGAAAAGCTCAACAAACATGTTTTTTTCTGAATCGAGGGTTGATTGGTCGGAGCCATTTTCCAATCATCATCATATAAAAAGCCATCCAGCTGAGAGACAGGCGCATCAGTCCGCTCACACACAGCTCTGACAGGTATCTCGGATGTGTTGTTCTGCGCGGAAATAATAGAATTCCAGTTTCCTCTCTGACTGCGAGCCAGTGGCCTATATTTCAGAGCAGTGCTTGCGCTCGAACCAGTGAAGCTGTGCCAAAGCTGAAGCCAAGCTTTGCGTGTTTTTCCGTGCAGCTATGTTCCTATGTGTTCGGGTTAATTGTGGCTCGGGAGGAATTCCTCCACCTCCCCACACATGCATACATATACACTCTGTCTTTCTTTCTCTCTCCTCGTAGCTGTCTTCGTCTTTGTTTCTGTTTCTGTCTCCTGCAAACTCCCACTCACGCAAACCTGCCGCTCAACATCCACCTAACGAATCCTGTGTGCGTTAGTCTGGAGGTGTTGCCATTGTTGCCCTGTCTCTGAGAGTAGCAGGATGTGTCCTCGGGCAGGCCAAAAAAAAAAGAAAGAAAAAAAAAAGCAGGTCATTTGGACCATCTTTGCTCCTAAAACATTCATGCATCACACACACAAACACACACGTGCATATTCACACAAACACATGCACAAACTACTGATGTTTGGAGAAAATTACTGCTGCGCTTTATTTTCCCACTATTTCCCTTATGAATGAAGTGGGGAATTGTCAATGAGGTTTTATTACCCCATGTGTGCTTCCCATCAGGCAGAGCTTCTGACACATTTAGGATTTGAGTGAAAACACTTCTCCTTGAAGCCTTTTAAGCTGAGGCTAACTGTCAACCCACTGTTGATTATGACAGTCCAGGATTACTTGCCTTTTGTAATAGGGAGCAGCCATCACTCTCTTTGCCTGTGTGGCTCACTGTGTGTTTGTGTGTGGGCAGGCAGATGAGGCTGGTTTGTCTGTGCAGATTGTCCTCATAGTATTGGACCACTGATTGGCTATAAGGATATTAGCTGCTAAACTTTTCCCCTGTTTGATTTGGAGAAGAGGTTCTCTGGCACACTGTGCAGCTCTGGCAATATTTAATTAATGTGCTACTATTAAAGCCATTCTCAGGGGTCGCCTCTGTAAACCCTTTTTCTGTTTCTACATCTGAGCGGGCTAAGAGACAGTTGGCGTAGCGCAGTGGAGTGTAAACCTGTACAACATATGCCGCCCAGGAGGGGGAGAGTACAGTGAGGCTTTAGCTTGTACACACAGAAAATCCTTTACACAGTTTCTTGTGAAGTGGTTGCATTTTTTAAATTAAGTTTCTGGTGCTTGAGCGGATGGTCTCACTTTTTTTGTCGTCCCAATTTGTTATTTTACACAATGCCAAGCCTGAGAATGCAGTGAATGAATGCGTGCAACAGACCGTGGTTGTGAAATATGCTGACAGGAAAGAACCTGTGCTCCAGCTCCTTGTTTGTCATCTCGGTGTTTTCTTATTTTCAACCTGACTGCAGCTTGTAGCTGAACCTCTCAGAACATGTAAAGCAGCCTTAAAACCCTGTCGCTGCTCATACCAGCATCGTACCCTTTTATGTATCATGATCCTCCTCCTCCATCCTCCACCCTCTTTCTCTTAACCCCCATCCCCCACCGTCCCACCCCCAGACTGCACTCCCATCTCTCCATCCCCCATCATCCAAACTCTATTCCCCACTGACTGGTCACCCGCTGCATGCACCCATACATGCATAATTGCACTGATAAGTATGCGTGGACACAAGTATGGACCAGACGCATGCAGGCATTAATGCATATATACAGAACATAAACACAAATGAGTGCATGGCAATGAACTCCTGTGCTGCCGCTTTTCTGACAGAGAATGGCAAAGTTGAATCCACAGGCATCGTAACACAGCCTGTTTATATTTTGTGTAACTGGTTGCGTAACCTTTCCGGTGAGGATGAGGTGCAGAGCCACGCTGCCTCCCGCCTCGTCTGGAGTTTATGGCAGCAGAGGAAACAAAAGAGTCCTATAGCCTTGAATTCTCCTGCCAACTCTGACAGGGAGCCGCTGTTTAATCCTCATCCTGATTATAGCTCCATATCAGCCAGCCCCCATCACGTCTGTGTTACCTTCAAAGTCCAGCCCATACGCCTGACTTTCTTCTCATGCTCGGGTGTGATGATAACGATCCATTTCATCTGTGTTCATGAATTTAACATCCATACCTGCGAGGAGGCTTCTCACATCACCGCGTAAAAGCTCAAAGTGTTCTTTTATTTTGCTCTGTGATGCAGAGTCAGCAACAAACTGCCTCCCTCCCCCACCCTGTGTTGTTGTTGTTGTTGTTGTTTTTTACCTAATAAATCAGTACTACTTCAGAGGTAAACTCACTTTTGAAAACCGCTGGCGCTCCTCCATACCTCCTGTAGTCATTGTTTATTTCTCTATCCCAAAGCCTATCAGTGGATGCAGCCTCCTCTGCTGCAGTGTTGTACCCACAAAGTCCTGCCAACACACCATGATCAAAGTTTTAGACGCTGTGAAAACTATATTCGCACTCTTGATTAATGCATATTTAATGCATCGGTGTCCAGTGTGTTCAGAGCGCAGCTGCTTTTCTCCTGGCTTACACCTGTCTTTTATTTGGATGTTCTGTATCTTCTTGTGCTTTCTGTAAATCGATCAAATAATCTAAGATCAGTTTTTAGCTCCTAACCTCAGTGCTGTGTTTCTGTTGGAGCAGATAAATGTCATGCACCGCTGAAATGCGGGTCTGATGCTCTTTCATCTCTCAACAATAGCTGCAATAGCTCACTGGCCTTAAGTTTGAAATCCTACCACTTACCACGCTTAAAATGCTTCAGGTATTTCTTTTGATTCAATGACAGAAAATTGAGTGGGGGGAGAAAAAGCCATTGAATAGTGACTGAAAGCAAGTCAGCCTTTCATAATGGGATTTGCTTTAGTGTTATCTTATGTTGTCCTATCCTGTTGCTTATCCTTCTTTTCAGAAAGAGAAAAGAAATCTCCTCCAGGCATCGTAATGCTCACTTACAATCAAGTCTTGTGTGACCTGCATGTCTTTTTAAAAATACCTGCCTGTTACCACCTGCAACTTCCCTCTCCTCTCCTCTCCTCTCCTCTCCTTTGTTTTTTTTAAAGCTCTGTCAGGTTGTTTGACCACCTGTTGAGATGTGCTTGTACATGCTGGAGAATAAAACAGTAATGTACTGCTTGTCAAAGAGGTTTGGGGAAAAGAGAGATGCCCATCATAATGTAGTAGTACTGACTTATACTAAGAGTCTTGGAGTGTGCATCTCTTTCCCCACAGTCTTTGCGCCTCGCTGTCTGTTGATGTGTTTGACAGTGGAGGAGTGAGAGATGTGGAACAACACAGAAAAAAATGTGATAGTGATAGAAAATGAGGAAACACATTATTTTGACCTGCAGGGTGAGTTGAGGAGGTTGTTTGTGTATCTCTCAAATTCTCTCTATAATCTCAGCTGTTTACAACTGTACACAGCGAGGAAAATATTACACTATTATCTCTTCTATGCAATGTTGCATGTTCTCTGTTGGGCCTGTGGTCAATTTATTGTCTGTTCACTTGATCATATAATTATAAGCCTTAATTGGGATAACATACCTTCGATAAAGAAAACTTGGCTGAATTTTGAAAACCTTTTTATTGGCAAGTGAATTGAACTGATCTCTGTCGCATTATCTTAAACTTTTTTTCATTTATGTCTGGAGCTGTTTCTGGTTTTATTGTAAGAAGATTGAAGAGTCATTAAAGTTGAGCTGAAATTCAAATTTTCACACTTTTTTGTTCAAAGTTATAACATGTAACTTTTCCGTATTAAAATGTATAAAAAATAACGCCCTATCCATGTGTGCGTGGGTATTCTGGTTGTCTGCCAGATGCTCTAAATGGATTTTTAACCAATTTGAAGCCACACATAGTTTGTACACTTTGTTTTCAACCATGTATTTTTAGTATAAAGGATTTTAGTTATCCATGTCTGGATCTTTATCAGAAAAAAAAGCATAGTCATAGTTAGGCAGCTCAGCTCAGCTCAGCTCAGTCCTCTTATGCCCTCTACACACTGTGCGATTTTAGCAGTCTTATACGACTGTTGCATGACACACTATGCGACGTGGAATTTACAATCTTTGCTACGACGTCAAGTTTGACGTGTGCATTGTACGATGATCGTTCTACTGAATCGCAGGTCGCCCGCTCCCCCTCCTCCCCCCCTCCCTCCCTCCCTCCCTCTCTCCCTCTTCACACACAGACACAAGTCACCGGCACCAGTGGAGCAGTAGGCTACCGCCAGTTGTCTGTTATTTAAAAATGAAATCACGGCCTGTATTGGCAGAGAACATCACAGCAGTACCGTCACGTAATGAGAGCACATCTAAACGAGGACGAAGTCACCTCTCCCGGCGTAAACACGTCAATATTCTCCGGTAGGCGACCGCTTCTCATCATAGTCCGCACATGGGTTTTTTTTTTTTTTTGGACAGAGTTTCACACACAACTTTTCTGATGGCTGTATGAGTCTGTCCATGTTCCTCCTCTTTCTGCGACAGTAAAAAGGAATATACACCTCTCCAGAGATGACAAGATATTCGTTTTTTAATTTAATGACTATTTACTCGAAAATCAGTGCTCGTCCCTGTCACCTGCGCCACTGATAGACGTCCATCAGCTGATTAGTAGACGTAGGTCGTAGCAGTTTTCTGACACTGTCAGAATTTAATCGCAGGTCGTCTTTGGTCGCAAGACGCTGACAACGGCCGTCGTAGAACCTGTCTCACTGTGCGACGTAAGACGGCCGATTTAGAGCTACGACCAAAGATTTCGCCACGATTCTCCTACGATCGGCCGTCTTTCGTCTGCGACGGCCAAAATCGCACAGTGTGTACAGGGCATAAGACTCCCAAGAAGTCTGGAACACACTGGTGAATCACTGATTTTTAATGTGTACGTTCTAAAACTGTTTGTATCAGTTTTTATAGGGAAACCTTCTCAAATAATTCAGCTGCCAGTGAAAACCTGAAAAACGACTGGCTCAGAAATTACTCAAGAAGAAGTTGCATTGTTCGCACAGTGTCAGTGAACTGACTTTAAATGTTCATTGTTTTAACTGGTTGTAATCACCGGGTCATGAGGAGACCTTTGGCGAGTTTGGGTCCTGGTAAAAACCTCCTGAAATGACTGACACTGATGAATCTGATAGAAGTTGGTGACAATGGTGGTGAAGCCAACGTCTCCCACGATCCCATGTTATTGTGAATTCACCAAATTCTTTTTTATTGTTTTGCTCGAAATCAGCCCATAACAGCAGAATTGACTGAGCGTTTAAGGAAATAGCGATTGTGATCCTGCAGAGCACGCAGCTTTTTTTTATATTTTTCAAGGAGAATTGAACCATTTCTCAAATTTAGTCCTTTTTAACCTTCCCATACTATTTTTTTCAACAAGTCCAGTGCATTGTTTTATGCAGTTCAAGACATCTGTCCATTGACAGTATTCAGCATTTGGCAGAGCCCAATCTGCTATTATGTTAATTTAAGTTTGAATATGTTTAATTTCAGTGAATAACACCAGATGTAAGATACAGATGTATGATATTTTACTATTAATTATTAAACATGTGGTGCATAATTTGGCCCTTTTTTCAAGGTTTAAAGGCATTAATCAGGTTTTAAATCTAGAAAACTGTTGAACACTGACGGGACATTTTTTCCCAGCATCCTCTGCTCCTTGCATTTACTGACATCAAGAGAAGGGAATCAGATGAAAGCCCTTGCTCTGACACAGCTTATGTCTGGTGCCCATCCACACACACGTGTGTATGTGAATGTGTTGTGTGTGTTTGCTTGGTCGCTGGCCCCACTGGCCCACTGCCCTGTGTCTGCCTGTCTCAAAGCCACCTAGCCCAAAGTGATCATTAAGAAGTCTTTATCTCAGATTAGCGCATGCTGCGATGCAGAGATGCTGAGAGACAGAGAGGATGAGCGAGAGAGAGAAGTGGGGGGGGATTAATGTGGGTATAAAAACATCACTCAGCCTCAACCTCCTGCCCTCATCCAAAATGTATTTATTCCCCATGCCACTTAACTTTTTTTGTTAGTGCTTAACACCTAAAAGAAAGCATTTTCACGTTACCCTTCCCAAAAATCTCTGCTCATTTCTAATGGTAAGACGCAGATGTTTCTCTGGGGGCACTGTGTCTTGCCTCATGAAAAATGCTGTTGCAGTTCAGTTGAATCTTTGAAATATTGCTGTGGTATTAAAACAACAGTATAAACTGTCTGCACAACGTGGTTTTATTAAACTTAGTTGTTTTTATAGTAGTAGTTTATAAAGATTTACAGTAACAAGGTGTTTGAAACACAGAAGCATCAAGTCATTAATTCAGTCAGATCTTGAAGACAACCGACAACTGATATAAACTTTTACAAATCAGGACGTCCTGTTCTTGCATTTGGTGAAAGTTTCTTGGTTTTTTAATGAGTTGAGAGCTGAGCTAGTTTTGAAATCGCATCCTATAATTCACAGCTGTAAAGTGATGCTGCTGTAGTTTTTGTAACAGTGATTCAGTAGTGGCAGTGAAATGAACCCAGGTTTGCTTGAAAATCAATGCTGGATGTTTGAGAACGGCTGCCTGCTCTGTGAACCCAGACCTAGGGGCCACAGGCATCCAGGCAGACAGTGCCTTTCATCCACAATCACTGTCAGAAAAACCAGACCCACAAGGGAGCATGTTGGCAGCCATCGCAAGAGATGTGGCCCTTTGCAACTTGTGAGTCATTTTTTGTGGAAAAATGCCACTTCGTGTGACTCAACGGGCGGGCCTGTGAATTTTAGCTGACAGCTCCGATGTTGCTGGGACTGGACACCGAGTGCGACTGTGACTCTCGCTTTATTTTCATTTATCTGTTTGTGGATGAGTACACACACTCGTCAGAGACCTTAAGAGGACGTTATTCCACTCCTGAAGTCAAGAAAGCGTCAGCAACACATGCGCCTATAAATTGAAATGAAATAGCTCTGACACAGCAGCAGCCGAAGCCCTCGGTCTCTTTCGTTTTATTGATGATTCAGTGGAGTTGGATGAATCGCGAGCGTCAACTCCACTCACACAATGCAGTAGCGTTAGCCTCCTCTTGCCCAAATACACAGTGACTCATTACATTGCCACCATCACAATGTAAAAGCTTTACATGCAGGCCGTCACTGCAGTGAAATCATTCCACCTGCCTATACACGCCAGGGCCGGCTCTACGCAAGGGCAAGAGGGGGCAGTGCCCCCTCAAATAAATGTCTTGCCCCCTCAAATCCAAATTTTAGAAGTTGAGAAAGCACATTTTAATATACTCAAAAAATGTGTATATTACAAGTTGACAAAATTATCTGCAGTAGCACAAAAATCTGCCGAAAAAGGGACACTGTTTTGTTCTTTTTTAGTATTCTTAAGACTATCTTTCAGTTTTGTAAATCTTGACCATAGTAGACCCCCCCCCCCCCTCTTTGCTTCACTCACATTTTAAAATCACAAAAATTTTCTGGGGGGGATGCCCCCAGACCCCCCTACAGGGGTTTAGCTACTCACCTTTTTCACCCCCTCTGGGTTTGCAATGCATCTTCAGGTATATGCACCCCTAACCCCCCATATAATGTGGCTCTATGCATTACGACAGTAACAAATTTGGGCTCTAAGACCCTGGTTGGCCACCCCGGCCCCTAGTTGGACAGGTCTGAAGGTAGAGGCCTGACAAAGTGCAATCCACTTCTCCAGGTTGGGGTTGGACACATAGCCAACAACCCAATTCAATGAAGTTACTATAAGCACGGAGAAAAAAAAGTGCTGGAGCATGATGTGTTCACATGATGCCCCCTTCACATTTCTGACTGCCCCCTCATATATGCCTGCCTAGAACTGGCCCTGATACACGCCCCGTCAATCCACACAACCGTCATACACACTGTGCCGCTTAGAAATTAGCTCTGAACTCTGAAATGAACGGTTGACTTCCTCTCAAAGAGCCACAGAGGTTTATGTAACTACATGCAGCCACTGTTAGTGATTTGATATTTATCACTTGTCATCTCTCTCATCAATTAATCTGATGATTATGTCCTTTATTAATTCCTTATTTATTGAATCTGTAAAATGAAACAAAAATACCCCTCACATGTTTTTGTCTAACAGTCTAAAACAAAAATATCTTTGATTTTCAATGGCCAGGTTTGAATCCATTTTAGTCTCCTTTTTATCAGATTTTCAGAACTAATAAAAAAAAGTCAAACTTTAAATGGTGACAAAGAGTCATAAAATCATTTGGTTATATTTCTTTTTTTTTTCTTAATTTCTCATTCAGAATTTTTTTAAACACATGAAACAGGTGGAAGTTGTCATGGTACAGTTATGACATAACAGAAGACATTGGTTTCCTAAACCCAACCTCTACGCTTTCCTGTATTTGACAATTGTGTAAAGCTTTGAAAGGAGGGGTTAAAAGTATGACTGGATAGGCTAAGTACCCTTGACCCCCTCCCCCACTAACTGTTTACGATGGAGAGAGAGTCTCACATGGACTCTTCCACACTGTGGATGAAAAGTGACGGTCTAATATCACCAGTCGTCACAGAAACAATAGTCACGCTTCTCATCTTAGTGAACGGTTTATGCACTAAATGTGGTCTTTGACACTAAATATTAAGCTACTGTATCAACGCTAGATAATTATATGATAATATTACAGTATTCATTTTGACACATCACCCACCCCTAGTTCTGGTCTATTCGAGCCGTAGAGAACAGGTCTAATTTAGACATGACCTCAGTGTAATTTCATGGAAACCCCAATTAAATCAGCTTTTCATAATAACGTGTTATGACTGGAGTGAGCACCCTGGGTCTCCTTGGTGCTGCCCACTCCTGTGTGGCTGTGAGGGAGTGTTGGAAAAGATGTATATACACTCATTATGTTCAGCATTTCTCTTCTTTTCCTTGGTTCAGCTGGTCATTAGAGAATGTCAGCTGAATTAGGCTCTGGATGTTAGCAAGGCCTTTTAGTCACTGTAGTAGTAGAGAGAAACTAGTTTCCCTCTCCTCTTGAGGAACAAATGCAGAATTTATGAGCTAAGCCTAAGTTAAATGGGGATTTAATAGTGTCAAACACTGCATTACCTGAACAGTGATAGCAAATGGATCTCAGACTCATTTACTCACCTATTCTCTCAGCTATAGAGTTTAAAGTGGGTGAAGTCTTGAATCCAGCCAGTCAGGTACAATCAAATTATGTACCTGAAACTAGGCTTCAACATAATGGATGGCTGGTTTTACATGTGCTGATTAAATGTCTAGATAACGGCCTCATGATGCTTCACGCTCTGCTCAGTGTGGATCTATACAAAGAAAGATGTGACACTTTTGACTGGAGGAGTATAATGTAACAGACTGAGACAATTTAGCAGCTGTGTGCAGAGTTTAGAGCTTTTCTGCAGAGCAGCTTTTTCTCCTCAGTGTTCTGTAGCCCTGTTTTACATGACATTCATTCTTCTAAAATTTAGATCGTAAAACAGGGGCTGGTGTTGAATCATTTGTTTGAAAATGTATTTGAAATGTTCATAGTAAGTGGGTGGTGTTTGAAAATGTTACTGTTCATCAAAACAAGCACAGTTTGGTCATGATTCAGATGTAGAACATGAATGTTCAAAACCACCCTATATTGCCAAATATTTGCAAACACACAACTTGATTTTGTATTTAAAATGAAAGTACTTTTCTTCATTTTAATATTTAATGTGTAATGTGGAGCTTTCAACAGATTTCCTCACTCATTGATGGAAAAAGCAGGCCTTGCATGAGAAAAGTTCAGTTTAACATTTAAATCACAGTCTAATGCTTCACTCACCCTGAGCGTATGTGTGTGTGTTGGTGTTAACATCAAAGTTCTAGCTCAGTTCTTCTGCAGAAGTTTTCTTGGAACTGTTAGAAACTGTATCACCAGTAGAAAGCAGAGTAGAGTGAACTGTTAGCCCCAGCTGGTTTCTTGAGTTGGGCCTGACCTTGTGCGCTTCGGGGAGTTGTATTATGATCAAAGCTCAGTAGCTAAGCTCTGCCTAGAGACAGATATGTTTTAAATGCATAGCCAACGGTCACTCACATGCACACACAAATATGTACAGGCACAGGCACAGGCACGCACACACTAACACACACAGCAGTATGGGTGCTGTAGGCTTCACGCTGACAGACACAGATGGAATTACTTGATGCTCACAAACACAGGGCTGTTTTATTAGTTTGTGCATGAGAAATGATGTAATCGTTTGTGACATGGATCGCCAGAGAAAGATGACCAAGAACGATGGAAAGAGGAGGAAAACAGGAGAGAAGAAAGGAGCTAGGGAGCGCAGAGGCAAGCTAAGGAGAGTGTTGTTGTGAGGTGGGGGTTGAGGTGGGGGGGAGTGGGCGAGCAGGGACGAAGACTGCTGCAGTGTCATTGATTTTAGAGTGCCTGTTTAGCTTTGTTATTGTTGTGATGCAGAAAAGACAAAATGTGGTGGGATAAGACCAACAGCCCATTCCAAATCACCTGTTGTCTTCCTCAGAGAGGTAAAAGTTGAGGATGTGTTTTAATTTGCACACTGCACAAACTGGTGTAAACATCGAAGTATTGGACTACCAGAGAGTACCAGGAAGACAGTCAAAACCGGCGGCACCTGTTTGGCTTGAATGAAGCTGAGCATCTTTACAGGAGGCTTCAACTCGCTGCAGAACATCTGCTCGTCCCATCAGACAGCCAGACTGCTGGGAACACTTGGCATACGTGCAGCTCTCCTGCTCTACTTTCAATGCTGTTTGAAGTACGTTTTCTGGATTTAACGATCAGGCTTCCTTTTTTTTGACATTTAAAACAACACAGATTGTGTATTTGAGATACGTTACATTGGCAGAACAACAGTTTCAGCCCAATAGCAGAAACTACAAAGTGCAGCCCTGCAGTATAATTATCTTCTCAAAAGTATTATTTTTTTGCAGACCCCTCTCATAAATCACTATCTTTTTCATCCTTTAATTTGCAGTGATCCACAAGTACATTCACGCAGCAGAAACCTAACTGTTACATACAGTGCTATACGTCCTTCTTTCAAACTCAACACCACATACATTTTTATCGGGGAGAAATAGCAAAAATGCCCCAGAAAAACCTTCATTAATTTGCCCCATGCAACAGGAAGCTACCATTGCATTTGAAAGCTTGTAGAGATGTATTTTTTGAATGCATAAACTGTGACAATTGTGGTCTAACACTGCATACTGTATTAGTGCTAATGTATATGAGTATACTGTATGGTCCACATCCACAATAACATGCTTGGCTTTAAAACCTTCTTGCTACATGGAATCCACTCTGCTGAAGGGTTTTTGAGACCCTGATTGGGTCTTGTTAGTCACAATGTATCTTATCCTGATGTGTCTCTTGGCCCTTTTCCTTGAAAAAACAAAACAAAACAAAGATCCCTGACCTATGTTTTAGCTGTCATAGACAACTGTCTTCATATTTCCCCCAGCCAGCACATAAATGTCCAGTGTATGTGAGCGTGGTCACCTCTATGTGTTTTCAGGCATGTTATCACAGACAATGGTTATTTCTGATCCAATACCAAAACACTTGTCCAGTGGAGACTGTTTCAAAATTACAACATACATAATAATGTGGATGCAGTCTTAGATGTTCTTTTGAACAAGTCTCCCACCTATGAGGGCTGTGTATCACTTAGTTTGTGTTGTGACACATTCCTCCTGAGGGACGAGGCTGTAACCCATTGTGAAATTATGAAAACAGCTAACAAACCCCTTCTCCTCCCTCCTATTAATTTAAAGGGACAACGAGGAGTTTTGGAAAAGCGAAGCGTTTTCACACTACATTTATGAGCCTCCGCGCGCACCGTGAAATTCTTTGACCGGCGCAAGACAGATGTATGTTTTAATTCATCAAGAATTAAAGTCAGAGGTTCGAAGACGATCACATACCGTCGTAGTTCCGACCATAAACGGCGATTCGGCGGCGTTATTCTCATGACTCGCCACGAAACCGAAAGTAAAGAATGCTGGTCGGCTCGACCAGCATTTCTGCCACGACTAATAATAACAAAATAACGATAGAGACAGAACGATATATTTATCGAAAATGGACCCATTAACAAGTGTGGGTAGCGTAGATTCATCCACATTAACGTGAGACTTTTTTATAACCAAATAGAAACTCCTCAAAGCAAATTAGCAAATGTACCGTGCTTTTAATGGAGCCATCTGAGATTTACATGCATGAAAGAAACTGCAGTGAAGGGCACAGTTGCTGTGTTACCTTCAGATAGGGCTGGGCGATATGAGAAAAAATCCTATCACGATAATTTTTTTCATATCAGTCGATATCGATATATATCACGATAGGACTCAAGTCACTGTTTTTGTCAAGCCTAAATGTTCCATCATACTCACAAGTGAGATTTGAAGATATCAGAAGGTTATTTCTAATTTAAATATTTATTTTTCGTCAAAAATTGAACATTTCAGATGTAATGATTAACATATAAAAGCAATGAGTAGCCTAATAACAATTTCAGATAAATAAAACTGGTATTATATACAGTTAGTTTCAACCAAATAATTTGATTGGACAAGAGACATACATGAGTGCTGATATAGGCTACAGTACAACAGCACTGGGTCTTTTTACAGACATTATCACTCCGCTGTTCAGGCGTTCTTTAACATTACATCAGACAGGAGTTAGGTCAGACTAGAGCCAGGCTCCCCATACAGGAGCTGCTTTATCTCTCTGCTGCTGCTGCAGTTATAAACGGACGTGAAAATTAAAACCCGGACCTGACGTGGTCCGTTAATTAGCGATCATTCTCAGCCTAAACCCGGCTGAAAAAGAAATAGGAAGAGAAATCGCCGCGGTTAGCGTTTGCTTCGCAAGTGGCCAGTGTTTAGGTCGGCACAGCTGAACAGTGTCGCTCTGGTGTGAGGAGCAGCAGCAGCAGCAGCGGCAGAGCGGCCATGCCGTGACTGCGCTCCCTTTGATGTGTGACGGCGAGCCGCTCCGACTGCCTGCTGTCTCCGTGGTTAAAGTTTAGGGTTGTTTACACCTACTGTATTAGAGTTCAATCAATCTGGGTTAATGTAAACATGACGTACCACGTCTTTTCGCGGTCACTCGTTCTCCTCCATTTTTTCTTTCGAGGCAACACTCCTCTCTCTCTCTTTTTACTGGCGATGCCCCGCTGCTGACGCCAGGCTGCAGCAGCCCAAACATTACCAGGTGTTGTTGTGCTGTGTACAGTCTTCCTGTGCTGTGTCAATCTAACCTGGTTGGCTCAGCCAGTGGTTCAGCGTGGCGCAACTCTCGTTTTCATTGGCTGTTTCAAAACATGAATGAATGAAACCTATCGACTTTCTATCGACCACGTTTCATATTGCTATTGAGTAAAGTTATATCGCGATATATATCGTTATCGTTTTATCGCCCAGCCCTACCTTCAGACACTCACTTGGAAATGCACTGTATTGTGTTGACACTATAAGCAGCACATGCAGAAAGAGTCTTGCACTGCAAAAAGAAAAAGATCAGTGCTGAGAGAAAGTGAGGGGGTAGAGCTTTGTGTGTTTCGACAGTGCAATGTGGCGGTTGCGTTCGATTTTTAATGATTAACAGGAAGTAGTCGCAACCCCAGGGCTATCACATGCCCTTCTGACCCCTATGGCTTCGAGGTGTATTCAATCTATTCATAAACAGAATTAATCTGAAGCATTAGCAGCTCAGATCATGTCCTCGCCCGCTACAGCAGCTGCATTGTGCTACTTTGCTTATGTTCAGCTGCTCTGGTGGTGAGAGGGAAGCCTTTAGTCACAGTCCGAGTAATCTGTTTCTGTGCTGGGTGGTAGCCGGACTCTTTAATTGGTTTCCTTTTTTTCATAGTGGGCATTTGTTGGGCCGGCACTGAAGGATATCGGCCCTCAGTGAGTCCATCAATATGTCTGTAACTTTGTCCCACCTGTCTGCCTACTTGTGCTACTTGTGTTTGTGGCTGAGAAGACCAAAAACAAACACACTCGCTAAAAAGCAGGCTAATGCTCAAAAAACCAAAGAAACGAGGTCCATTTGCACACATGCAGAAGAGGGTGAATGGGCATGCAAGTGTGTTGTGTTTGCATGTTACTGCTGGGTTATGTTCAAAGGCAAACGACAGCTGGGACTAAAATCTGAGAGTGTCTTAATTACGCTCTCTTGTTGCTAGGGGCAGATTTTCTAGAACAAGAAGTTTAACCTCGGGCGCTATTACACTTATGCTAATTTTCGTCTGCAGTGGGAAATGTACAATTCTGCTCCCAGTGCCTTTTCACACCAATTTGAATGCCTCAGTCTTTAGGACAGCAAGGGTCTTTCTGAGAATTTGGTCTGCAGCTGCCATTGTATTTCATCTTACTGGGGTTGGGTTTTTACAGGGGAAAGAGAGGAGGAAGGAGAGATGGAGAAACGACAGAGATGTGGCTCATTCCCTTTGCAGGGTAAAAGGCTAATCCCACAATTCCCATTACAGTCCCTCAGTTTGTAGACAGACACTGTAATCTAGTGTGGCACACATTTCCATATACAGGAGTGACTGCGCTTTAGGCTCTCTTAATGCATTTGGCTGCCCGTGACTTAGAGTGGCAAGGCACTTTGAGCGTTTATTCTTAAATCCAGACCTATTGTAAGCTCAAGAGGAATAATGCAAGACTACTCAAAAGTAATGAGACCAGACGTAAACCTCTCTGAAGGCTTTTACCAACTTTCTTATTTTCTGTGTTGTGTTCTGTGGCTTGCGAGCAATTTTATAGATTCATTTATAAAGGCCTAGTCCAACTGTGTGAATCCAGAGAAATGAGAGTGCAGGGACCCAGATATCCATGACAAATAGCTCCCGTTGTGGATAGTAGACCTTATTTACCTGTGAGTTTCTTGGTTTTATTTTCCTATTTCTTTCACTCTTGGTCGCATATGTCTTCATTAGCAGGATTACAATTTTGATTATGTTTGCCTTGATCTTCCCATGCAGGATCATTGATTTGTGTTACTTTCACACTGCCACTGATCTCCTTGATGCCTCCTGAACATCCTCAAAAACCAAACCCATATCATGTTGGACAGGGCTACAGGAAAAATACAGGGAACAATCTTTGAAGCAGAAACGTGAGTTTCATGGAAGATCTGGCTACATGTAAATCAGTATTGTAGTCAACCTTAGGGTTTAGTCCAACTTGTGTAAGTAATGATGGTTTTGGTAATGATTAATAAGAAGTCAACTTCCAGAAGAGTTCAGTTCCCAAAAAACAAGAAGAAAAAAAGTATACCAACTATTTACAACCAGCGTCAACAACATGTGAAAGACAAATCTTCTCACTGACAGACTTAAAGTTATGGTTGGTAATCATGTTCAGAAACACTTTTTGTTATACTGGGTGAAATGGTCCTTCTATCCTGACAGTTTATGTATTCAGAAAAAGGAACAAAAATAATCAGACCTCTGTGACAGCTGCAGGACTGACAAAACTCTGACCAATCCATGCTTTTCGATCCAAAAAGGAAAAACAGATGCCCTCATGTTCTGGCTTCACCCAATCATGCTGCCATCACTCTCCCGCTCTCCCTCTCTCCCTCTTCTCGCGTGCGCGGCCAGAGTCTTCACCTACAGTCCGCGGAAAAGCCACACTCCAGTCTGATGGGTGGCATTCCTGAATGTATTACAATAGATCCATGGTGGCAATGTAGCTCTGGCAATGCGCGTTGGGTGTCTTGACCTACGTCCACAGAAAAGTGAAGGCGTGGCTTCAGAGAGAAGTCTGAGGAAAGGGGCTGGGACTTTTGACTTGTGTATTAACCATTTTTTCAGAATCTCCAACCTTACCTTTAATTTCCCATGAAACTGGCTAGTTTTCTTCCTTCTTATAAATTATTCACTGGATCAGATGATACATACAACAGCATCTTATCTTCTGTATAACTGCACCGTTTGTATTGGAAGTGCTGGAGGGGCTTTCTAACTGTCCCCTTATATGTGACAGGTGAAGGACGGATAATTGAGCTGCCGTTATCACAAGGGACAGACTCCGTTAGCGGCTACTTCGGCAGATCACTCGCTGACCTAGTTACGTTTTGGGAGGAGTGAAATTAAGACTTCATCTTGGAGAGTTAGATACATTTACACCGTCTCAGCATTTCCACATCTGGCTGGAATGCAAGTCATTTGTGCTGTGGATATTTAGCCATGCTAATAATGTGGCTCTAGACATGGAGACATGATAGTCCATTTCTGTGAATGGATTTCCATGAGATTCAGAGTTTTGGTTTATAGTGAGATAGTTCTGAAAACTGTGGAGTGGATTTTAATGAGATGGTAACTGACTGTGTAATTTGGTAATTTGCACGTTAGCGTACATGTCTTGCTATGTCACAAGGGTGAAAATGGTTAACGTTACCTAAACCGTGGATTTTAACGTCATCATTATGAGGGTGCTAGCTTGTCGATGCTCACATTTAACTCCAACATTTATTTAAATATCATGTTTAAAAGTGGGGAATTATTCCCATCACACACTCAAACCCCTTCACTTGCTCTGTCATCACTGCAGACTTTATGAACTGTGTCAGCCCGGTCTCAGTGAGTGGTGGCATTTGGTCCTGGAGTTATAATTACTTCGGACAGCTGGATAATGATTCTTAAGAGGAGAGTCTCCTGTGTGCAGCTAGATTGAAACTTAGACTTGATTGTCCAAGTGAAGGGGAACTCACTGGCATTCTCCTCTTTTATTTCTATTCATCTGATCATTTCACAGCACAGAGTTTGGATTCTGAATCATACTCATTCTCAAATTGCTGGATGAGATTTAATTTAAGGATTTTTTTTTGTCTTTTATGCCAAGAGGAACCAAAGGAAATTTCGTTATGTGTATGCGTAGCGGTTTTGGTACTCATCATTGCGTTGTGTAGTTTTAACATATGAGGCAGACCTTCACCGTTGGCAATCTTGCCGTTTATTTTTCACATGGACTGACCTGGCAGAGGAATCAACATTACAGTCAGTCCAGTTCTTCTTCTCACACACACACATACACGGCTGAAAAGGGTAAAATGAAAAGAAAGTGCAGGTTAGCTAACATGTGTACCCTAGCCATTTTGTAAACGAAAATAAGAGAAAAACACTGTCAGCTTTTTATGAAAAAGGACGTGCTCGACCGCTCGGGAGCTATATGCTTAAGAAATGCAACTTAAACCACCCCTTTTGTATTGAAATTAAAGTAATTAATATGAAACAATGGCGGAGCTCGTAGCTTGTGCACCTACCAGAGAGACAGCAATGTCCGACTGCTGCTACCCCCCGGGGTGCACGACCCTAATCCACAAACAAGTTTTTGTGTTGTGTGGTGAGTTTTTATGGCAAGTGGAATCACATTACCGCTTAACTCTGTTACACATAGCCTAATGACAATAAAGAATTCTCGACTTGACTTGATACTGTAAGAGTGACTAGAAAGAGGAATGTACGTTCACAACAAGCATGAGTGCAGTTGCAGTTGCAGTGCGCTGGCACATATTTGCACAATGTTTTGTAGTCAGTCTTTGAACTATTCTCATAAGAGTAAATGTGCACTTAATTACTCAGCGATCCTACAGCGTGTTTTACTGTAAACTCACCACTGATATTTCCCCCTGAGATCTCTGCCGAGGCTTTGAAAAGCTCAAATAATTTCTTAACTATCTCTGTAGTGTAGGCTTTAATCCAAGACCTCTTTGGTAAATTCAAAACTAATAGTGAGCTATAGCAAGGGCTAGATGTTAAAGATGTTAGAGATTTAAAAATGTGAAATCATTGTCCTTTCTCCTGCTAAATAACTTGGAGTATCTGCCTTAAGCAAACTACTGAAGCCTGTGTGTTGGCAAAAGACAGAACTTTTTTGTGGAACAGCTGCAGATATAAGGTGATGTAAACATCTTAAATGTGAAACAAGTCATTGCTGAGAGAGATTATGTGTGTGCTGTCAAGCTTCCCTGAATCATTAAAGGTTAAAAACAGGGAGTCTGATCAATACATCTCTGAGGAAAAGGCCTGGGTAGACTGCTGTGACTGCAATGAGAAATACAAGGACCTCAGGACACTAAAACACACAGCACAACATAAAGCAGACGGATGCAACCTCTGCAGAATATCTAAGTCCTGTTCACCAGGATCCTGGTTTGAAGTCCAGGCTGCAGACTGTGTGTTTGAGGCCAGGAGGAAGGAGCATCTGTGCTGCTGTGTTGATTTGGAGTCATTTCCACTGAAGCATGCAGGAGACGCTCTGGAGGGGAAGAGCAGTGAATGTGTCAGTTGTTTGGCTGAGGGACCAGTCCTCAAACTGTGTGTCTCTGTGTTTTCTAGACCAGTGAGACTTTATTACCAAAAACTGTGAGGCAGGTGACAGACGGCACCAAACAGCTTGTTTCGTTTTATTTGGATGTCTCTACATTTGGAAGGTTTCCAGCCATAGTTTCATGCATTTATTTAGAAATGATCAAACATTACAATCATTAAAATGTAATAAAAGTTTCACTTTTAATTAGTTTTGAATTGTCCCTTTTATTTTGTTGAATTCTGTGTGAATGTGAGAATCAGCCCTTGATCAAAGTAAGCCTCACCACAAGAGGCCTTCCATCTGTTTAGCAGGATTAGTTTTAATAGGAAGTTTCCTGTCTGTTTACTGCTCTTTTCTGATAAAAGTAGGATGTGAGGGCGCACTCACTCACTCGCTCCGGCTGTGGAGAGGAGCACTATCTGACCCTCGTCAAGGATTTAGAGACATCAGTCGGGGCTGGTTCCTGCAAACACCTGCTGGTTAAACCTTGCCTGCTTCCGCCATTGCCCAACCGTAATTAGATTACTCTGCCAAAATGCTTTATTTCACTCCAAGCACAGGTTTTCCAGTAATTGCTTGGCTCATCATTACAGGCGCTCATATTTCTGAAGGCGCAGAAAAAATCACAGAAACACCAGCCTAGTCAGACAAAGTAGTGGTGCCACATCAGCTGATTCTTCTTGGCTAAACAGGAATTACATGAAGCTGGACAGTTCATGTAAGATGTATACCATCAGTTTCTACCTGCTGCTCTGCCGCAGATTGATTTTTCAGTTTGCTCCCTTGGCCATCACACCTTCCTCCTGTCAGGTTTGTGTCATCTCCTGGAGCCATGTCTTCCATTCCACAGTGATGTGCATATGCTGCACTCTGTTCTGACACCTCCAGGGTTTGATTGGTGTCCCAGCTAAATCATTAAGGCGATACTGGTATCACTATTGGGAACACCCCAGAGAGCACAATCTGTACCTCTAAATATAAATGTGTTACCAGTCGTACTGCAATTGTTTTAACTCCATAATGAGATGTGCAGTTACTGGCTGAATCTAGGTTAGACTTTCCAGCAGAAGTGGTGATTACATAGGATTGGATGACATTACAGCTATGTTGCGTCACTGCTTTAGAAATAACATATGTGAGCTGTAAAGTAGGTGCAGTAGATTCTGAGATGTGCTGTATATGATCCTAATCCTCTGTCTGTTCTCATATTCTGGTCTTATTTATTCATAACTGTGGGATAAACAGGTCATATGATCATACGTCTTTCTCTCTACTCTTTGGTGATGAACCTGACGCCTCCTTTTTGAAATGGATGTTGTTCAATCTTTCGACACCTCACTCTTTTCTTGTGTTTTGTTTCAGGTGTTGATATCCATAAAAACGTATATTTGTTTGTTAAAGCACTAAAAATCAACGACAAAAACCCAATCTCACAGTTTTTCATCTCCTCTCTCATGCTTGTCTTTGGAGCTCTAGCAACAGACTGCTGAGCAAATCAGAAGAGAGCCTGTGAACCTCTCCTCGGATTGTTTGATGTTTTTTTTGAAAGATAAATTTTAGGTCTAATCATTCAGAAGAACAAAATCCTGCAAAGTTGGATGGCGGGCTGAGTTTGGGGCATACCTGAGGACAGTGACTGCTTTGCTGTCACAAAGTTACAGAAGTCCTGAAGGCTTGTTTTAGGACTCAGGTTCTGAATACAGACTGTGTGCATTTCTTTGACTGAGCACTTAGATAGTTTCACATTATGAATATTAGGGGTGTAACGATACACAAAAATCACGGTTCGGTACGTACCTCGGTTTTGAGGTCTCTGTTCGGTTCATTTTCGGTACAGTAAGAGAACAAAATGCAAAACATAAATTTGCTTGTTGTTTATTAGGAATTTTTCTAAACCAAATTTACATGTTTTAGTCAAATGTAATTATTTTACTCACCTACTAATGTTATGTTGTAGGTACATTGTCCCTGATACAAATAAACTTATTAAACTAAACTAAGCCATTATACAAAATATGAAAAAAATATAATAGGCTAATGTTGTAAAGTGCTGCCTAATAAGTTCAATAAATTATTCTCAAAATAACAAAACATATAAAATATGCCTTACAATGAATAAAATATTCACAAATAAACAAAACATGTAAAATATGATTTAAAAAAAAACTTCTCACACAACTTTTTTTTTCTTTCTTTTTTTTTTTTTTTTACATGTAAAGTGCAGCACTAACAGTTCAAGCCAGTGACGGACTGACCATAGGGCAATGTGGGCAAATGCCACAACGGCTGCCTGACGATGCAACCGTTCGGCCGCAAATAAATAAATAAATGAATGAATAACGCGGATCATCACGACGGCACAGTGCGTAGTGTCAACACAGCAGCGACGTGCGCCTGCTCTTGGCGCATCTGCAGCAGATCCACAGGTGCTGGAGCCCGTGCGCAACACAGCCAGACAGAGAGAGAGAGGGACGGACAGAGGGACAGGCAGACAGACAGAGAGGAGATAGGAGCCACAGCCCCCACCTCCACTCCTCCTACAAGCAGGAAGGGTCTTCAAGCCTCTGTTTTCTCCCTAACGGTAGCATTAGCTGTAGCGATAGCCACGACGTAAACGGGCTGCACGTGTAGCTGCAGGCGGACTGTAAACACACACAACTTCTGTACCGAAACTCACTCGTTCTCAGCGCTGTGCCGAACCGAACACCCCGTACCGAATCGGTTCAATACAAATACATGTACCGTTACACCCCTAATGAATATAGAACATATTGAACAAAAGACATGGACATCTCACTTACAGGATCATGTGGGACCTTTAATCCATGTCACATAGCATTTTTCTGTGTTTGTTGTATTGTATAGTGGAAGACAACGTGTAAGCTTTGGAAACTAATGTAGGTCATCATTTTACACTCTCATTCTGCAACCTATTATGAGTCACAGGAAGCTCAAAAATGGTGCAATTGTTTCTTTGTCTGTTTTTAATTGATCATTTGGCTCCATTCAAGCATTTACACACCTGCCCAGATGAACAAGGCCTTCAAATTTTGTTGTTTCTGTGGTAATCTGAAGTCACACTTTATTTATACTGAATGTTACTGTGTTGGCCCCACTATGTGTTTTCAGGAGAATTTTCTGTGTTCACAAGCGTGATTGTATATTCAACAAACCAGGGATATATGGGGGGAAATGTGCTACGTGTCCAGAATGCAGCATTAACGTGTCCTTCTTTCTACACTTGGCCAAACTCAATTTAAAGAGTGTTCAGCTTGTTTGACTCTGTAGCTTTGGCTCACCCCCCACTTTGTATAGCAGTACATTGTGTCGCAGTGTTGATGCCAGGCTGTAGGATAGAAAATGTTGACATATGGCTGTAGATCAAACATATTTGGCTTCTCTAAACCAGCAAGCACAGGAAAAGGGGGAGTGTAGCAGAAGGTCAGACACATGGAGACGACATCATGCAGAGAGGTTCAGGGATATGTGTGTGCATCTTGTAAACAATGATGTATGTGTTATTTCAGCAGTATTTGTCAGTTTGACTTCACAGCTCTGTGGTATGTGCAACACTTGTGTATGTCTGCGTGTGTTTTGGATTGCATGTCTGTGTGTGCTTAGGCCCACCCCATGCTCCATATCAACATGCAGAACAAAAGGAAGTGCACCGTCACATGAAGCATGAATTAAAAAAAAGAAATCATCGCAGCTTGAAAACAGCTTGATAAATCATGACTTCTTCAGAGAGTCGATGCAGCTCAGTGGTGTCTCGTTGCCTTCCCACAGGCTTGCTGTACAACCACCTGTACCTCTGTCTGATATTGCCCTGTCATACTTCAGGCTTTGAGGTAAATCTCGTCGGCTTTAGCCAGCCTGAACCTCACTGTCTTCAGTTTAAATCACTCTCAGGTTGCCTTAGAGGCACAGCTAGATGAGGCTGCCCAGTCTCTGCCTTGGTCAGGAGGTGTTTTTGCCGATGTGACCTGACAGGGGGAGAAAAAATATGTCTTTTAGCAGGCTGAGGGCTATAATTAGCACAGTATGTGTCTTTGATCACAAGGTCAGAAGAGATGCTGGGATGTGAACAGCACCAAGTTACCTCGCTTACCTCTGGCATCCTAAATCTGCTGTTCTGCAGATCTGAGAGGAGGTGATAGTGTTGATTTAATGATATTAATGACAAAATATTGAACTTAGTACTACTGTGGCTGAGTATGGATTTTATTGTGATATGATTTCTCAGTGCTACCATTCAATTACAGTATAACATTTTATGAAGTTTTCTTTTGTTATTTTGTCATCCATCTCCTATTGATTTCCATAATAAACCTGTTGTTTTAAGATTTCTAGCAGCTACTTTAAAGAGGAACTATGCAAGTCTGGTCGCTTTTCTTCTGTTTTGCTAACCCTCCTGGCCTCCCGGCTATGTAAGCCGGCGAAAAATCAATCCATGGAGCGGTGGATAACGTTATATAGCATATTACATATACGATGTTACGAAGTGTGTATTTGTGTAGTTTCAACTGTCATACAGTAAACAAGAGATTGCGGGTTACGGAGCGCGTTTGTGTCACGGTGCGTAGAAACGAGAACTGGGACCCCGGGGCGGCGGCCATATGGCTACTACACTGATGTTGCAAGGTTGGTTTTCGTCAGGTGGAAGGCAGAGAGCCTCCATTCTCACTGGTAACAAGTCACAAGTCATGTAGTTACTCTCACAATTACAGTACTCTGGAGCTTTTTAATTTAGTGTAGCATAGCCACAGGAATAATCCAGCTCGTTCCTCTTTAAAGTGTAAGGCTATAATTAGCATTTTGAAAGTTTTAAATGGCAAACACATATTTAAAGGATTTTTTTTTTAACGTATATTAAATATTATGAAAGAACATCTTTAAGTCTGTCAGACTGTAGTTGTATTTGTGTAGCCCTATATCACCCTTGGTTTGGAGAAGGGAAAACTCCACCAACAAGCAAGAATTGGCCATGGTATGAAAAACAATTACCGTAAATTCCGGACTATTGAGCGCACCTGAATATAAGCCGCACCAGCTAAATTTTAAAAGAAAATAAATGTTGTACATATATAAGCCGCACTTGAATATAAGCCCCAGGTTTTTCATGTTGTAACATGAGATATACAGAAAGACAGTACACGGAACATGTGTGGAACTATGCAAGTCCACTTGCTTATCCGCTGTTTTGGTTACGCTCCTCTCAGCCATGTGCATTTGTTGACAACGAAGCCAGCAAAAAATCAATACGGAGCGGTGGATAACGTTACATCACATATACGATGTTACGGTGTGTGTGTTTGTGTAGTCTTAACCGTCATGAACAAAAGATTACGGCGCGTTTGTGTTGCGGTGTGCAGAGACGAGAGCTGGGACACCGGGGCGGTGGCCAGGTACTACACTGATGTTGCAAGGTTGGTTTTCAGCTGTGAGACGCCAGGTGAAGACAGAGAGCCTCCGTTCTCACTCGTACAAGTCACAAGTCATGTAGTTAGCCATCACAATTACTCCGGAGCTTTTTAATTAAGGTAAAAAATTTTGCATAGCCACGGGAGAAATCATCCTGCTTATGATTTTTTTCAAACTGGTTAGAAAATAAAACACTGCACCAAAACTCAAAACTAGTGTCTTCTTCAGCACATAATCTTTCCCCACATGTCTGTCTCACTTGCGCTTCCTTCTAGAGCGCCCCCCGGAGGCCGTTAGCCAGTAAAAATCTATAAATTGGCCGCATCGTCCGCAGGGTTCCAAGCGTGAGAAAAAAGTAGCGGCTCATAGTCCGGAAATTACGGTATGTGATAAGTAAGTTTACACAACAGCTCAAATTGGTTTTATCAGGAGAGAGTAAGCAATCTTTAACTTTATCTTTAGCTTTACCTTTAACATCTGATTTGCTCAGTTTGTCCGAAAGGGCAAACAAGTACAGAAAGAGAGAAGGAGAGAGAGAGAGAGAGAGTGAGAGCGAGTGACATTTAATCTGTAGATGCCACTACTCTGTGGCTCTGTGTTTCCAGATCAATACTCTATCAACCAGTGCTGAGTTAGAGCTCTGTCCCGTGTGCCTTTTTGTCTTCCTGCTGGTTCCAGGGGCTCACTACTCTCCACACAGGCCTGACTGACAGGACATAACACATGAGGCCTTCTATTCACAGATCAAAGTAAGGAATCAACAGGAGGAATTATTTATTGACCCCATCGAAATATAATAATATAGTCACATAAAATATTATATTATAAGTGAACTTTAGGAAATTAGAAAAGAAATCTCCTGGTTGTGTATCTTGCACCTTTGGCAAATCTTAACAGCCAAACTAGGTTAATTAAATTCTGTCATTTGCAAAGGAGAACAGCTTGTCCGAAGCTTTGTTGATACCTTGCTGTATTAGTATTTTGTATGCTATCAGGATATTCTATTAATTTTGGAAGGTTTAATCATTTGCATGTCAGTTTAAGCCAACAGGATACATTATGTTTCCTGCTTCGACAACGCTCCCCTACTTTACTCTCGGCTAATGAGGCCATTTGTCTTCTGATGCCCAGGAGAACGTGCTTATCACTGCATTACCTATATATACCTATAAGCTTCTCCTGGCCTCCAAATGGCAAGTGGTGTCATTAATATCCCTCATGGTTAAAAAGAGAAAGTTTAGGAGGTTTGTGTGTGTGTCAGATGACGGAAGGCTGCCTGCTGCTCTTGAACATCACTGAGTGATGGAGGGAGCAAGGTCCAGTAGCCCCACACTCACATTTGAGCAGCCGAAATATATTTAGAAATAATTCAACTGTTTCCATCAAACTGTATTCTTCTCACACTGTAAAATGTTTTTATTAAGCTGAAAATCAACTAAACAGTGTTTGAGCAATAAGAGTGTAACAGCCATGCTAAGAGCTTGCAGGCTGTTCTTATTATCTGATAAAGTGGTGCTTTTAGAAAAATGCTAGCTAATGTTAGCCTGCTAATATAATCCTGTTGTTCTGGGAGGGTTAATGTTTACTCTCTGTGTAGTGTATTAGCATGCTACCATTAGCTAATTAGCAGTTCATTTCAGTTTTGCGGGAATAGAGCTGTGAGAGTAAGAGGAACTATTTAGGATGCAGCAGGGTCCAGGTGTAAACTGACCATTAGTTTTTGCCAAAGGCAATGTTACATGACTCCACAAGGTCATTTTGTGCTAAAAAGAGATATAAGATGCTCAGATGCAAAAAGATTTTTAATGTGACTGTGATCAAGGCATTTCAATAGGGGATTGGTCAAAACACATCATGAATAGTTAAAGCGGGCTAAACAACACTGCACAACAAGTAACACTCATCTCATATGCATCACAGGGACGGCTCTCCATTCCGACACCCCGCTCTTCCGAAACCCCCCCACTCCGAAACACCGCTATTCCGAACGTCCGCCCGAAAAACACCGCTGTTCTCACCCACTCCGTTGTGGGAGATCTCCACAGAGTAAAAGAAATAAACTTTTTTTCTCCCCCCCGCTGCGCTCGAGCGTGGCTGAACCTGGCTTGAGCCCACATGGGCGCGAGGCTGCTGCAGCCGCCGCTCCTGCTGACAGCAGACTGATGGAGATGCTTTGGTTGGGCTTAGGCAATGAAGAAAGGAGTTGGTTAAGTTTAGTAAAAAGACCAGGTAGAGGCTAGAAGCATAATGAACATTATATGTCATTAATATGAAGTATTTGCTTGTTTTGCAGTTAATTATGCACATGATCCGTTTGACCCCAAAAAGGAAAAAAGGATCAATGCACATTGCGCACTACACAGCCTCCGGTTCCTTTCTGATTACGTCCATCTGTCCGTTCAGAGTGGGGGGGTCTTGGAATGGAGGGGCTTCCCCAATAGACTTTTTGGAATAGCGGGGTCTTTAGAAAAAATAGAAAACCCCGCTATTACGATGAATGGAAGTCTATTTTCGGAAAGGCGGGGTTTCGGAAAGGCAAGGTTGTAACCATGCATCACATCCACAACTGCAACACCATGTCAATCGAACAATGCCAATATCACATCTACTGTAGAAACCACTAGTGCATGTCAATCAGCCCAGCAATGTAACAGTGTCCAATATAGCTGCCATAAAATGTGACAAAAAAACAGCTGGAGGAGAAGAGTTAATGTTGGCTACAGATGATAAATTAACTGATTTACATTGTTTGCCTCTCTGTAGTGAAGGAGGCTAGTGGGTAGGCTACTGTAGTATTTGGAACACTCCACCAAACTGGTGTCCGCAGGAGAGTCCCGTGTTTCTATGTCAAGAAACATTGACAGTATCATTAAATTGGGATTGTGGTTGGTTAGCCAAACCAACGAACCGACGGACAGTGTGACATGGCCTCCCATGAGCCATGCTGCTATCTTGGCTTAAAATATTAACTGACACACCTAAAGCTGCTGAGGAAAATAATATGTCATATCAGCAGTGAGCCACGCTGACTACTTTACAACACCAACTTCATAATGCATATACTGTAGATCTCCCATGCACATCCACTTGAATGGTGTTTAAAGGAGAATTCTAGTCATTTTTGACCCCTAAATCACCCAGTGTTGGGGAGAGCAAAAAACGCGAAATCAAATTTGATGCAGGCAAACCAGCAACAACGCTAAAGTATGAGGGCAATTTTTTGGACGTAGCACCCATGACGTCACCCATTGGTTTGGGGGAGTCTGTTTTGTGCCTCTACTACGGGGATTTGAACTGCGCCACCTTGGATTTTAGGTGGAGTCTACTTGCCATATTTGGAGAGGTGCAGCGGTTAGCCGGCTGAGAACCCGCCCACTGAACATGAAGCAACCAATTAACGGCCGGTAAACTGTCTGTGAATCTGTCACTCAACGTAATTAATGCACACATAAGCCAAACAATACTAAAAAGGTTGTGGTACAAATTAGGGGTGTCAATGTCTAAAAAAATTTTTTACACGAGGCTTCTAACCGACGTGTACACGGTTACACGGGATTGATCTCTTTCTATCACGGGGGTGAGGGGGGGTGCTGCTGAAATTGTCTGCCGCCGCGCTGGAATCTTGATTGAAAATCAATGTAGTTCTATAGAAGCTCAGTGGCGCTGTTTTCACCTCGGTTCAAGGGGTGCGTTTGATTTCAGCTCCGGGCCGCAAGATGACGTTGACGCGCTGCTTGTGTGCCCGCGGGGGCAGGGCTCATTGGGGCTCCGCTCCGTTCAGATGTTGTGCTGAGCGTGAACGCACCCCACCGGCGCAGCGTGAAGAGAGAGAGGAGACGGAGGGGTGTAATGTGAAGCGAGTTTAGTGAGTTAGCGAGGTATGTTGAGTCTAAAGCCAGGCTCTCCTGTACTACAAATGTGGCTCTCTTTTAACCCGGCTAGATCACCATGGTAACTTATGCTTAGCTCATAACCGTTCAGAGTTTAATAATAAAATCGGCTATAAAAGCGCCGCTGTTTAACTATTTAACTCATTTACAGCTGGCGTCATCTTTACTTTGACAGTGGATCTGGATCAGAACGGAGCGTTTGACCGGAGGGAGAGACCGCGCTGATCCGCTGCTGTTGACTTTCTCTCTGAGCGTCTCTGCCTGCAGATGTTCAGCTGAGGGAATATGCTCCTCAGCTGTTGAGTTGAGCGTTAGGAGTAAGTTGATAAGCTTCGTAGTACCGTGTTAACTCCGAGGGGACCGCGGGGCTAGAGGTTTTGTTGAGCTGGAACATGAACACAAAGCCTGGCTATGTTGAGCCTCCTTCGCAGTTTTTTTCCTCTGCCTTTATTTTGAAAGGACAGCTGGAGAGAGACGGGTAGGCTACGCGGAGATAAAGTGAGGGGGGATTGACACGCAGTTCCATTATTATCTGAAGCTTTCAGGCAACGTTATCACCCCTAAAAATACTATATTGGTGAGAAATGAACGAGGAGGAGGGAAAAAAGGCATGTAAACGATTATTGATTTCTCTAAACGGTCTACACATGTAGATGTTGACACCCCTAGTACAAATGTGGTAAAAATCCCCCCCCCCCTTCTGGACTCAGCCCCCAGAGGCCGCCGGGGTACTGCAGCTTTTTGAACGCACGTATCTTTACAAAAATAAACGGTCGAGCAGTGCAGTGGTAATGTCCAAAATATCTCCGACCATTTATTTTTGTAAAGAAATCATTACAACAAGGAAAAAGTGTTTGTTTCTGTGGCGGGGAGAGCAGGCGCTCCGCGATTGAATAGTAATGTCTTTCCAGGACGTTTCAGAGTTTGGCTGTCTGAGGTGAGTGATTACATGCAAAGACACAAAGTTTATACTGTTTATACTCAGTATAGCTGTACAGTTTATGAGTTCAGTGGTGTATCATAAGGATTCAAGTCATGTACCATAGATATTTGATTGTTTTTTGAGTGTTTGTTGTGGTTGAAAAAATTGCCCTCATACTTTAGCGTTGTCGCTATCGCTAGCGCCGTCTAGCCATGGTGTAACTCTGGTTTGCCTGCGTCAATTTTAGTCACGTTTTTTGCTCCCCCCAACACTGGGTGACCATCAGGACAACGATTTAGGGGTCAAAAATCACCGGAATTCTCCTTTAAGAAAGATAAGAACGAGTCAATACAGTGAAATGATGATGACAACATCGGCCCCATGGGAGAAGGCTCCAGGTGGGTTTGTCAGAGCGTGGAGCTCCTTCCCACCGTACCTCCTCCAGGAGACATAACATGGCTGGGTGAACTCCCCTGTGCGAGGCCCTCATTCTGTCTGTGTCACATCCCATTTGTAACACTCAGGATAGGTGACACACACACAACACCGAATCATCAGTTTTTTTTTTTGTTTGTTTTTTGCTGAGATTTTTCTTAAATATACCTGAGCTGTATAAAAGTCTACCACACAAGAACACACTGTGTGGATACTGTGGCGTGAGTGGATTTACATATGCTAGGGATGTTTAGTAAGTGGTCTTGCCATCAAAGTGTACACTATTACCTGTTTTTATTCAGCTTCACATTTTCCATTAGGATTCCATAAAGCACTATAACTGTGTATGTCACTCTCCATCTCCTCTCCTATTACTCACTTCTTTTAGTTCTCGGCTTCCTATCTAACAGCTTACCTTCTTCTCCTGTCAATTTCCCCTTCAGCCCACCCTCACACACAAGCCTAACATTTAAAATACTCTCCTAATTAAAGCAGAAAGTCATTCTAAGCAGATGGCATGAGATGGCCTGGGTAATTATTGCCAAGTGAACCATGGCCCCTGTAGACCCTGGGTGCAATGAGTAGCGGGCTCAGTTGGATTGGCTAAGAAGCTCAGACTCTCAATGCGACGCAGGCACATCTGGACCCACAGAGGCCATTTAATGGATCAACCTGAGATTTTCAAGGTCTTTGTCACGTGATCAACTAAAGCCTTAAACACAGTCTTAATCTGCACATTCTGCAGTGCCTCATGTTCTCAGCACTGCCCTCATCTTTTCCTTTGTTCACCGCATGGGAGTCAGATTTATCAACACAATAATACTCATGCAGAGATTTTGGCTGTGTAGGAAGGGATGATTTGTTGGGGAGGTTAAAATTGTTCAACTTGGCCCTGAATAAGATTTTTGATGTGCTGTATCATCTTCTAGGATTTGTCGGGAAGACCTTATGAATCTCATTATTCTGTTGAGGAAGGTGTTGTTCCTTTAAAACTCGTATGCTGGGGTCTCTGGGTTTTGCTGCCCCACCTACTTACAAGGTTGATAAATGGTTTGAAAATATGCATACAAAATGTGAACAAGAAAAGTGTGTGTGTGTGTGTGTTGAAGGAAACATCTTTTTTTTTTCTGTTTTGTTTTATTGATGTGAGCACACCACTAATGAGTTTATACACTTGAGGGAGGTGTTGGTTAAAAGGATCACAATCCTTTGCTGTGTCGGCATCTAGCTTCACCTTTAACAAAGGCCCACATCAGCTCTCTAATGAGGACACAAGTGGCACTTAAAGGGATAGTTCACCCAAAATTCAAATTTCACTCATTATCTACTCACCCTCATGTGGACTAAGGGCTGGGAGAAGTTTCAGAGTCCTCCGTGCCTTCTCTGAGTTACAGCGGGGCTCCGTGCAGCACTGTCCATATGACGGTTGCGAACGGACACCAAAAAGACACATATAGATTTATTAAATTTTTTTCGGAACAATTTCGCATTTCGGGGCTTCAACACAAGACAGACATTACATACGAGCAGCATGGAGGTATTTGGATGTTTTTTGGTGTGTCTTTTTGTTACGAAGAAAAGTGGTATCCATTTGCAACCGTTATATGGACATGCACTGCTACGCCGAGACCCCCTGTAACTCAGAGAAGCCACAGAGGACTCTGAAACTTCTCCCAGCCCTTAGTCAACATGAGGGTGAGTAGATAATAAGTGCAATTTCAATTTTGGGTGAACTATCCTTTTAAGCTGCTGAAAAATAATGTGTTTTCTGTGGTGTTCACTTAGACCAAAGACAGGGTATTAGGGAAACAAAGAAAAAAAAAGGAATGACCCATGTTTGAAGGAACAAAAGATGAAGAGGGAGTGTTTGTCTCAAAAGCATAACGGGGTCAGTTCATTATGTGTTGCAGGGAAGGCGAGAAAGAATGTTCATTTGGAGTAGTGAAGTGAAATGAAACCAGGGTCCACAATTGTGAAAACACATTTACTGTACCAC